>NC_077223.1:50679924-50991555 GCF_024763615.1 Phlebotomus papatasi
GGCAGAAAATTTGTTTTTTCTTGTGATGAAACATAATTTCCACTGACGATTACCGGAGGTTTCTTCATACAATGAAGTTTCTGATGCATATTGTCATTGAACTTTAAGTACCTCATGAAATGAAGAGATCCAAATAATGAACTTTGTTAGTTTTTTTAATTATATTCGTAAGCCTAATATGTGTACAAAAAATTGTAAAATCAATTGTGAAACCCATAACTTCAAGTTATTTTAGGACTGAATTACTGACAATTTTTTTTCTATTTCCAGGTAAGTCTTCTACTTTTCTTTGAGTGGATTCTTAGAGATTAAAGCAGGGTAACTGGTGAGCAATGTTCAAGTAACTATATATTTTTAACTACCAATTTGCTGCAGCCACAAGTGCCGTTGACGGAACATTTGAAATCGCGATGATTTTCAATATTTTCACAGCCATTTAATATAAAGCCACTCAAATTAAACGTGCCAATTACTTCGTTGAGCTTGTGACATCAATTGAGGGTGAAGTGGTTGCAGGAAATCCCCCGAGTTGTACCCCATCCTCAGATAGTGATTGTAAAATTCCCATTGAAGGTGGTGACATTTGCATTTAATGGGAGAGAGTGTAATTTAATTAGATGCCGATGGAATTGGATATAGGAACAAATTGGGATTTGTGTAGACTATCACTTTGCACAATTGTATCGTAGGTATCCCTTAAGTTGTCTGGTTCACTTTTCCAGAGTCGTATTGCAAGGCCTCGTTCTGTTTGGTTTCTTTTTTTATATTATTTTTCTCAATTGACCACTATTCAGAGCTTTGTAGGGTTAGTGGTTGAGGTTTTGGATGAAACTTTTATTAGGCCATACGAACAGATTGTCTAAAATGGGTTAGTAGAGGGAGTAGAAGAACATTGCCTACCCTCATACGTAATACATCTCTCTCGCTTTCTGATCAATTTTATCATCCAATACAAATAATTTCAACATGTTTTAGAAGCTTAGTATAGTACCAGCAATGTGAACAATTGTTTTCTAGATAATGTATTCCATTCGGTTGAGATCGTTGAGATACGTATATGCTGTCTTTAACCGTAAAAGGGGTGGCAAAGCGTCTCATTCTTCGCAAAGTGCTAGAACCAAAAATAGCTTAAAATAATAAAATTGATTTTCGAATAAAAATTTGTTACCGGTTATGAACCGGTCTAGAACCGATTGGAACTGGTTCAGGCTTGTCAGAAATTCCAAAACCTTTATAACATGCCCAAGCATTATACCTTCCGGTTGAGAAATACGCTTTGTAGAGCTTTTATATCCTATGACCTTGAAAAATCGTTCAATGTCCGCCAAGGTAATGTCTAATATTTCCGAAAACGAAAAAACGAACAATCCCAAAAAATATGGTTTGGAGAGAAGACGGAGGGGTGGGAGAGAAAATGAGAGGCATGGGGAAATTTAAAGCTCTTTCTTTCTCTATCTTCTCCACAGACATTACCTTCAATGTCTTGCAAAGGCATATGCGTTGCCCTCCCAAAGTATACGCTTAAGTGTAAAAGTGACACTGAAGTCACTATTCTGCAATTTTCGCCCCAAAACGGGTAGTTGGAGCTATAAAGGGCATAAGTACGTATAATGGAGGTATGGGGGGGGGGTGTCTGTCATGAATAATTCACTATCCCTAGCCACGTAAAAGGCAAATTCGTCACAGTATATTCAAAAATGTTACCTTAATAAAAACGAAATTAAAGTTTTATTCTGAAAAATAAGCATAGTATTTTCAAATTTATCGTTCAAAAAATTATCATTTATTCCATTTATTGGTATTTTCAGCAAAATTACTTAAAATTTTTAGATATTGTTGTTCCTATTGTCCATAGAGGTAAAAAATGCATCAAACCAGACTCTGTTGGACTTTCAAGTTTAGATATAAGACGTTTCACTGATTTTGTTTATCGGTTACATTTTTCTTGTTGATTTTCAGTAAGTGAAAAGTATCTCGCACGTCCTCAAAGGTTTAGCACTGCTGGGCCGGCTGGGCCATACATTTGTGGATCAGTGTATATAAGCTCAAACTAATATAATTATTTGACTGTTTCTCTGAGAGTTTTATTAAATTTAAAAATAATCAATGCTAAAGTCGCTAGCTTTTGAAGGTTGCTGCACTAATCTATTGGAAATTCTAGAGCCTTCGACGAGTGCTTTTCAAACTGTTCCTTGTGTTATCCTTTTTATCTCTTTGCTAAAATGCTACAATATGGGTAAAAAGCGCGCATTTTTTGATAGTCCGAATGTACAAATATAAATTTTTCATTGGTGAAATGAAAACTCTGCTTTCAATTTTGCAAAAATGTGAGGATTGTCCAATAGTAGCGTCCCTCTTTTATTCATCTCATTTTTCTCTCCTATATCTCAACATGGCAACTGGCAAAAAGCTCCCTGTGGCTCCAGTCCTTCAAGCTCCTTTTCAACATTTTGCGATATTGGATTTTTTCCTCATTCCCCCCAGCACTGCGGATATTTCTCACATGGCCAATTTATACATTTTCCAAGGGGAATGCGGAGGGTGGCCTTTTTCGCAATGTCCGTCTCCGAGGAGCACGACAAATGGGTGGGAGTTTTTCGTGTTAGGCGAGGAAAAAAATTGGATTTCTCTGAGGAAACGAACAACGACATCCACATGAAAATATTTCTCATACATTTCCTCGCAATATCGGGGAATCGTTCAAAAATTGCATTCAATTCAAACCTATATCTGCACGGCTTTCACTCTTCTTCTACTAGTCGATGGCTGACTATTTTTTTGCTTCCCCAAAGTGCATTCGTTTGCACAAAAACCCGTCTCAATTCATTGCAAAATTTTCGTAATGTGGGAACAAGAGGAACATTTAGATACAATTGAATGAGAATTTTAGAGCCGATGTAGCAGATTATTATGCAAGAGTATCTTTTTTTCAAAAGCTGAATTGATGGTAAATCACGGGGACTTTCTAACAATAATAATAATAATAATGCTGGTAAAACACATTCCATGAAAGAACAAGGTCTTCCTGCAAGATGATTTCTAGACATGCATTATTATTTTTTCTTGTACGGGATGAGATTGTCGGTCCCATGCTCGTGGAATCAAGTGCAGTGAAGCTCCCTGGAAGCAATCCGAACACCTTTAATGCCAGAAAAATTCCTGGTGACCTAAAGGGCATTCGAACCCGGGACACTTGCATCGTAGAACGAGTGCTCTACCACTTGACCCATTGAGTGCCCTGAAAAATATATTACACGTATATTTAAAGAAATTCATAAAATTTATAGTAACATTGTACCGTTTAAATATGTGTTAATTTTAAGAAGTCTTTAAACCGGTTAATTTGATCGGTCTTGGTAGGTTTAGTGCTAATGAGTCGATAATTACCCGTAAATAATTTACCTTACTCGGATTTACTTTCTTATTTATTCATGTGTTTATTACTCATGCTAAAATATTCTAAAACTTACTTTTCCTAACCAATTACTTATTTCGGAATGTTTTTTTTTTAATTTATTAATTAATTTAATCGATTAAAGCGGTATATATCCAAAATGCATCCGAAAAATGATACACGGTTAGCTCTTTCTCGTGAGTTCGAGTACTCTGCAAAGCTGGGACGCCTTGCTATCTCTTTTTCATTCTTATTTCAAAATAGAAAATACTAGTACATTTAATGGACCACTAATTTTCTCTTCAAACTCCCAAAATATCTAGGATTATAAATTTGAAAATGTGAAATACGGATCGCAAATGAATATTGAAAATTTGAAATTTATTTTATGTTTGTTTAAAGTTTTTTTTTTAATTGCGATATATTTCATTTTAATTTAAAATTTCAACAATCAATAACATACATTTTCGAGAAAATTCTAAACTTTATATAAAGGACATTGTGACAAATTTGCCTCATAAATGGCTTGGGGTTGTGAATTACTCACAACATACCCCTGTCTACCTCCGCAATACGCCCTTAGTTCCATCATAGCCCCAAATACATGTTTTGGGGAGAAAATTCCAATATATTCGCTTGAGAGTAATTTTTACACTTAAGCCTTATACTTCGGGAGGGTCGTGCATATGAGTTTGAGTGACAAGGAACTCAAAGTTTGTGGAGTGGATAGAGGTAGAGAATGATAATGATAATAATGAATATTGACACTCAGGAATTTCTTTTTAAATTTTTACATAATTTTAACGAGCAATTCAACGAAAATGACTAACACCACTAGTCAGAGAAACAAATCCCTCTAGCGGAGATGTAGTCCTCTCGTTCAGTAATAATAACCTTCCAGATTTGAGTGCACTCTCTGGTTGAGGTTTTTCCTCTACCGATTCCAAGGTATATCAGAGAGAACTTACCTAAAAACCCATTGGAAATTTGAATGTTTAAACTGAGGAATAACACAAAACTGAGCAAGTTCGTGAAAAGGACATTTATATTTTAGTATAATTACGATGAAAACGTTCTGCCATCCAGAAATTCCACAAAAATTCACTTTATGCAGCAAATGTTTGCACACTGTTGTTAGATGATGTTGATAGTTGAAGTTTCAAGGATACCGAAATTCGAAATAACAGAACTATCAGCGCCAAAGCGGCCAGTACGTGAACTTGCACTTCAGGCTTTCGGTAGGTTTTCGAATAGATTTGTCTTGGCTTTGGAATAGCTTTGTCTCTTCGAAAGGTTATTTTATTACCGTAATTATACACTGATATGGATTCAGTTTGTCATTGTCACTGAATTATCATGAATTCATTTCTTTTAATTTGGTACTGAAAATACATTTCAGTGAAGATAAAGCTATTACTCCAATGATATTTTTTTAATGTAAGTTGTTAAAAATATAATGAAAAATAATGAAAATAGACAGCATCAAGAATTGTTATTATTTTTTACCAATTAATATAGTGGAACAAATTTATTAAGCTAATCCAATATACTCGCGAAACAATTTGAAGTTTATTTAAAAGCCAGCTTTTTAGAAGCTTTCTGAAACTACTTGATACAAATGTTGGAATTTTTTCTTTTCAAGTTAATAACATAATTTAAAATTCATTCTTCCACAATGCTTCATTCTGACTAGCTTTATTGTTTTACCAAATTCAAAACATCCTTTTGGATGACTTACGTTGCAAAAATCAGGTCTGAAAGCAATCTTCTGGGGTAAAAAGTGCGCCGTCGCCACATAACCTACCTCAAGTTCCACTACATTCAGTCAAGTCAATGTAAAGCTCTTTCAAAGCTCTCCCTCATCATATTTAAGAGGCTTTTGATAAAATTTCTTCCACGTCCAACCATCGATTGTCAAACATTGAATAACTTGTGATTGTTCATTTGGGATGGAACAAAATTACCAAAGTTTGAGAAACATTGAAGGCTTAAACATTCACATTTACATTGTTAATGGTCTATCAAATGCTGACTCTAAAATGATAAATTTATAAATCTACCAATTTCTTGGTCTCTTCAATTGGAAAAATTATAGAACAGTTTGAGGCATTTTCAGAGGCTATATTTGAGTAACCATCTTGTTAATATCTAATTTGGATGCACTCCAATAAATTTTTGAGTCGATTTTTAGAATCATTTTCCGCATATTTGAACAAAATGGTATATTTGTTGGACCAAAAATTGGCCACTCTATAGCCATTGAGTTTATTTTATATATTTTCCATCATACTCGCATATCACGAGAACAGTATCCCAGCATTCCCAATTGCTATTTCGTGGACATCAGAAATGATAAAACCACAATAATCAGTTATGGACTTTGTACAAGCCAGATATGATGATGAAAATCAATTTCCTGCCTCGAAAATAGATGATTTTTCCCATCTCGAGAGCTTCGAGTTTTATTGTGGACCCATCAAAATGTGAGAATCATTGGAGGGGGGCCTCGCATAAAAAGAGAAATGAATTTATTTATGAATATTGCCAATTTCATGGCATATGAATAAAATCAGGAATGACTCAGTACTAAAGGAATTGCAAGAATATGGAATAGATGGGGTTGAGATAATCTTGGAAATTTTTATGTATCATCTTTTGCTAAACCCTTAAAGAGGTGTAAAGAGAAATATTTATTGATTTCCTCACCTCTCTGTCGGAAAAATTGCCAGTGAAAGTTCCATCGCAAGCAAACATTTCCAATCCACAAATCTAACCTTTAATTCGGTCTAGAAATTCCACCTTCCCCCCTCTCTCCTAAAAAGGGGCGAATGGTTGGGGGATTGAAATAAATTTTTGGCTCTTTCGATGAAATAAATTGACCGAATTTGAAGTTTTTCCGGTGTGGCCAAAAATGAGGCATGGAGAAGTGAGATTGGGCAATTCGCTCTATCCAATACGAATCTCTTTTTGGCAACGTTTGGTGAAAATTCTACCCAGAAAACAACAATCGAACGGCACTAGAGGTCTACTGGTTTGGGACAATAAAGGAGCAAGAAAGGAGTGTGAGAACTGGAAAAGTTTAGTAAACGGAAAAATAACAAATCAAATGACTTTGTACAGATTTTTATAGATACAGTCAGGGACAAAATATTCAGTACAAGTGCCAATAAATATTTAAGATGGTTTTGAATTATTATTAGAAACGCTTCGTGCGATTTTTTTTTAATACCTACATTTTTGAATATGATTTAGAGATTGTGTAGGCGGGCATTTGGTTTATAAATGAAAATTCCATTGAATCATTCCAAATAACGGTTTTTCAAAATCAAAAGTCAAAATGGCTCTAGAGAGCGTATTTATCAATATAATGGTATCCTTTTTGGGATCGTTAAAAAGGTCTTGGAATTTCTGATAAGTATGAACCGGTTCCAATTGGTTATGAAGCCGTAATCAATCGATCATGAACCGATAATTAATTTTTGTCCAAAAACTAATTCTATACTCTTATGGTATTTTGAGGTATTTTTTGAGTGATTCATAAATCGATTGAATCCGGTTGAAAACTGGTAAATGGTAAATGATGTGAAAATACTACTAAGATAACGATTAAGTCGCTGAGACACACTTTTAAGCACACCTAGGAGTGATACTGCCAGGCTTCTTATAATTATTAAATTTGAATGCCATTTCTATTAACAAATCTGGACTCCAGTTCGTGGTTAATCTTATTACGAATTCCTCCATCGAAATATCCCGGACAGCTCCAAGTACCCATCGGAGCATTCGTCTCAAAGATCACGAACACAATCACTATGCCTCGGATATACACGCATGTGAACTGGTGCTTCTCTCTTTCATTTTCTCCTACGACGTTTCGGAGGGCTTCCCTCCTTCCTCAGGTCTATAGGTTACTTTACATTTACCGAACATTCTTTTTTTTAAATTACTTAACAATCTTTCATAAACCTTTCACTGATCGAAGGGAAAACATCTTTTTTGAAGGTTTTTTTTATATTGTTTTATATATTGTTCCGTATTTAAGTAGGGGACCTCATAAAACACCCTCGTATGGACTGACCATATCTCAGGGGGTGAGGAAGCTCATCCATTGCCTCATCTGTTGATTAAAAATATAGTGATTTTTCATACTGCTATTTGATTACTTCTTTATTTCCGAATTTGGGTAGAATACCCAGGCCTAGAATCTAATATATAGACTCCTCTAAGCGTAGTTAGGGGACGGTTTAGTTTAGATTTAGGGTGGATGATAGAAAGTCCCAAAAAATAAATTTAAGAAGATATCTTTTTAACTCGGACGGTTCTTTTGTCATTTAGTCTACTCCCTCTCGCTTTGGGCATCTACTATATTTTCTATTTTTTTTCAAAAATGGCACAGACAAATAACAGGCTTGAGTGAGTTGAAAGGTAAAGAAATGTAATAGCATTGTCTAAATAAAATTTCCCGCATTTTTAGCAACTGAGCTCGATTTCTCAGGAAGGCGCATTGAAGCACCAAAAGAATTTTGTGTTTTGCTGTCCTGAAAGCATTGCATCATCTGACGGATCCGAAGGGAGTCAATCTCACTGATTATCTTGTGCTATTGCTGCCGTCAGTATTCTACCATTTTTTTTCGAAAGTATTTACTACTTTATTTTATTGCTCTAACTCCACAAAGTGAGAGAAGTGTAATCTCTCGATTTTTCACCATTTAAAATTTCCATGTGCCACTCTCTGGGGACCACTTTTCCGAACATATATATATCCACGTTACAGACGACGTCTGAGAAAAGCGTCAAGTTATTTGTCTATCTATATGGTCGGTCATTAGAACGCCTAGAGACCAAGAGATTGAGACTGGGACCTTCGGGGGCCTCCTTTATAAGTCAACCCTGGGATCATTAACATGCCCTTTCACTTCTCCTCCAAAACCACGTTTTCCAAGATTGCTCAAAAACGCGTCACGATTTTTTTTTTCATTTTTGGATAGTGATTACCCCAGCGGATATTTTGTCCATATACGAAAGTACCATTGAATCATTCTTATTAACAATTTTTCAAGATCAAATGCTTAAAGTGCTCTTTAAATCTTTGATCGCATTTCTCAACCGAATTGGAATTTCTTACAAGCCGAAACGGATTCTAATCGGTCCTAACTGGGTAATGCCGGTTATGAACTGGTTCACAACCGGTAAATAATTTTTATCCGCAATTCACTCTTATAAGGTATTCTGGGCAATATTTTGAGTGTTTTATAAATCGATTAAAATCGGTTGTGAACCGGTTGTAAACCGATAAGTACTTTTTGTCCGAAAACTAATTCTATTAGTCTTAAAACTATTTTGTGGGATCTTTAATGTTATCATAATTTTTAACCGCTTATCCCTATTGGGGTCGCGGGCCCCTGATATCCAGTTTAGCAACCTACTCTTGTCGATCCTCCGCGACTTGAGGAAGATGTTCGGGTTTGATCCCAAGGCATTCTAAGGCCAGATTCTGAATTTGATTCAGCCACGTTGTTCTACGTCTGCCTCGAGGTTGACGCCTCCTCATAATGGCTTGAATTTTCTGGGGAATCTTGATGAATTGACTTATGTATCGGTTTAAATCGGTTGACAACCAGTAAACGGTAAATGATGCGCAAGTACATTTGAGGTATAGCACCCAGGTGGCAAGTTCGAGCACCTTGCAAAGCCTGGGACGATTTGTCAACCCTTTTAGATTGTTATAGTTAAGGACCCTTCTGAAAACCATATTTCTTTAGATTTATTTATTTTTACATGATTTTGGATCCCCCAAAATCTACAACCGGTTATGAAAATGTTACCACAGTGAATTGTTTGTCTGATTTTAGAATTATGCGAGAATTTTTCAAAAATATCAAACTTTTCGCCATCAATTTAGTGAAATAGTTGAAAATAAATAGTATGAGATGTTAAAAAAATTTCTTCGTTTTGTGATAACAAGTTCTCTTCAAGACAATTTTTGAATTTGGGGTGGTATAATAAAAAATCAGAATTTTCTTAGATATACAGTGAAATATTTTAAAGCCTATTCCTGACCGGGAGTTTCACTGGACTGAAAACAAAATTAATGACATCCGGCTGACAAACGTCTTCTGCATTATGTAGCCTGATTCAGACCTTTATATCCGAACTATAAAAAAAATAATAAGAAAAGTATATGAAAAGCTCAATATTTTGCGGTGAACCAGAAAGTTTTTCTTCATCGTGCAACAACTCCCACGATAATGAAGAATGTTTGGACTCTTGTTCTCCCTCAAGCAGATACTTTTCCTCATATTTCAGAAAAATATTGCTTGTTTTCCTCTTTAACCATTAAATTCAACTAAGCCATTTGAAGCCTGGAAAACTTTCACTAGAATTTGTAATTTCAACAAATCACATAAATCTTCGCACAATTTTCTCCATCATTGACTTGTGGACACGGAAAATCGAGGGAAAATGTGTCGAAAGAAGGTTGAAGAAATCAAAAGTTTTCACCAAGATGATGACATACTTTATGGCTATAGTTTTTTTTTTAATACACTCTTTTATACAATTTGTGCTTCAGATTTTGAAGGCTTTGTTGAGAGAAGACTTTTTCGTTCGGTGGGAAAAGGAGAGAACTTTTAATTGGACTGCTAACTCGTGTTGGTTAATTTCAATAAAATTCACTCATTTCTTCGCGCCATTTCGGGTGTTTTGTCGGTCTGAGAGTGGTGCTTTCTTAGTGCTTTTTTTTGTTGCCTGTCCACAGAGCTTTTGCTTGGGACATTCCTATGCCTTTCTCAGAGGTTTTTTTCCGTCAGTTTGGGCTGCCTCTAATGAAAAATGCATATTCATGTAATTTGCCTTAATGCTTCCCCTCACTCTTGCAAGTTACACGTTTTAACATCCCACACAATTCACAACACACCATAAATAGGGAAAAAGGGTGAGAGCAAAAAAGCGTCTCTGAGCTTTTTTATTTCACCCTTCAACAAATTCCTCCCTGACTGAAAGTGGGCTTTTGGGGGGAGTTTGAGAAGAAATGGTTCGACGAACTTCCAAGTGAAGAGCTTTTTTTTAGCCATATACACTGTGTTCTCGTTGGCACAAACTGTCGTTAGTCATCAAGACGATGAAGAGAAAAGTGCAGGTGGAGACGCCTGGTAGCGTGAGTAGCTTCATTCTACCATTTTCTAGCATCTTCCGAACAATTTTCGTGTATTCTATATGAAAATAATTATATGCTTGTGTTACGGGGGTTGGGGATGAAATTAAAAATTTAATGTTTCACATGGAATCATCTGATTGGAACAGAGTCGCGATGTTCTTGAGCTACCGTGCGCAAGTGGGTGAAATTGCTCAAGGACTTTTATTAACATACACTTCGTCCGCCTCGATAGCAATAATGCAAGTGTTTTGGTTATAAAGTACATTACATAAATTTTATTTTATCACACACAAAAGCTCACCCACACCACTTTCATTGTTGCCCACTTCTGCAAGAGTGTTGGTGGGTAGGAAAGTTTTTACCCAACTTACCAACTCCTCTAATTAATGGGTCTCCTCGCAATATCGTGCTTGCTTTTCAAGGAAATTTTAAGGTTTTGGGGAACACTTTTAGGGATACCTACTCTTCCTCAAGACCGACGAAATAAATTAAGGGCAATATTAAGGGATGTTAGTCAAATTGTTTCAAAAATCAAAATAATTTAACATGTTTAACATATTTTAATTTAAAAAGTTTTTAGGCACCGATGACTTGCATAAGCATTGTTAATTGCATTGTAGAGGCCCGTTCAAATGGGAGTATTTTTAAGCGAATCCTATTGTTCTATTAACCTGATTTGTTTCCTAAAATCTCATTGTCGTTGTTTATAATCCCTTGAAATGTGTCTTGAGTAAAACAACGAATCAGGCAAATGTTCCATCAATTTTCTATTTCCTACGTAAAGTTGCGGAAATGAGTATATCATTATGTAGAACAGTACTTAACAGCTCTATTTGAATTTGAGTATGGTCCCCTAAAGGTAGTAATATTATACACAGAAAAAAATATTTTGTAAAAATGTTCGTAAATTTTTGTGAATTCCTATGGGGGAGTTACAAAGTGCTCGTGAATCGTGTAATCCACAAACATGTGCGTAAAAGTTTGTACTTTTTTTCACAAACATTGTTCGTAACATGATCACTTGACGAGCATTTTTTGTACTTTTACAAACATTTGTTCGTAAATGTTCGTAAACACACAAAAAAATGTTCGTAAAATTTTGTCATTTGTTCGTAAATGTTTGTTTTCCGGTCGAACATTTTATGTACATTTACGAACAAATGACAAAATTTTACGAACATTTTTTGTGTGTTACGAACAAATGTTTGTAAAAGTACAAAAAATGCTCGTCAAGTGATCATGTTACGAACAATGTTTGTGAAAAAAGTACAAACTTTTATGAACATGTTTGTGGATTACAAGATTCACGAGCATTTTGTAACTCCCCCATAGGAATTCACAAACATTTACGAACATTTTTACAAAATATTTTTTTCTGTGTAGTCACTTCTATAGTCGCTGGGATGGAAGTCGTTATATATTTCAAAATACACCCCACTGTGCACGGTGATGCTCAGAAAATTTCCCCCAGTGGTTGTGTCCTGAGATATTTTTTTCCCACACTTGCATCCCCCAGGATGTCCTGACTAAAATAAAAAATCTGACTGAATATTCTATTTCGAGGCGATTCAAAGTTAGAATTTAAATTTTAATGAAGGATAAATTGAGTAAAAATATGCCCGATAACGGCAGTCTCAGAAGAAACTGGATATTGAAGGGGGAATCTTTCATGCCAAACTTGCCCCAACACAGAAATGTATGCCAGTATTTGTTTCTAATGGTTCCGTCACACCGTTTTAGATCAGGAAAATTTCATAAAATTAAAATTCGCATCTCTTTCTTACTTAAACGTTTTGCATATGTCTATCTCATACTTTCGGACTCCAAATTCAATTGAGCTTAATTGAATTTATTATGATGTCTAAAAGAAGAAGAAGAAGAGTACGAGAAAATGAGATAGACATATGCAAAGTCTGTGAGAAGCAAAGGGACTCGAATTTCAACTTAATGAAATTTTCCTGATTTAAAGGGTGTGCCGTGTGCCCAAGCCATAATGTGAGAATTTTAATTTTAATTTAATCATACCTAGTTTAAAATGACTGTGGTGCTGTTTGTTCAGCTGCCTTTCTGTATCTGCCTTGAAAGTATCTTTGAGTCACTGGTTCCTCTTGTGTCCCTTTCTGGGGATAAGTTTGTCATTTTAAATAGAAACTCATGCAGAGGTTAATGCTGGCTTCAGACTGGAGGTTTAGCCCAGTTTCAGAAGGTCTTCAAAATCTAAATAACAAGCAATTTTATTTATATTTTAAAATCTATTGGATCATTTGCCCTTATTATACAATTCTAAACAACAATTTCCTAAAAAAAATCGTGCAATAAGGAATTAGAGGAGTTAAGCCAGATGGCTAAGCCTTAGGTCTGAAGACCATATAAGGAAGATTCTTCTCTTTATTATCCTGCCTGAAGAACACGTCGGCTAATTTAAAATATGGGAGAAGCTTAAGAAAGGTTTTCCAATAAGTTTACCTTCTAGAAAATCTGAGAAAATCTCTAGAAGAGTATCAGAACTTAAACATAGTATGTAATTTAAACATTCAAGTGATACTTTTCTATCGAATATAGACACTGCTGCGTATGTGCTGTTTACAAGAATTATAGCCTTTAGGTAAAATTTGGGTTTTTTTGGTAAAATACACCTGTAATCGCAATAATATATTGATTAACGTCCATAAAAATCTAAAGATAGTCGTTTAATCCGGTTCTTTTAATGTTTTGAAATTATTATATTTTATTACTCTCAACATTCTATGTAACCTTATTTTCCAAATATTTTTTCAAACGAATTTTAACGGATTTTTACTGTTAGCTTAGCAGTAACACAAAAAGACCTGTAGAGTGTAAATAACTTTCAATCGATTGCAGAATTATGAATCGTGGTTCATAATCACAATTAGCCAGCTGTCGTTTCCCCATAAGAAAAAAAATCAAAGATCAGTTTTAAAAAAGAAAGAAAATGCTTTTTGAATCTAAAGGAAACTCACTTTAGAAACACTAGTTATTCAACTTAGGAACGTTTTCAGACTTACTGTGGAAACGTATTTAAGAAATATAAAAATGTTTCTAGAATGGCGGATAACAAAGAAAGATGAAAATGTTTCTAAGAGACGCACTCAAGACTCAAGAACTGCGATAACATAACGAAACAAGAACGGCGAAAAAATACTACACAGTAAAAAAAATTTGGCTCCTTTACCGTGATTTTCATTGTAAATTTTACATTAAACGTGTAATTTTTTTTACTGTGTATGTTTCAAGAAACGGGAATCATAACATGTTAATTATTATTTATGAGTTTTACCCAACCGTTTCGTCATTAGGAGAGACACTCTTAAACTCTTAAATGCAGACATCAAACTTGTCAATAGAAGGAATAGGTAGGATAGTGTAGGCATGGTTCGGACACAGTTAACCTTGAAAAGATCCCAATTTTCTCTTTGGTAACAACACTGAGAGAAAAACGGGGGTGCGATTAACATTTTTTTCCTCATAACATCATACTTTTAAGATGTAAAAATACATCAACATTTTTAATGTTAATTTTACATCTTTTTAAGGGTAAAATTAATATGAAAAAGGGTAACTTTAATCCCTAATACTGGTCCCCGTCAAAATCCCGAAAGCCAAAATCCCGAATTCTTAAAAGTGTCATAGCTACTCCCACGATTGCACCCGCGCTTTCTGGAGGCAAAGGGAAATCTTCTGTGTCTTGGAAAATTATTCTAAACATTTTCCACCATATAAATTTCATCCCTTTCAGGATTTTGAACATTCGGGATTTTGGCTTTCGGGATTTTGGCCTTTTCGGGATTTTGGCCTTTTCGGGATTTTGGCTTTCGGAATTTTGGCTGCCACCGCCTAATACACCTAAAAACCATAATATTTACACTGATTTCGGATCAATACCGCAGAGTTCTGGAATGTTATTTTAACTTTTCCGGATTTCTCTGAGTGAAAGAGCTAGTTCGTCATTTCTTAACCATAAGATAGTGATGCCCTTCCGGAACTACCGACGCTTACGCTCAACAGGTGGTGGCCCTCTTTTTGGGATTCTCAGGCTAAGCCTCCGCATTCTGAGTCTTCCCATGACACATTGACTCCACCACACATGGCGTCAGGGTATCATACCACTAACTCTGAAGCAGGTCAGGGAGGAAACCTTGAGATTGCAATAGAGATTTAGGTGCCAACGGCGAGAAGCGTAACGCCACAATCGCTACTTTGACGTTGCCTGGCGGAAAAATCTTTTACAATAGGTAATTTATTAACCATCATGAGACTAGATGAGAAATGGTAAACCAGCTCCTTGCAAACAAAGAGAAAATTCACATCGTTTGAAGGTTCACTGTGTGCGAACCATGCCTCCATTCCCCTATAGGTATTACATAGAAGTCAATTTTCTGAAAAAACTTTTAAGTCCAAACTGTATAAATATTTGATGGGCTTTTTTCAAATTCTTCATGACATTTGCTGAGTTGGCAAAGTGCTTTCGAAAACTTAGACAAATTTACGATCAGTCGTTTTCACAATTTTTGTGTCTATTGGTTTTGCTCTTCTTTCACATACTTCGTCATTTCCTTGTCAACTTTTTCTGGCAAAACCCAAATATGAAATATGAAAGTATCGTGGTTGGGTATAAATGCTGAAATAGTTGCATCCATCATTCTTCGACATTCCCAACTCATATTCATCCGCGTTGGAAATCACGACCGATATTTTACTGTTACGGATTTCCCGGGGAATGTCTGACGTGATTGAAAGCTCCCTGACTCGGAAGACAAGTCAGCTGGGGTGGAGTGTCCATGAAGTTTTCGCCAACAAATAAAGTTAGGGAAAGAGAACAATCGAATGGCAAAAGAGTCCGATGAGACGTGCTCAAATGCAATCACGCGAATGGTCGATGCATCGAGAGATGAAATTCAACTTTTGCCCCGGGAGTCTTTTCGAATGGGAAACATCTGCAGCTGTGTACTGGGTGGATGGGTCAAAGTTCACAAACTTTCTTTGGTTGGGGTGTATGATGAAAAGACAACATTTACCATCGTCTCTCCGATAGACTGTACACACAATTAGAGATAATACTAAATAAATAAATAATTTTCAACCCAGCGGGACACGATAAAAGTCCTGCTCCGTTGCTACTAGAGACAATTCCATTCTCCATATGGAAAATTTTTCCCATCATCTACAAACTTTTTTGCACTTGCTTACGAAAAAAAAGTGGATGAAAATGGAGAAAATGGCATGATGAAATGTTATAGAGTCCCTGAAGTTTCCCAAAAAGCTTTTTCTGGACATTTTAACAGTACTTTAATAGAGTTTTAAACTCGTGCTGAATGTGCCAAAATTCTACAATTATAAACTGTCGAATATTTTCATAATAATGTACTTTCTTCAATAATACAAATTCTAATTGCATTTGGGTGAACTGAAGGAGAATGGATATTTTGCTTGGATTATTTGCAATGTATCTTTTAATTTGTCAATCAATTTCAATTCTAAGGTTAGAAATCAAATACAGAAGATAGGGGAGAATGGCCTTCACCCTTGTCCATTCCATTTAATGCGACCACATTGAACATACATTCTCACTTGTTGTATGATTTAGGATCTGCTAGTACCACCTGACCGGGAATTGCTCCGAGGTACTCTTTACAAACCATTAGCGACTCTGCACATAAGCCACCACCTGAACTAACTGTCTGTGTTGTCTGCAATGTTGAACATGCTCTCAAACTACTCCACCACCCTCCAAACGGACGCCTCTACGGAGACGTCGTCGCACATAAGACTCACTCACTCGAACTAGAGCTAAGGTGGATGGAAACTTTAAAACATTTTTGAATTATTTCATATTTTATCGGAAAAGTTATATACTAAGTAGATATTCATATAGTACAGATTCATAGTATATCTTCTTAAGGCTGCTTTCAAATGGATTTATTTCGAATTGCTTCTAAATGTGCTATTTACCCGTGAGTTTCGGGTAATTATGGTTCGTTTCTGAGATAAATTTCTTTCACCTTCAGTTATAACTTCCCCAAAAATAAAATAAAATAAATATGAAGGATTTTCTGTTTTATTTCAAAATGTTTCTAACTTTAGGCACACGGTGTTTGAAAATTTTAAAAAAAAATATTTTTTTTAGACTCTATTTCACATGAATATTGGTCTTTTGTGAAATCCTGCTCAGCAGATTCCACTTGTGTTCTGTATTAGAGAACCGTGAATACCTGAGATTCCACAACATTTCGTTCTTTTTATCCCACATAAAACTGGATGTATGTCCTTAAATCGGATCTCAGTGGCGCAATAGATAAGACCGTTGGCTCTGGGGTGGATAGATCCTCGGCTTGTCTCACAATTGTGAGTTCGAGTCCCGCTCGGTACAAAGATATGAATGTCTAGAAAAAGAGTATTTTCACTATTAGGAAACGTAATAAAAATGCACCGCCTTTGCACGAAAAAATTCGGGAGCACAGAACAAGCATTACCGATCCAGGTAAGGCGCGCCTGGGCGATCGACGATCAGCATATTCTTCCAACACGGGATATACGACATTTAAACATGATTAAATTGCAAGCAACATTTTTTTTTTGAAATTCAAGAAGATTGCGATCCTAAGATTTTACTGGCAACTCTAAAAGATCAATTTTGTTCTAATTATTCACACTTGGCTGTATGTTTGAGAGCGGAGGCAGCCAAAATCCTGAAAGCCAAAATCCTGAAAGCCTAAATCTCGAACGCCAAAATCCCGTAAGGTCCAAAATCCCGAAAACCAAAATCTCGAAAGGCAAGAAATTATATGGTGGATAATGTGTAGAATAGGGCAATCAATGGGTTAAGTGGTAGAGAACTCGCTCTATGATGCAAGTGTCCCGGGCTCGAATCTCCTTTAGGTCACCAGGAATTTTTCTGGCGTTAAAGGTGTTCGGATTGCATCCGCTGAGCTTCACTGCACTTGATTCCACGAGCATGGGACTGACAATCTCATCCCGTACAAGAAAAAATAATAATGCATGTCTAGAAATCCCCTTGCGGGTAGGCATTGTTCCTTCATGGAATGTTGTGCCAGCATTATTATTATATTATTATTATTATTATTATTATGTGTTGAATATTTGCCGAAGACACAGAAAATTTCCCTTTGTCTCCAGTGCAATCATGGGAGTAGCTATTTATGACATTTTTAAGAATTCGAGATTTTGGCTTTCGTGATATTGGCTTATTCGATATTTTGGCTTTCGGGATTTTAACCGGAACCCGTTTGAGAGCATTAGATGGCTAAAACTTCCAAAACTAAGTCAAATTCTTTTCGCCGTAAGATTAAATATGTGACATGTCCTTCTTTGTAAATAAATTTCTCTGTATTGCCTGTAATCTTATTTATAAGCCGTACGTCACTTCACAAAAGGCAATCACAAAAAGCTAAAAGGGACAGATAATCCTAACCGGCTTATGTAGGTGAGCTAACTCGGAGTGCATGCAAATTCGATTTAGAGCCGAAATTGTGAGTCGCCATTCTGTTATCTTGAATCAAATTCGTGAAATTATACAAATTTTGTATTTAAACCAAAATATCAAGGATTGGGATGAACTGACAGAAAAGTGTTATATGGGTGAAATGTAGACCAGAATGTTCTCTATAATTTTGCCGTAGAACTTGAACTCATCGATTACTCAGAAGCCAAGATAATCGAGGTTTTTTGTTTCTTAACTCGTTTTTTCATCCAGAGTGCCCCAAGTAGTCATTTGTTGAACTTCAACTATATCAAAGAATTGTTGTATTTTGTGGGACTTTCCATTTAAAACCCTATTTAAAGTGTCTTGGTGGAGTAGAGGCAGTCAAATTGGCATCTGAATGATTTCAAAGCGTTAATATGGGAAAAATCAATTTTTTCACACTTAAACGGCAAAATCGGAGTGATAGCGTAGTCTGAGCGGAAAATGATGTATGGACGAAATGTAGAGACAAATGTGCTCTACAATTTTGTCGAAATAATCATCAAAATCGGTTCAGCGACAGTCGAGATAATTGAGGTTATGTGATATTGAAATTGGTTTTTCGACTGTGGCGCCCCTGGTGTTGGTCCCACGAAGTTCAAATATTCTAGAAAGTTGTAGCATTTGGTGAGATCTTTCGTTTAAGCCCTCATTCATCAAAATCGGTCACATAGAACCGGAGATATGATTTTTTGAATTTCGTGAACTTTGACCCCTCATATCTCCGGTTTTGTTTTAACCACAGCGCACATACGCACCATTTTGGAAACGTCCTATACTGGAATACAACATACTAAAATTTGATTAACTTGCACAATGCCGTTTTTGAGAAAAATGTCTTTGAATTTCGATGAATTTTGACGCTATCACAGCGCCACCTGTGGTGACTTTTTGAACTTCCATCTGAAAGTGCTCATCGAGACGAAACCAAAAAGGTAAAATTTATGTCGATATGTTAATTAGAACCGGAGATAGAGGCCGGTCAATGTTCGAACTTTGACCCCTTATAGCTCGGGTCAGGGGTTATGGATCGACTTAAGGTTTTTTTTGTTTGATAGGTATAATCAACGGCTACAACATACTAAAATTTCAGCCCGATGCACAATGGAATTTTTGAGTTATTTAACTTTTAAGATTTAAAAATTTTCTTTTTAATAATAGCGCCCCTAGCGGTGATTTTATGAACTTGCGTTGTTAGAAGAGGAAGTGGCATTTCACGAGAGCTTTCCGAAAAGCCCTCATTTTTTAAATTCTGACAATTAGAACCGGAGTTATGGCCATTTTAAGAATTTTTTTTTGGACCCTTATAGCTCGGGTCAGGGGGGTCAGGGGACCTTAAGTTTGGTATTGATGGAAAGCTCTAAGGCCCAGCTATAACATACTAAAATTTGAGCCCGCTCGATGCCATAGGGGCAGAGCTATTGAGAAAACAAAAAAAGGGGGGTCTTCAAAATGGCGGAAGGAGGGGTGGGGGGTGGGGGGTCAATGCACCATGTTGCAATTTTCATATGATATTTAACCTTTGCCGAAAACCGCAAGTCGATATGTTTTTTAGTTTAGGAGCTATTAAGCTCCAAAGAGCGGCCGGCCGGAAACGTAACTTAGCCCCCCATATATTCGTGATCAGGAAGTGGCGAAACACATTTTGGCCAAGTTTGAGCGCGATCGGAGGACATGAAATTTTGTTAGGATTATAGTAGGTGAGATTGTTAAGAATCTCACCTAATAAAATACCATCGCTAGATTTTGCGATTTTAATTGTATATCAAGGACAGAAATCCTAGAATTTTGTGACATTGTGATTTGTTGTGTTATAATATTCAAAGAGATTAAACAAAGATCGGTCCAAAGAATATATTTCCAAAATTACTGGTGCATTTTCTTTAACAAAAATCAAACAACAGGTACGGCTCCTTTTGAATACTACCTGTATATCTGGCAACCCTTACAAAAAAGTTATTTGAATTAGAATTCGATTTGAATTCAATTTACTACAATGTCAATAATATTAAAAAAAGTAAATAATAACTTAAGGTTTAGGCAAAATATGGATAAAAACTACATTTTCAATAATTTAAATTGCAATTTTTTTGTAATTGAAATGTTAGTTTAAAATCCTCATACCAGTTTTAATTTTGCACTGAAGTTTATACATTTCTCTGAATGTTTCGGAAAAATATACACCAGAAAACCTAATTTCTTTCCTGCACCTTGACGTCCTTTTCACATCACTGAATTATTCTCGGACGCTCAGGGTGGATTTAGCCAGAGTCCAGAGGGTGGATCGGTGGTAAAATGAATTGGGATAGTTGATGGCCACTCAATTTATCTGCACCACCACTAAATGTTTCTTCAGGACCCCTTTGTCCATGGAGGCACTTTGCTGTTTTTTTAGGGCCACTGCATGCTGTCGAGGTGCGAAAATCATTCTGACATCAACCAGTCACCATCACGCGCTCACGTGCTCCAATGTCATAAAAAAAAAGCAAGAGCAAGTCCCCGTAGACAAGAACATTGGGGTTGTCCTGTAAAAGCATAATGAAAATTTACACCCCATTTTATGGCAAACATTTTACAACTTTCGATATTACGATGAATCTCAACACTAAAAGTGATGTACTTTCATTCAGCTAGATGATGCCATAATACAGTCATACTTTCGTGGACGATGCTGTCAAATATGTTTTGCTAGTTTAAACACGTTGTCAGATGAATTTATTATTTTCCAATATTGTCACACAATATTTTATTTATATTTTGCTCAGGTATTCGAAATCCGAGAGAAATGGCGGGAAGTTTCAGGGGTGAAAACAGAGAGTGCATTCTGATTGAAGGTGAAAGGCTCACACGTGAGAATGATTGTTAAGAAAGTTAGAGAAAATTGATGTTTAAGAGTATGTATTTTTTCTTTTATGTCTACTATGTAGGGGAAAGTGCCTTCCCTTCGAAAGTTCATACCTTCGAATTATCTGAATTTTCTTTTATTAGTCCTAAGAAACTTATTGATTTCTTTTAAATATTAGTTAGTTTATTATCAATTATTGAAAATTATCATAATTATGTGTAAGTCTTTTAGGAAAGATAAAATAAATTCACATGTTTCGAAGTCATGAACATTCGAAGGGAGAGTACTTTCTCCTATTGTTAAATATAGGATATTTGTGGTTATGATTAGGGGAAATATTAAGTATTTCATGTTGACACGTGATAATTTAAATTAAATTAAGGAAAAGCTTTATAAGAGCTTTAAATATTTGAATTTAATAGAGATTTTTTTTAAATGATTTACAATGTACTAGTTTTTATTCTTAAAATTTTTTTTAGCCTCTCTTGGTAATTTTGTAAAAGTTATGGAGGACTATAAAATTCAGTGTAGGAAAATTTGGGAAACAATTTTCTTAGCTTATTCCCATAATCCTTGTTTGTTGTTTTTTGTAAAGGTGTTTCTCGTCGGGTGGTGGTGTGTCTTATGCCAATCTTGATCATATAATTCGACAAAAGTTTTGTATTATTTGCTAAGCTTAAACTAAAATAAAATTTTCTAATTAACTCTTTTTCATCTAAACCATAAGTTTGAGAAATTATAAAAACGGATATTTTTTCCATTTATGAAAATGATTTTGCATATCTCCATAATAACGATTTTTCAAGGTTAAATGTAAAAAAAATTTTGGGTTACTTCTCGCTTGATTGAGGCAAAATAGTGATTTTTGTTAATTCAGATAAACAATTAGTATTGTGTCGAGTTTATCTCATAATTGAATACAGGTTGTCTTCACAACAGACCCCTCTCCTACCTTTAGAATGCGCTATTTGATATCCTACAGCCCCACATAACCATTTAAGCCAGAGGTGTGCAAGATCGGTTTGAAACCGAACAAACGTCAAATGAAACTTGTACATCAATGGCCAAAAAACTGCCTGAACAAACTTATTTTTACATATAAGGTAAGGGGCTGTATGTCGGCCACTTAAGGATGGGTTTTATGAAAAACTTATGTAAAAGGACATTTAATTTGCCTGTTTTGATCAAATTTTCACCCTAAGTTGTAGTATAGATCTTTGTCCATCTGATTGTACACTTTATTTGGAGATAAAATAATTTTAGATTATTAAAAAATTAAAATGTTTTAAAAATGTAGAGTGTTCCTCAATTCGGCCACTTCAATATAAGCGTTTCTCTACTCGGCCACCTGGGGTTCCTCTAGTCAGCCACCCATTTTTCAAATTTTAAAAGCCCGTAACGTTTTTACGGACTAGAAAAGGATATTGAGAAAGAAAGAAAGAAAACCTTTAAAGAATAGTAATTTTAAGAAAACAAAAAATTGTAAGGGAAAAATTCTTTTTATTCTTTTATTTAGCCGGCCGAATTGAGGAACATGGCTTTAAAATTTCACACCTTCACATTTAAGACAGAAAATTAATATTTTTATCAATAATGAAAATAAATTTATTGCACAGTGAGTTAGTTAAAGTTCTCAACTTGCGGTTTGACTCAAAATTTGACTGCTAATGTAATCTGTACAGGTAATAAATCGAATAACTCTTTGTGAAAAAATGTCGTGAATATTATAAAGAACATCAAAATATGCTGAAAAATGACCAATATTGCTTAAGGTAAATTTGAATCCTCTGACTTTTAATAATTTTTTTTAATGTTTTGTGTCTAATTTCATTTGTATTCTCGGTCATTTGTGTTATCTATACAATTATTGACCTTATGATGTTATAAAACTCCTGGAATATTATTGCAAAATTATATAATATGAATAAATAATTCCACCGGCCGACTTGAAGAACACATAGTGGCCGACTTGTTAAACGGCCGACTAGAGAGTACCTTACCTTATTCTGTTTTGAACGGTGCTTGCACACCTCTGATTTAAGTCATAAAATATGAATATATTTGCTAGGGTACAGTACAAGTTCTACACATAAGCCCTATCGGGAGGGCAATGCGTATGCACTTGATTGACACGAGTCACAATGTTTGAGAATAGATAGAGGCAGAGAGGAGCTACCAAGAGTTAGAAGTTGTTACCAAGAGACAATAACTGCTAAAATTTTACGAACGTTTTATGTGAGTTAAACGATTTACCTTTATTCCTAGTTATGTATCTTAAAAACGCAATAAAAGTGCATCACCTCTGCCCAAAAATTCCGGAAGCACAGAAGAAGCATCCACACTGCAGGAAAAGCGCTCCTGGGAGGTTTAAACGGACTTAGCAGGTTCTTCCAACACAGGATCAAGAGCAATATAACATAACATGATTACATTATAACAAATATCCCGATACGATTAATTTATTATTATTAATCGTGTCGCAATACTTGTTACAATGTAATCTTCTTTATATTTCTGCTGTTGTATCGCGTGTTGGAAGAATCCGTTAAGTCCATGTGTAGACCGCCCAGGAGCGCCTTTCCCCGTGATGTGGATGCTTCTTCCATGCTTCCGGAGTTTTTCGGACAGAGGCGGTGCATTTTCATTACGTTATATCACAGTGAAAATGTCTTTTTCTAAACATTCGGATCTTTGCACCGGGCGGGACTTGAACTCACAACTGTGAGAGTCGCGCCAGAGATTTCATCCGCCCAAGAACCAACGGTCTGGCCTATTGCTCCACTGAGACCCCCATACGATTAGTAATAATAATATCTTAAAAATATTTTTTTTTTATTTAGATGGCTCAGAATAAGACTCGAGCAACTCATATATGACAAATTTTACATGAGAGCAAATTCACGCTGACATTTTACGATATGAATATAGAGTTTTTAGAATATTGAAACTATGATCTTTGGAAATAAATAACTTTTAGGTAGAATATTCACAGCAAATGTATAGTATAACTAAGTACCGAAAAAACGGATTTTGTAAAATTTCGAGTAGTTCGAGTCCTATTCAGAGCGATCGATTTATATTCTTTATAAGAACTATACCCTATCAATTTTTCCAATTGGATGAAAGATGAAAAATTTCCTAATTCCATGGCAATTTTTCATTGATGCCAAGAAAAAAGTATATGAGTCATTGAATGCGAATCTAAAGAAAGGAGAAAGTATTGCAAGTCGTAGCAAATTCGGTAAGAGAAATGTGTTAATATGATTTAGAGGAGTTTCCCAAAGTATTCCGTATAAACATCCATTTTCCCACCCGGTGGGCACTGAGGGGCTATATTCTTGGCATATGGGGTATTTTGGTGTGGGGTCTTACCTCCTGGGGGAAATAAACGTGGAGCGGCAAGTGTCTGTGCTGATGCGATATTCACAGCATCAAATGAACACTCTTTTGCTGTTGCAACTCCAGCTGTTCAGTGCCAATTCTTCTTCAGAAGACCACCCCACAGGCAAGAACTACCCCATGAATATTTCGCAGATACTTTCCTCCTCATATTCACGTCGGTGAGCGATCTCCATGCTTATAGCGTTTTAACATTCTCCGTCATGTTATGAATAAACATAAAGACCTGCATCATGCATATGCATCACGTGGGATGTATTACAACACAGGCCCATTCCTTTCAGCCTTCCAACTAACCCTACTTCTGCTTCAGATATACCAAAAGTGTAAGAAAAAAAGTATATTGATCTTATTGCCATGCATTCACATTGAGACAGGCTGCACTCAGAGAAAGCAAGTTCTCAAGAATAAGTGAGCTTATAATTGAGCAAATTCACCCTGGGATGTTGGCAAGACAGTATAGATACTTTTCCTATGCATAACAAATACCTTTGAATTTACATTCTGCCTCTGACCTCTATTCTGCATTGAATGAATATTTCATTAAGTGAAGTTGTGTGCAAATGCAAATCAACTGTTTTGAGATACCCCCTAAAGCTGTTGGGTAAATTGCATACTGTAAGTTTCAGGTAATCTTACATATAAGTTTGATTTTAAACTTTAGTTTGACAACATCCAATAAGATTTAAGAAATGTACAGTTATCACCAAAACAAGTATAGTTAGTTATTGGACTAAATTTAGGGAATTTATTTATTAAAGTTATTTTCATTCAAAAATTCCTTGAATCCTTTTCATTATTGCACAAATTAAATAATTATATTGGCTCACAACTTAATCAATATTATGTCAATCCTTTATACATGATTATCAGTAATTCTAAATTCAGTATGATAACATTAGAACCATAAATTAACTGCATGGCCCACAAATTTCTTATTTAAATCCTTAAATTGTATTTTCTGAAATTTTCAATTTGGTTTACGAAAATATTATATTCTTTAGCAGAAGTACCACCTAGCTTACGGTGAGTGAAACGATGACAATATGAAAACTACTTACAATATTTATGTTATTAAATTAAATTTACCCCCTTGTGTTATTTACCAAATACAGAAAAACAGTGTAATGGGGTAGATAATTTAAATAAATAAAATAGGGTAAAGTGATATAATTTGGAATTAGTGTTACAAGTTGGACAATTCGCCGGTACAAGTTGGACATGGCTTTTTTCTTGATAAATACAGTACAAAATTTGCTTTTAAGCACAAGGAACCAAATTATAAAACTAAAGCATTAAAAATATACAAATAAAAATGATGTACTAAATTTATCAAGAAAAAGCCCTGTCCAAATTGTACCATTATTGTCCAACTTGTACCACTGTCCAACTTGCACGACTTTACCCTATTTACTTAAACTCAAAAGCCTGTGAGCTTTTCACAAGCTCGAGTGACAAAGCGTCTGAACTTTTCGAAATGCTCGGATAATTTATATATAACATTTTAAAATTAATTTTGTATGGTTTCTAAAATTAACAACTCATATTGACCGCAACCAACTTCCTGAAATGAAGTTGTTAACCTAGCTGTCCAAAGCCTGCGATTCCGATAGGAATAAAAAGTTGAAAAAAAAAATAAAATGTAAAATGAAAATATTTAAAAATGCATCGTGTTGACGAGTTTGAGCATCTCCCGAAAATTTCTTTACAATTGTGTCATTCTTTTTATGGATAGGGCAAAGTCACCACTTATGAATGTCATACACTTATGGACAATTTGGAAAAATCTTAAGTTCTTACATAAAACAAATTTCGAAAAATCACAAAATTGATAATCACATAATAAACTTATAATTTTATGATTTTTCGAAATCTGTTTTAGGTAAGAACTTTAAATTTTGGCTGTCCACAAGTGTACAACGTACATAAGTGATGACTCCACCCTAACAATTCAAAACCTATTCGAAAAGTGATTAAAAAATACTGAAAAATTACCCAAAATTAAAACAGGTTAGAAGTGATGCAACATAATTTCAAAAAAAAATTATTTATTAGATTATAAGCGGCTTGTCACCAGTTTATAGCCGAATTGAATTGATTCATAATATAGGGGACTACAACACCTTTCTAGGTTGTCTATACTTATCAAAATGGGTTCCGAAATAATTTTTCTTCCGAGCACTTTTAACATTTAGCATTGAAGAACCGGTATAATGAATGGTTCAGCTGCTTTCGTACAAGGGCGAAATGTCCATCTAGATAGACAATTTCTGAAATATTCGACACATTTTCGGGATATCAAAAAAAGTTTTTGAAAAGGATGGGGAGGGCTGAAAATAAATTGAAGATCTGGAGGGTCCGTGGTGCAAAATGGTAAGAGCGTTCGGTTTTTGGTCGGTGTGACCCCCCGGTTTGACTGTCACAGTTGTGAGTTTGAGTCCCGCCCGGGGCAAATGATTGAGGATTTTGAAGGTGCATATTTCTCATACACATCGTAAATCGAATAAAATCAAATTCGTAAACTGAACAATGTACAAAATGGCAATACAAGCTCGATACATGGAAATAAATAAATTAAAAAATAAATAAATAAATTGAAAGTCATTTATTAATGATATTCAAGTTGACTTCTGCAAAAAATTTTAAGTCGCTATCTCTAACCGTAATCAGAAATTGTCAGATTTTCGGATGAAGGATATTCTCGTATTAAATTGCATATATACGATTGCCCTATCGGTAGAGTTTAAGCAAGCATAACATTGTAATAAAGTTGATTATGTATCAGTACTTTGAAAGGAGTGATAATGCTTGATAGAGAAAGGTCCCTTAATGATCTTCAATATAAAATTCATTCACCGCTATCACGCTTTATTTTCTTCTTCTATATTGTTATGCATTAAAAGTTTTTCGAATATTTCCCATAATTCAAAAATTATAATAGGGGAATATGCGCTACCTTTGACCGACTCAAGCTTCGAACAATTCATTTTTTCAATGTGGTCTAAATTATTATGGCTCATTATAATATTATATTTTAATAGCTAGTTCAATGCTTCAAATTTCCAGAAAAGAGCTATGTGTGAAATCCATTAAGAACTTGGAAAAAATATTGTGTTGTCCGAAGCTTGAGTCGTCCGAAGGTAGCGCGCTTTCCCTTACGTAGTTAGGTCCCATTGCACGATTAATCCTCTTGCACCACTCCCGCCATTCTCTGCGATACAAAGCGATAATCATCCAGCGACTCAACAGATATAATAATTTAAGGATATTGTCCACTCTCTCAGCCGTCTCCTTTGCAGCGTTTTCTTGAACGAACACCTTCCGGGATTATATTTCGGAAAGATCCCGGTTCACGCATCCTTAAAGAGAGTTAATTCTTAATAGATGTCATATTCGTGATTTATAAGTATCAAAAAGTAATCAAAACGATTGAGTTTCACCTGTGAACCCACTAGAAGCTGAGATTGCCAAGAGAATTTAAGCTAAAAATGCAAAAGCCGCTAAAGCTTGACAATATCAAATTAAAGTAATTTCGTCTGGAATCCGGCAACTTTTGAGCCCTCATTCATCATCGTTTCTCCTGAGTGCAGTGCCATCCTTCGCGAAAGCACCTCTTCTGAGAGTCGTAAAAGCAGATTTGTGTAGTGTGCTTTTGTCGCTCCAGCAAGACAATTGCAACTCCTCCCAACAATCACCCCACCAAAAAAAAATGCCAACAATCCACGGAATGCAGAATATGGTGTGCAATAAATATGCAATGGTCCCGCGCGCTCTCTCGCACTCTGATTTACATTTCGATTTCGAAAGCAAAGAAGTGCGAGATGGGGAAGCTCAACAGCAAAATTACATGAGCTTTTTTCCACTTGGCTTGAGCCCTTCTGGTGCTGTCTGCTGGGGCTCTTTTTTGTGGCTTTGAGCTCTGTAGGAGTTTGTGGGGAAATTCAAGGGAGTCAAATTGATCACGTTAATTGGAGAGTATCTGCCTTCAATGCCAGCACTTTCACCTGGTCGAATCGACCAGAGGTGGTCTTCCTTAATTACACCCTCGAGTCTAATTTAGATTGATGTGTACTTCAACTTGTCGAATCTATTATGTTCTATCAAGCTCGCGGGACTTTTTATGCCAATTTTAGATGGTATTATTAAATTTTGTCCGAATTTCCTAGTAAAAAACTGCACAAATATGTAAAATTTTTTGGAAGGAACAAGACATCCTTAAGCAAATTACCAATTCAGTTCAAAATGAAAAATGTTTTGTGTTCCAGGGAAGGTAGATGGGTGGAAATATAAGAGAATAAAATATCAAGGCGAATTTATTCGCTTGAGGAATTTGCATTGAATAAATTTGCAATTGAGGACAGTTTCCACCCACTGGGACATTGTCACTCCTTTCTTTCTTTTTTTTTTTTACATCTCAGCCACTGACTTAATCGTCGTGACGCTCTCATCCCATAACCTCCCTTGTGGAAGGCATCAATGGGCATATGTAAGGTATTTATTGGCTGCCGCTGAGCTTTCTTCCGGCCGCCAAAAAGGGGAGAATTCACGGCGTGCCAAGTAGGAATTTCCGATGTCGTGCTTCGTGAAATTTATCGACAGTCACTGTTGCCCTCATTGGCAATTATATTGGAAATTTTGGCTGAGTTACAAATCGACAGTAGCAGAAATTACAGGGTGAATCAATTGTTTTGTCACAAGATCAATTCCAGGGAAATTTTGATTAATAAGAATCACGATTTATGGCCTCTACACATTGGGAGCAATTTCTGTCAAAAATTGCTTTTTTGAAGGAAATTCCCTGCAGCGTTGTAGGGGGAAACGTCAAATTGCTGTCAAAAACGCAATTTTTGACGAAAATTGCTCCCAATGTGTAGACGCCTTTAGATTAAATTTTAATAGCAAAGCGCAAAGCTGAATTTATGTTGCAAAAGTTGGTCCCTACAATATAAATTTTAAACAAGTCTAATGGAATTGCTTATGCTCTCTAGATACACTTACGACTTAAGCCGAGAGACGGCTTAAGGTAATTATAATCGCAATAATGATTCCACTAAGTTTTCAACAATGCCCTACTAATTACTCGTACATCTGAGAGTATTTCTTTATTGTTTTTTTTCCCTTTTGCCATCTAAAACTGTTAGCAAATCTCAAAGTTCCAAATTAGATGCGATTCCAAATTACCCCATCTTACCCTAATCAATGTTTTCTCTGTGAAATCTGTGGTGTATTTTCAGGCTGATTTTTCAGACTTCTTTCCTCCGAAGCCGTTAAACAAATCTAATATTGAAATCCTTTATATCGTTTGTTCAATGTTTATTTTGGTTGAAATTGCTTCACTTTTATTTGCATTTACGTCAATGACTTTTCTACAATTGTTCACCGTTAAGACATACTCGGGAAATCGTTGAGAGTGTTGTTGAGTACCTTGGAGGCATCTTGCAGAGACATCAATTAAATTGAAGTTTTTCCCATCACACACTTTTCCTAGTGGTAGAGTTTTATCTCTCTTTTGCAAAACCCACCTTTACCAGGGATATAGAAGTACATTTATTGTTCCAGGACAGCAGCCCAAAGGGGCTAGGAAAAGTGTGTGCAAAGATAAATACGGGTGAGAGCGCATGAGAGTTTAGTTTTCTCTATGAATAAAGTATGGAATAAAGTCCAAAGTGTAAATTTAAACAGGGCACCAGAAAGTCCTAGATAAAATCAACAGGAGAAAATTGATGTGAAATATTTCATGGATTCACTGACATTCGAGTGTGTGCCTCAATTTGTCCAAAATAAACTCAAACGACCACAATGACAAACATTTAGTCCAATCCACCAAAAGCTCTCCTGTTCATCATCAAATAAAAGGTCCACGTCAGTGAGTTTTTTTTACCACATTGGAATCTCAAATGGTGAGTGACTTCTTTATCTCAATCCTACCACTCACGAAAGCCAATTTTCCTCAGTATTTATCCAACAATTTCACAATCGATGGCAAAGAATCCTGTTAGACAATTTGTTGAAAAGCTTTTTTTGCTTATATTTTTGATATTTCTAAAAAATATGTATATTTTGAATAAGATGGATGGTACAATTTCAATTTTGCGAACTTGGGGTAGTTTGACATCTTTTTACATTCACAAAGTTAATTTTTTGAAGCGGAGAAATAGAGATTATTTCAATAGATTTAAATTTCCAATAATCTGAACTGATGAAATTTTTAATAAATTGTGCATTTAGGGTACACTGAGGTAATTTGGAATAGAAAGCTAAATTGGATTTTCGTGATTTCGTCATGCGACAGAGAAATACCACGCAAAAGTTCTTAGTGCCAAAGATGACTATTTCAATGTTTTTATTAATTTATTCTTATTTATTATGTAATATAAACTAAGAACTGAAACATTTGCAATGTTTTTTTTTTATTAAAAAAGGTGAATTTTTTGGGTAAAATTTTGATTTTATCAATTCTTTTAGTTCTAATAAAAGAAAATTTAATTCTGAAGAGAATAAGGGCACAAGTCTTTATTCTCTTTATTCGGTCAATAATTTTTTTCTTAATCTTTCCCGCCAATTCGAATGAATTGTAAAAATGAAAAATGGAGAAAACGTACTTCAAGGATTTAGGATGTTCATCCGAATACTTGCAAATCTGCTCGCTGTTCCCTTACTTTCGTCTCTGTATCCTCGGATCTTCGGAGGTATTTCAAATTGGCTTCTGAATTTATGGTATATTTACAAATAGTTTATTTATCTATTTAAGTAATAAAAAGAATATAAATCTCCTTTGGCCTTTTAGGGTGAACCGCTTTAAACTATAACAGCGAACATACAGCAAAGGCGAAAGTCTTTATAACATCCCTTTTACTGTAATATCTCTGTAGAAGAGTTGCCAAGTTCTAATAGCCGCAAATGACTTTTAAGAAGATTTTTGATGAATTTCTATGGTTAACTTATCAAGTAAAGACTCATGGTGAATTTCGTCAAAGAAGGACAGGAGTAAAAAAGATGGAAAGAGTATCTGTTAAACACGAAGTATCTGTAACATGTTGCTCATGGCACATTTACCGGACCAATTTTCCACTTTCTTCCCTCCATTTTGTACCATCACCACAACGACAAGGTGAAAGCCTCGTGGCAATTCACCTGATGACCATTCGCACTTATGCCCCATCTTGAGTTGGCATTACACACAGCCCCCAATGGCAATTTTGGAGGTTGATATTTGTACAGATCCAGTGAGTATATGGTTTGGTCCATCTGAATAATGCATGAGGAAAATTCTTGGGAACAATACGGACAATCGAGGATAAACGTGCATCTCAGAGTGTAATGAAAATGATATTATTCAATTCTTACGGATGAAGACCTAGATGGAATAAACTATATGGAATTCAAAGAGAGTGAACATTTGCAATTTAGATTTCAACATTACTCTATATTGATTCTCTATCATCTTGAACTTCCCAAGTCCACTCAATATTCATTTTGGCAAATTGAAAGAGGCTCTCTCATGGAAAATTTTCCAAGCCTCCAATGGACTCAATCAACTTTTGGGGTATAATGGAGCCGTTCTTTTTCTGTCTTTTTTTTTCCAAGCCTCCAAGAAATTTCTCTTTCCGCTTAAACTTTCCCATCCAACTTTTCCCATCGAATTGGCCAAATTAGCAGATATGAGATGCGAGAAAGAGAGAATGGATCAAAGTTTTCCGTTTTCTATGAGTGGCCTCTTTTGCTTGAGATGTGTCTCAAGTCTTCTTCTGCACAAATTTTCACATCAAGTGAGTTCAATTCCCCGAGAACACACAGACAATCCCCAAAACTTTGCCTTATTCAATTATCAAGATAATAATTAAATTACTCAAGAGCACTCCAAACACCCCCAAAAGTCTTTGAGCCGAGAATTTTATCATAAAAATAATTAAAACACAAATTACAGCATCTCTCTCATCTTAGTTTGATGCAACATAGGTACCTTCATACTTCTATCATACTTTTCCATCTCGATGTCAAATGTATGCAACTACCTTTCTTATTAGATTTTCTCTGCAAAGTTTCCTCGTTTTATGTTTTGCGCAAGAAAACTTAATCCAGAATACAATTTCGCCAACCTTCCTCAAGACTGCAATAGTCCATTAATTCTAGTATTCTTTGTTAGGTTATATATTTTCCTTTTTGTAATACGATTAAATTTCTTCAAAGTGTCCAATTGATATCATGTTTGAGTAAAAATTTCAATTGAGTTTGGGAAATGTACTGTTTTTTTTAATATGCAGCATTTAATTAGTTAAAAAAGAGCAAATAATCTGATTTAAAGATGAAATTGTAAAGTTATTGTCTTCTATCATGTTACAAGTAATAAATTTGTTTTAGTCAACAGTGGACGGAAAAATAGACCTCTCTTGATTTTTACTTTTTAATTCTTCACGACGTTAAATTAAAGAGTAAAAATCAAGAGAGGCCTATTTTTCCGTCCACTATCTGCTACATCTCATCAGACCGAAAATTCCAAAACTGTCGGACTATTTTTCCCAAGTAATTAAAGGACTAAAGTTACTAAAAATCCATTCCCGATAGCAATTCTGATAATATTTGCCCAGCAAAAAATTATCTAAAATCACTGAATTTGTGTACGAGTTATAATACCATGGTACGGAATAGGTGAAGTAAGTAAATAATGTAGTTATTTTCCCGCCAACATACAAAGTAGAGTCGATCTCTTGTGGCAATGTCCGTTATATTCAAACCATGTCGGTTCCTTCCGGACAACCGCTGAGTGTGTGAAGATGACGGGTAACGACATGAGTGGTGTAGCTACTACGTCACGAGAATTTTGCTAGATAACATTGTGTGTGCGAGGAGCTCGCACAGGGGACCACTACCAGTATGAGTTGTAAGTGCCTGTTTTAAGGGGATTTTCGTGGTTCTGCGAGTCCGAGAAGGAATAGGGCGTTTCAATAAGTTATGGTTATCTTAGCACTTTTATAATGTTTATATGGAAAACATACAATTTTTACACTAAATCAATAAAATCCGACAAGTGAGATTAGCTGAGTAATACGGGCTTCAGACCTAAGGCTTAGCCATATGGCTTAACTGTTCTGAAGATTTTTTTTTTGGAGAAAATTAACTTAGAATTGGATTATTAAGGGAAATAAGTGTCCTATTAGATTCTGAAATAGCAATAAAATTGGTTGCTATTTAAGATTTTGAGATCATCAGGAACTGGGTTAAACCTCTATTCTGAGGACCGCTTAAGTCTATAAATTCAATAGCTTTTCACTCTAAAATCCCCTATCTCAACTTCTATTTAAACCATAGTGGACATACTCCACTTTTTGGTAGCACTTCAGTCTAGACACTACTGGTCTAAAAAGTTGAAAACTGAAATTTTACGTTATTGAATTGTCAAAAAATAATTGTATATAATATGTATAATATTACTATTGCTCTCTTTGTAAAATTTAATCAAAATACCAAAAATATTCCAATTTTCAAAGTGAAAATACAGGAAGTATTCTTGGCATCTATTTATTTTTGTTCTGGCACTGATCATGTTATAGGATGGAATATAATGAATCACAATTGTGATACCTTCTTCTTCAAGAATGAAGAGCCACAAAATATACGACTTTGACTTTTACGACAAATCGACCAATGACATCCAACAAGATTTCCATTGAGGAAGTGAATGGGTAGATTCTCTTTCACTACATTTCCATCTTCAGAATATTATCCTTAAGATGAAAATATTTTTGTTACTCAAGTTTTATGATTTTAACCACAAAAAGCTATAAAAGACCCGTACCATCATTATGCACCACCTATATTCTATTTTTCTCAAAATGCAATTTTGTTGATTTGGATGTTGAATAATTCCACAAACATCAATTTTCACTCTGAACCAGGACTATGAATACAAATTCTGTTATGCAGAAAAAAGGGGATGAAATTAAAGCAAAACAATAAAAAAAATTGAAAAGTGCATATAAAATGAAAATAATTTCCCGCTTCTAGCACTCTTGTGCATTCGTGGGTTATTTGACGGTAGGAGGGTTGAAATCTAAAATTGCTCAACAATATCGTAAGTTGTACAAAGTGGTATTAATGTTAAAGTGAAAAATGGTAATTTTTTGCACGAATTATTCCCATTGTTTGCCCTCGTAGTAATTTCCGTTCCCGACAAGTCGCCACAGTTTAACTTTGTCCTCTCCTACGGGTGGGACATATTTTTCTCGGGGGAGGGAAATGTACACAATTTTAACACGCGACTTTCAACCATTAAATCATATTTGCAGCAAATACGTCGGAATTGTTAAGTAGGGGGTGGTGTAGATATGAATAGTATATTTTCTTTTCTAGCATTCTGCCCCTTGGGAATGATATTTGCATTTTTTGAAATTTACTCTCTGCGTGGGGAAATCTCATTGATTGTACTGCAATAATTGTCAAGATTAATTTAACAACGACTTTCCGATTAGCGTGGAGATTTGTTCATAAAGTTGTACATTTTAAAGCCATTTAATTTATTTTATTTTAATATATTCATTTTTTTAAAGCTTTATTTCATAAAATATAGCAAAGGCATTTCATGTTTTGCAAAAGGCTCAAACTCGTGACTTATATGCTATTTACCTCAAAAGTACTTTCGCATATTTACCAATTACTGTTTCACAACCACCTTAAAACGATTCATTAATCACTCAAAAAATCACCCAAATATCTGAAGAGTATTAGAATAGATATTCAGATAAAAATAGTTATCAGCTTATAATCGCTGTATTACCGATTCAGAACCGTTTGAAAAGAGTTTTACTCTTGTCACAAATTTCAGCCCTTTCTACAGATCCCAAACATGAACCCCTTTGGGTGAGAAATCGTCGGTTGCCTAAAACGTTTGGCCTGTAAAGGTGGCGAGATACATATGGACGCACAAACAGCCTGACATCATTTCTCACAAATCGTCTGAAACGCGAAGATATGTTGAGAAAAGTGTTCCCTGGAGGATGGAAGGTGGAAATTTTGAAGGGTGAAAAAATCGAGGGATTATTTATGTATTCTGTGGAGATCGAGCAGTAAAAACATATAATAATATGTTTTTTTTTCTTAATTTTGTGCTATGTTCTGGAAAATATTATTTCTCGAATTGAATGGCCAATAACACGGAATTAAAAAAAAATCCTTTAGAAGTATCCTTTCGCACTTTTCAAAAATCTTTCAATAACCCAAAGACTGATAATGTTGTTTTTATAATACTACACCGAGAAAAGATTGAGTGTTACCAGGACACGAAATGAGTGTTGTCACAACTAGAATCAAACACCCGAATCAACCAACCTTCAGATGGGGCTTGATATTACACTCGAGTCGTGTTTCAACACGCATGAGGTTAAACTCAAGCCTTATCGAGTGTGAGAATTAATAGGGATTGGTTAAATCCCTATTAATGTCGTGGAAATTTTGTTCTTCTACCATTTTCTTTTATTAATTTTTTGATATATACATTTCATGTGAATTTACAAGAAGAGTAGAGTTAAAAATTATCATTTTTTCCATAACATAAATTGAAAAATAAATATAAATTTACTATTTTGTTTACATTTTTCAATAATTCAATTTCTTTTTAATTTCTTCTTTTGTTTCTTTCATTTATTTTTATTAACTTCTTTAATTTACTTTACTTTTCAATTTCTTCTCACTGAACTGTAGGACCTTAATTGTGAGATACACACATATTGTGCATACCGTCGTTGCGGGTGACTTTGCACGTTTTTTCACTGTTTTTCAACTTTACCCTCTAAAACTGGATAGTTAAAGTGAAGGGAGGGGGGGTTTTGAGTAAAATTATTTGTATTCAGTTGTTAATGAATGGATTTTGTGCCACTAGCATTAATTTTTTAAAATTTTACTATGTTTAAAAAAATCAAGAAAAAAGGCTTGCACTTGGGATAAGGTGCGGGTGACTTTGCACTTTTTAATAAATACCAAAAAATCAACAATTTCTGATAGTAAACGATAATGAAGATCTTCATATCTCAGGGTAAAATGCACGAGATCTACAAGATGACGTGGTCGCCATCTTGATTTGACGTTTCTGTCCGCCATTTTGAATAACTGTCAAAACCTAAAACTGGTCCGATTGGTTTGAAATTTTAGTATGTTGTAGCTGATGTAAAGACCTTTTCAGAACGTATCTATGTTCCAGTCTAAGTCAAGTATTTACCTAGATACAGAGGCTCAAAGTTTAACATTTTAAAATATTCATATTTTGGCGATCTTTATTTACTAATCCTTAATTTTAAAACCTAAACGAAATGACTCAGTAACCATTAAAAATGGTTGAGGCTTTTATTTTATATATTTATTTACTCTTACATCATTAAAAGAAAAATGAAAAGTGCATTTATTTATTTTTTTATCTTTTCATTTTTGCAAAAACAGTTTTTCAGATCTTCAAATAATATGCTGTTATAAAGAAAAGCATTACTTTTCTTTTTGTTTGTCTGTTAGATCTCATCGCCTAACGATACCGCTGCCTTTTTTGTGATGGTTTCGATAAAAGAAGCTCCCGGTAGTTCTGTATTCATGAAAATGTCTAAATATTGAACCTGGAACCCCAATATCTAGACAATAGCTTGACCTACATCTTATTTTATATATGTTCTGAAAAGACCTTGACATCAGCTAGAACATACTAAAATTTCAGCTCAATCGGATGAGATTTTTGTTTTGACAGATATTCAAAATGGCGGACAGAAACGCCAATCAAGATGGCGACCATACCATCTTGTAGATCTCGGTCATTTTATCTTAAATTATCAAAAAATTGGATAATTTTTAGCCAAATACTTCTGTAATAAAACTTTAGAAAGATCATTATATGCAATTTTATAACATAAATCATGCGCTCTTAGGAAGATAATTGTAAAAAAAAAATATTTTAATAAAAATATTGAACAAAATCGAAGTGGATTGTTCTAGCCAGTTAACTATAGAATATATTTGGCCTATTTACTACTCTGAAATTGATTTTAGAATTGCACCTCCATATAACTTTTTCATGGAGTTGTTTTTTAACAAAATACCTATACTAGGATTTCATTGACTATTACTGAAACAACAAGAATCCTTTTGAGGATCATTGTACCTTATTTGGTACATAACATATCCCTATATACTTTGACATGATAGACCAGATCGACGAAGACTATCAATAAGTTCTAGAATTAATGAAAGTCTCACGAACAACAGAGTGCAAAGTCACCCCCCGAGTGCAAAGTCACCCGCAACGACCGACGGTACGTATTCACGAACCAAATTCCAATCATATTTTTATTTCATTAGGTGATCTGATACTTCATCATGGAAATGGGATTGAGAAAGACTAGTTATACCTCCGGTGAATTGAATACGTATTCTATACGAATTTTTATACAAGAATCATCTCGACTGAAGTATATCCTTAAATCGAAAACATTTAAGCATATACTTCATGACCCAAGATGAAATTCTATATTGAAACTGATGAACAGTGAACTGTTGCACTTACTTCAGTTAAATGTTCATGGTACACTTGCGATTGTTCACGGATACTTAGAAGTATTCATGGGATTTTCGCGAGTGTTCATGAGACATTCGATGTACACTTATTTGAGCGCTTGCGTTAGTGTCATCATGAAAATATTAGGCTTGTATTAACACTCATGTGCTTTAGCAAGATAAGAGTTTAGCCAAGCCCCTTTGTGATTTAGTCACAACACTCATTTAGAAATAAATTAACTTTAATTCAACACGTACGGATTGATTGATCAATCCCAGAAGACTTGTTTCAACACTCATTTCTACACCTATTTACTTAATCGTTTAAGGATTAGTTGGATACCGGTTTCTCAAAATCGAAAATAATTTATTTTAACTATTTAGAGCACAAAATAATTTCCTATAGTCAAAAAACTTGTCACCGGTGTCCCAATCACCCTTTAAGGGTTAAAGACCTTCTCTATAATGACATCATACATGCTAGAGAAATATATGTTCATATTTGACAGTTTTTCCTACACAAGTGTACTCAATTAGTTTCTTCAATACACTACTAACGTAATAAAATACAATAAATTAAGTTTCTCATAAAATACCAGAGTTTTTCATATAGAAAAATATCGGAATTTTTAATTAATTACTTTCTACTCTTTTGGAAATCAAATGAATGAAACTATACAGAATAAAAACGCGATTTTTCCTGAGTGTATATTCGGTGTCGTCGAATATGTGGAAAATGGATGGGATAAAATGTGCCGATTGACAGCTGATTGAATTCCCTAGCACCGTGAGTGCATCTCCGTGAAAGTGTGTGCTAACTTGGGGTAGCTATTTTGGGGGCGATGCACCCTCGAGGAGAATGAATGCATGGCCTCAACAGAAGCTTTTCGGAGTGGCTAGAGATAAAAGCTTTGACGGGGTGGAGGTGGGTTTTGGTGGAAGCGCTTGTTTGGGCTTTCATTCGCCTGGAGGCATTCAATTTCCTCCCAGGGGGTGCACTTTTGTGCAGAAGAGGCACATGTTGTAGAGATTCGGGAGCGAGGGGGGAGAGAAAGGTTGTGATGTCCCAAAATAGGCAAACTCTAAGAGGAAAACTTGTCTGTCGATTTCCAGAGCTCCAACATTTTCCACCTTCCAAACAAACCACCCTCATCTCAATGGTGAAGGCCTCCACCGATATGTGGGAGAGTTTTGATCTCTCAGGCCTCTTATTCGTCTGGCCCTCTGCCAGAACTTCATCAGCCATCCAGTTCTGTTTCGCCAGAGAGAGGCCTCTGCCACCCACACAAACCTGGGCCACCATCCCTTCAAATGAATATATTCATGGGGAACTTTCATCGTGTTTCCAACCCGACCGCCGCTTCTCTTTCCAGCCTACAGATGCGCAAACTTAAATAATATAGGAACATGAATTAGAGTTGTTCTCTTAAATTTTTGCATTTTATATCCCACACCAAATCCCTTACTTTAGCTGCATTTTTATTAATCTCTCATCCTCCGCTTCCGGCCTTGGTTCTTCAAAATGAATCCATTTGAAGTCTTTAGAAAATTATTCTGTAAATCTTATGCAATTTTGCTGACAGACTCTTATGCTATTTATAGAAAGTTGATCCCAGGTACATCTTTTCGATTTATCGAAATTGATCCAAACTTCATGTGTTATTTCATCGCTCAGCATCCTATCTCCTATTGTCTTTCTTTCAAAACAAAATTTAGGTAAATTTTCGATTTGTCAAAAGTTTTTTTAAATATTTGTACTTTTTTTCACAATCATTGCTCGTAACATGATCATCTGACAAGCATTTTGTGTTCTTTATAAACATTTGTTCGTATATTTTTGTTGACTTTGTTTAGCAAAAATTTACGAAAAAATGATAACATTTTACTATCATTTTTCTGTGTGTTTACGAACATTTACAAACAAATGCATCTGAATCAAAAAAAAATCGTTCATAAAATGATCACTTTATGAACGTTTTTTATTTTTTTACATGCATTTGTACAAATCTTTACGAACTTTTTAGTGAGTTATACGATTTACAAGCTTTTTGTAAGACCCCAGTGTGAATTTACGAACATTTACGAACAATTTTATGAAATAATTTGTCTGTGTAAGAGGTAAGAGTAATATAATTGGTTTTTTGAAAAAAAAAAAAAAACAACAGTTATGAAAATTAAATGGACGGTTTAGACATGTCAGAATTTTTAAGATCTTTCCGATAGCTCAAACATGATACCATTAACTTGAGAAACACGCTCTCTAGAGCCATTTTGATTTTTGATTTTCAAAAACCGTTATTAGGAATGATCCAACGGAATTTTCATATATGGATGAAGTTTCCACCAAGTAATCTCCAAAATCCAAAAATGTAAATGTAGGCAAAAATGTAAACGAAGCGTTTTCAAGCAAAACCCAAAAAACATTGCTTTGTTCGGGAAGGGTAGGGGCGGGAGGGAAAGGAATAACACGTTAGTGATCCATATATTCGTGATCAGGAAGTTGCGAAATATATATTGGCAAAGTTTTAGCCTCATCAAAAGATAAGAAAATTTGTGAGAATTATATTCGATAAAATTATTAGGAATCTCATCAAATATTTACGGATTTACTTAATAAAGTTTCATTTTTATATTCTATCTTTAAAATTTACATTTTTGTTGGGATATTCAGTATTTTGACTAAGATAAATAAATACAATTATATAGTTTATTTAAAGCGACAGAAGTCAAACGTTACTTATAGGAGATATGATGCATGGAAGATAAAATAAAATTTGTTGATTAAATATTGAAATGGGAAATTGATAAAGAAAACTGTGATTGTAAACAATCTCAGCATAAAAAGTGTAAATGGGCCCTTATCATCGCGTATCTGCGAAGCCCATAATAACTATCATTCTCAAGCAATATTGTAGATCAGTCGAAATTGGAGGAAATGCGATGTCAAAATTTGTTTTACTAATCAATTTTAGGTTCATATGACAAAATATGTTTCATAACTTCGAAAATTAACTACTATACTACTACTACTACTATAAATTTAAAAAAATATATAACCTAAATCTTATACGCTTTTATACCTAAGAGCCCTAAGAGTTTAAATTAAATAAATCTTTTATTATGGTGAAAAAATTAGAAGACATTTTATATATTTTTCAGTCTTCTTGATCCACGTAACCCCTTAATTAGGCAAATATTTGCCATGACTAGAACCAATTGTCTTGCACAAGACAGGAAATATTTTTTTTATATATAAGCATTAAAGGCCTTTACACATTGCGAGTAATTTTTATCAAAAATTCTATTTTTTACAGAATTTTGACTTTTGCACCTGCATCACTGAATGCAATTTCCTTCAAAAAAGCAATTTTTAACGAAAATTGATCCCAATCTGTATAGGCCCTAAATCTGAAACATAAATTAGGATTAAAGGAGACCTGAGCAGAATTAGTCAGAAGTAGAATGAGACAGAATATGGTGTTATAGTTTTCCTTAGAAAGCATTGAAATATTTATCAGTCTGATTCAAACAGATTATAGGCAAAGAAAAATTTCATTTGCTGAATAGCCCAGTCTCCCCTATGTGTAATTATAAGTTCTGTCTCATTTTGTCATCTCTGTCTCATCTATTAAAGTTTTCAGCGTTTCGTCAGCTTACAAGAAACATATCAACCAATTGTGTTGTGTTATATAGAAAGGCTTTCACTGATGAAAAAATCGAATCATTTTATGTTAAGAACATGATAAGAAATGGCTTGATTGAAATGATTGACGCAACATTTCAATCTGAGATTTAAATTGATACTGAAAATTAAAATGGGATACTGGGAGCGTCAGAAAGGCAGTTTAGGGTGAAATTAAATTTAATTTGTCTCATGTGGGTGGCAAAAAGAAATCAGTGGCACTCTTCGGGGCGTCTACAAGAGATGCCAAGTTGAAAAGGTGGTAGAATTTTGGGCAAAGTTGAACGAGACAGACACACAAATATCGCCACAATTGTGCTAGTTTGCATTCGGAGCCTTGAGAAAAGCTTACCCCATTATCGTATGTGTGAAAAGGGGGGAAAATTTTATTTTCACGAAAATCCAGTTATGTTTGGAAAATTGCCTGTGATTCCCTCTTTCTTCCCCAACCTTTTTGGTTTGGGGGTTTAGTGTGAGAAGATGGAGGCTGTGAGGGTAGGAATGGGAAATCTTATATGCACTGAATCTTGAGCTCTCAACCGACATCACAATAGAATGGCGAAATCACATGAAGGAAAAGCAAGGCGTTACATGAAAATTGCATTCAGCTTTATACCGTTTTATATCCTACCAAGCCCACCCACCATCATCATCGTCTTCCTCATAGCCACTTTTGCTCACAGTCTTTGATACACCAGTAAATTTTTTATTCTCATCTTATTATTACTGTACGGTATTGAATTTTCTACTTTGCACACAAAACAACCTCAGCCGTTAAAGTGGTTTTCTCGACTAAGATGAATTTATTTTTATGTATCTTCTTATTACATCAACGAATGCTCATTCTTGTGACTTTTTACGAAAAGATACCACAACACCCACTAAAACGATTTACTCTCCATCTCAGTTTTCAACCATGAAATTAATGTGGATGTTTATTTTTCATCTACAACGGATTTATTTGAATTAAATGTTTCTATTTTCTTCAGAAAAATATGTTTGAGAATTACAATTGACGTTCTAGAATTTGTCGTTACTTTTTGCTCGTGCCCATGTGATTAAAGCGATTAAAGAAATGTTTCAACGCTCAAAGTCTACAGAAAGAGAAATATAAAAAAAACACTTCATTTAGTTACTAAAATTGTGAAAAATTGTTATAATTATTTTATACTCCCTCAGTCCCAAAAAAAGTCGTACATTCTTTCCTATAAAATGTATTAGCAAACGTACGACTTTTTTCGGGACGGAGGGAGTATTAGATAAATCTTCTCGAAACAGATATATTGTAAGTCACATTATTTGAGTGTATTTTGATGCATCTGTCTCTATGTATCCGTTAGCAAACCTAGAGGCCTAACAGCGTTATCACACTTGCACATTAAAATTTTAATGTGATTCACATTAATTGTCGCTTGTGAGCGTCCAAGTATGTTATTTGTGTTTTTGAGTCACTTAATATTTGGGGTTTTTCTATTTATTGATAAAGAAGTGCACTTGGCCTTCAAAAATAAGTTTAAATTTACCTAAAGCATAAATATTTTTCACATTAAAAAATTAAAGAGAAAATCGCATTAATTTTTCGCATTAATGCTATAAATCAATGTATATCAAATTTTGCGGGCCAAGTCTACCTTTTTATCAACAAATAGATCAAGTTTTGAATATATAAAATGATTCAAACACACAAATTACACATTTTTACTCTCATCAGCGACAATTAATGTGAATTGTGAATCATATTAAAATTTTAATGTGCATGTGTGATAACACAGTAACAGTTAGAGATCGTGACTTGGAGTCTTGAGAGTACCTCTTTTAATAAGTATGAAACACCATTAGTGTTCAAGGATTCTGACTTGACCTTCATCCGCTCTCATTTTTTCTGCTTTTAGTCTAATCAAACATTTCGTCCATATACGTATATATGCCGTGGGATAATTCTTTACGGTCTTTTCTTAGTAACAAAATGCTGACCTTGTTACTATTTCAATCCTTTTAACCGGTAAAAACCATTAATTAATTTTTGTTCGAAATGATATTGTAATAGGGGGAGGTGCTGCTACTTTGAGTAGTGGGATTAAATAGTAGGTTTCAGTAATAGTCAATGAAATGCTAATATAAGTATTTTGTCAAAAAACGCCTCCATGAAAAAGTTATCTGAAGGTGCAATTCCAAAATCGATTTCAGAGTAGTAAATTGCCCAAATCCAATCTAAATTTATCTGGCTAGAATAATCCACTTCGATTTTGTTGATTATTTTTATTAAAATATTTTTTTTCCCTATTATCTTCCTAAGAACGCATGATTTATATTATAAAATTGCATATAATGGTCTTTCTAAAGTTTTATTATAGAAGTATTTGGCTAAAAATTATCCAATTTTGTGGGAGCTTAAGATAAAATGACCGAGATCTACAAGATGGTATGGTCGCCATCTTGATTTGACGTTTCTGTCCGCCATTTTGAATAACTGTCAAAACAAAAATCTCATCCGATTGAGCTGAAATTTTAGTATGTTGTGGCTGATGTCAAGGCCTTTTCAGAACATATATAAAATCCGACCTAGGTCAAGTGATTGCCTGGTTATAGGGGCTCCAAGTTCAAAATTTTGACATTTTCATGAAAACAGAACTACAGGGAGCTTCTTTTATCACAAATATCACAAAAAAGAGAGCGCTATCGTTAGGCGATGAGATCTAACAAACAAACAAAAAGATAAGTAATGTTTTTGTTTATAACAGCGCATTATTTGAGAATCTTAAAAACTGTTTTCGCAAAGATGAAAAATAAAAAATTAATTAAATGTACTTTTCGTTTATTTTTTTTTAAATTATATTAGAGTAAATAAATATGTAAAACAAAAGTCTCTACCATTTTTAAGGGTTACTGAGGCATTTCGTTTAGGTTTCAAATATTGAAAATTAAAAAATAAAGACCGCCAAAATATGAGTATTACAAAATTTTAAACTTTGAGCCTCTGTATCTAGGTAAATACTTGACGTAGACTGGAACACAGATACGTTTTGAAAAGGCCTTGACATCAGCTACAACATACTAAAATTTCAACCCAATCGGACCAGTTTTAGGGTTTGACAGTTATTCAAAATGGCGGACAGAAACGTCAAATCAAGATGGCGATCATGTCATCTTGTAGATCTCGTGCATCTTACCCTTAGATATGAAGATCTTCATTGTCGTTTATTATCAGAAATTGTTGATTTTTTAGTATTTATTAAAAAGTGCAAAGTCACCCGCACCTTATCCCAAATGCAAGCCTTTTTTCTTGATTTTTTTTACATAGTAAAATTTTATAAAATTAATGTTAGTGGCACAATATCCGTTCATTAACAACTGAATACAAATAATTTTATCAATTAACCCTCCTCCCTTGACTTTAACTATCCAGTTTTAGAGGGTAAAGTTGAAAAACAGCGAAAAAACGTGCAAAGTCACCCGCAACGACGGTAGCGTGTAAGTCAGAGTTTAACCAAACCGCAATGCTGGGGATACTTTACCGTGGTATGGCCGGAGACTAATATTACACAAAATAGACTGGATATTCCGTGCTAATCTTTTTCTTTTTGTACAATTGGGGAGAGGGAAGTTTGAAGTACCGAGAGATTCCCCAGAGGAGGAGGGGCCGATAAGGCACTCCAGAATATATCAACTTGGGTTTAGTCATACTACTTCACTTCCCTAATTTCTTATTAGGCAAAAATTTTAGCGAAAATTTTAGCTTTAGACGCTTTAGAGTAGATATTAAGATCAAATGCATAAAATTTGGAAAACATCCTAATATTGCTTGTGAATTAGGATTTAAAGATATTTGAAAACTAAACTAAATACATTGTGAAACCGGGATAACTCTTGTAAATTAAAGAATTACGGCATTGATAGACAATTCGAAAACGGCGTTTATTTTTCAAACGTTTTGTAAAAGTTTTTTTTTAACTACTTTTGAAAGCATATTACACAATTTTTCATTTATTCAATTGATTTTTATTTATTTTATTTTATAAACCAATTGAAAAATACTAAACACATAAAATCACATTTAAATTATAAAGGTATTTTATAAAAGTTTGAAATAAAATAAATGTGCAAAATATTAAAAATTAAGAGTATAGGACGGAATAACAAAATATTGATCACATATGACGTTCTCTAGAACAATGTTAAAAAATATAAAGTTTACTTTCTCTGTTTCATATATAATACAATTTTTTCAAAGTTCGTCTTCACGAAATAAAAGATCTGTGAGAATATTCTTACAAAATTTTATTAACTCGAGAGGACTTTATGACATATTTCCAAGTATTTTTTTTTTGAAAAAAAAAATCCTTCACTCATAAATTTTATTTTCTTGAGCAGGAAAAAGAATAACTTTATCCCTGATAACAGTTCACAGGAAGACAATTCTGTCGGGTAAAGGAGTTGAAAAAAAATACGAAGTATTTCTCACATCCTTAATCCAATCCAACAAGAAACTCGAGCGTCCTGGAGAATTTCTCAAGAGAGGGTTGGAAGTGGCAAAGAAAATGTGAAGAAGGGGAATGGAATGGGTGGATTGAGAGGACAAAAAAAAAGAAACTGAAAGTCAGATGGTAACGACTTTTGGGAGAACAAAATTCTCTAATCAAATAACGTGTTCGAGGGCATGGACCGAGTTTTTGGAATGGAAGATCCTTGAGCATTCTACAAGTTTATCGTTGTTGCTGAATGCACCCTTTTTTCGTATTCCATAAACATTTCCATTGCATCATTGAATTTCCAATGCAATCACATTATTTGTGCATCAATAATTGACACCACACCAAATTGAACTTGAATTGTTTCTTCTTTTGAAATCCCAACAGACGGAATCTTTTTCCGCAAAATTACTTCTTAACCTAGGGAGAGAGGAAGAAAAACTTGAAAAAAAAAATACTTTTCCGAATTGGTCTTGATGAATGAGTGAACCTGTAATGCAAAGGTTAATGCCACATTTTCGATCGATTTATTGAGGTTCATTCGGGAATTTAATATCGACAGAAATATCGGCATGTCTACAGTGGAATTTTGTCAGCTGTACCATCCACTGTGCACTAGTGTGAGGTGAATTCCATGATCAATAGAGTCCTGCTGAGTGAATACCAAAAGCATCAGGAATATCTCAATCCCATGGAACAATACTGGGGTTCCTTTTTGTTTACTATTTAGAATGAGTAAGATCGCATATTCTGCAGGATAGGGATAATGAATTGAATACTTAATAAGATATATTAACATAAAAATTGCATTGACTAACAGTATGTTAATGTCAAGAAAAAATTATTAGATTCAAGGTTTGAATTCCTTTGCGGTAGTTCAAATTTTCGTTTACAATAATAACAAATTCTAGATATTCATTACTACACTGAGAAAAACAAGAGGCTGCGATTAACATTTTTTCGTCATAACTTTAACACTTTTTGGGTATAAAAATATATCAACATTTTTTAATGTTAATTTTAGACCTTTTAAGGGTAAAATCAACATGAAAGAAGGTTAACTTTAACCCATAATACACCTAAAAAGGGTAATATTTACACCGTTTTCAGATCAATACTGCAAGATAAAATTAACATTTCCGGAATGTTATTTTGACTTTTACGGATTTCTCTCAGTGCAGTGTATTGATTCTTAATCCTTGAAAAATTGAAGACAGTGAAGGTCCACGGTTACCAATTGAAAATTTGCAATGTAACTAAATCTTTGGTCACATGGTCTTTTTTTTAAGAAATGTTTCTGTCTAACAAAAAAGCGTAGACGGAATTGTTCCATTCTGTTGAACATTTTTTTACAAGACACCTTAAAAGAGATTCGAACCCGGGACACTTGAATCATAGAACGAGCACTCAACCCTTTTAAAAATTTTATTTAAACCTAGTTTAATTACGAAACTCCCATATTGCCTGTTATTTCGCCTTTGAGAAACGCACAATATCAAAGAAAATTTCTTTTCAAATAAATAAAGAAATAAATAATAAATAAAGGCAAAAATTATTCGACAAATAAAATTTATAATGCAAGCATTTATTTCTTTTTCTATTTTGGCTAGATCTATGTAACTTACTGTACTTATGACGATGAACAAGTAGAAAATAACGATCACAAGATAGGAATTAAGAAGAACTATCAATTGAGACGACGCAGTTTTTCGTAAAAAAAGTGTCTTATATTGAGATAAAATGAAGCATAAAATTGAATTACAGTTCAACTCGGGGAACTGAAATGGGGATTAATTGAATTATTAGTAGTATGCTTGATAAAACAGATTGTACATCCCTTCCGAGTTAATCTCACGCCCCCTTCGTCAACCCCTCTAAATAATTGAAAGCAGAAATTTGGCTTTTATGCGTCAGGCTTCAGTGTACGTGCTTTAGCGTCTACAGAGGATAATTAATATAATGTATAATAAATTAGTAATCTTGACATTTTGAAATTAATTAACCAGCCATCCAACGTGAAGCACACAATGCGTTTCTGTTAATAATTCTAGGCCCCCGTCACTCCTGGTACAATGGTTGTACAGGGACGGGTTGGGGATGGAATGTAGAGAGAGAATGTCAATAGACATGAGTGGATGGCGGTCAATTATGAATGCAAAAAGGAATTGGTAATTTCTGCAAATTCTGCTCAACTGCTGCTAAACTACTAGAAAATATTACATTATGAAATTTTTGGGGGTAAAAAAGAGAATAAATTATATTTTATCAGCCAGGCGATATCGCATGAACTATAAAATCTGTTCACTGGGAAAATTGAATAATTAAATGTGCAATGAAAGGGGTAACACATTCGGTAAAATAGAGATATTGTCTTCAATCTCTAAACAAAACCACCATTGCCATTATCATATGGTACAATTGTAATTAAACGAGGTGATACCGCGATAAATACACTCTGAATAATATTTATTGAAACAGTATAATTAGCATTTGTATATCTTTTTGTAATGTTAAAAATAATATTGACAATCCTGTTCCATATTATATTCTGCATAATTTTTACAAGGGCGTAGCTTTTTAATAAAGTTATTGAAATTTTATCAGAACAATTGTTATTGTGTATGTGATTGTTATTTTGTATTTTCTAATAACTTTGAAAACCTTTACGGGAAAACTCACAAGTAGCAATTTCTTCACCATATCGCCTCCTAGAATTTTCTAACTGTGACATTGTATTCCAGAAGACAATATAGAGAAGAAAATCATTCTTAAGGAGGTGATACAGTTTGGGGCTTATGGTGGGCACAGTCAACACCGCAGGGAATTTCCTTCAAAAAAGCAATTTTTGACAAAAATTGCTCCCAATGTGTAGAGGCCATAAGAAAAAAACCTTTTTTCTGACTTCTTAGAGCAAAAAATAACTTTAGAAGGTCGTATAAAATTTTTTGGGACACCGGGATCCTCATTATTCTTAAAGAGTTAATAGAATTTCCTAAAAAATCCTTGGATTTTTTTTATGTACCTGTATGTAGTCTCAATAAGGTCTAATTTATTTATTCAGATCATGAGACGGATGAATATAATACCCTTGCTATATAGCACATCAGATGTTCAATTTTATGGTTTTTCTAAATCATTTTGTAATAAAAATTGATGCGAAGAACGTCTTATGGACAGGACATGTAACACCACAACCCTATATGCACACACTTAGTTTAAACTAATCTGAACCAACGGCAGCTTATGAATGAATTTGGTTTGCGGATTAGTATAACAGAAATTTTGGATTTTGAAAATTTTAAATAAGATGAAAGAAACGGTTTGCGGAATCTTCGTTTTTTTCCATTTTTTTACACTTTCGTTTTTCCTAGTTTGTCTTTGGAATCTTTGTCTTCGGTAACCTTTGTTTTTTGGACACTTTGTTTTTCGAAATTTCGTCTTTCATATATTTTGCACCAATTATATTTTATTAAATAAAACAATAAAACGCTAAAACATGAGGCCCTTTGCAACATTATAAACGTAATTGTAAGGGCCCAAATAGACTAAGGCTGATCCTCGAGGTTATTTAGCCTGTAAAGTTTGGCAGTGAAGATTTATCCCAAACTTTCATACACTGAGGGCTTAGTATCATTGATTTAAAGCCCGTATAAATTTCCTTTACCTAATCCCTTACTGCCAAATTTTACAGGCTAAATATTCTCGACGATCAGTCTGAGTCTATTTAGGCCCTAAGGGCTTTAGGATGAGTTTAGTTTAGAGTCTAACATAAAGCTCTTTAATTATTTATTAGTTTGCACTGTTAGGGTAAAGGGAAATTTTCTATGTTTTGGGAAGTTATCAGTATCCCCTGTTGGGGCAAAGGAACATTTTGGAAAGTTATAAAATATACTTTTTTCAAAATGCACGAAGGTCGAAATTTCCAAAGACACGGTGTCCACAAAACAAAGATTATCGAAGATAAGGATTCCAAAGACAAGCTGAGAAAAGCAAGAGTGTAAAAAAAACAAAATGGAAAAAAAACGAAGATTCCTGATCCCAAAAGAAACACCTAGTGGTAGTATAACAACTTGAAATTTAAACACCTATCGTTATAGGAAAAGGTAGACTAATTGTAGAGCGTTTGGCCTATTCGACACATGTCAACCCAGTCGACAGCCATGACCCACCAATCCAAATCCTTTATTACTTTGACACGCCCACTCTACCATCCCGTATGGGTGCTGAAAGGTTGCTTTGGGGATTTTATTGTTAGATAAATGTCCTCAGTCTTCAGTGAGTGAGCCTCAGTCGCCGTGGACGGTTCACTCTCATGAAGCAAAAAACGGGTGGCACCTTCAGTTCTCCAATTTCCTTCTGAGTGTTCGTAATTTTATTTAAATGAGCCCCATCTGGACTTACATAATGGAAAACTTCATAAGTATTTAGATTTTAGATACATAATATCCATTTCTGTACTTTGACGAAACTGCCAATTAGTGTTCTCTGCCTTAACCTGTCGAAAGAACACTCCGGTTAAAATTATTTAAATACCCATTATTTATGATAATAATTTGTAATATTCGAAATATTCGAAAAACATATAAGCGAAAGTGCTCAATCGGCAATTACATTACCTGTTATCATATTTTTCTCTTCAATCGGTTTTCGGAACAGTTTTTCGAATTGCTTATGGATTTTAAATCTAACATATTAAACGTTATACAGAGAAATATATTTTAAACAGGTGATTTCAATTGAAATGTTCAAAATTATTTTATTCGTCACATTTTCTATTATGAATAGAGAAGATTCGACAGAAAAAGTATACTTGGTAATTTCCAATTGTCACGAAAACGAGTTCACCGAAAACCTTGCCGAAAACACGAATAAAAACCATGGAGGTAGAAAATAAAGGCCCAGAAGCTTTCGACGGGATGGTCTGAGTGCGTGAACGGAATCCCAAGTAGGTAACACCTTTATCGTCGTCTCGAGTCATCCCTCGAGGGTGTATATAAACTTTTCACCTGGTGGATCACGAACAAAGTCCCACCTTGTCGGCCCGAAAATTTCCAGAGAATAAGAAACTTTACCGTATATACACAGCTTCCAAAAAATTCTTTCCATGTGTGAATAAAATAACACACTTGGTGTGTCAATGAGCGTAGGTCATGATCACCTTTTCTACTCATGGCAACACCCCATGAATTCCCAATTCGGTTTTGGTCATATTGTTTCGTGAAAGCTCTGTGTACCTTTGGTATCTCAAATATTTGGCTTTTGTTGCAGAAATTGTGACACATGCTTCAACTAGGATATTGACACTTTTATCTCTGGAGGGTGAGGTATTTTGTTGAGTAGCAATGATGAAAAATCCCCAGAAGGATACCTTGAGGAGTGATAATGTTGTCTTTAAGGAAAATGAAGTCATAATAAGGTGGCAGAGCTTTCAGGTGAGAACATGAAAATTTTCTCACTTTTTGCCAGCAATTTTTCATGTGTTTTCTGTGGAGAACATACTTCATGAAAAGCCTCCCCGCCCCCGTCTCCCGCAAACTTGTATTCTTCGTTCTATCTCGAGCTCGTTATAGAGACAAACGAAATGTTTCAAATTATCTACATACACCCCCTAGCTGTCAAGATAAATATGTGTAATATACTAATATGTGTAATATACTAACAATAATTTTCATATTTTTGGCTTAATGTTGATTAATTATTACTTGATTAAAATTTTGTTAAAGCAATGTAAAATGTGCGTTCGAAAAGAATTTGTAAAGGAAAATTACAATGTACCCGCATTCTCGCTAAACTTGCAATCAGAATATTCGAGAGTAGGGGAAACTGGGGCACCAGCAAACATGGGGTAGCACCAAACACTAATTTTTATTTCTTAACTACTTGGACTATCTCAACCATTTCTGCAGTAGACAAGCATCCTTATAGTGCCTATAAATTCCTATAGGTCTTGTCCTTAGAAGTCAAATATCTGATTAAAAAATCGCAGTGTTTGGTGCTACCCCGTGTTTGGTGGTGCCCCAGTTTCCCCTAAATCTATTACAAAATTGCATAATACATAATCTAAGATATTTCCGAATAACCAACAACTAATTGATACAGAGTTTACTATTGAAGTCATTATTTATTTGGAAAAATGCTCTACAACGTGAACTGCCCCACCTTCTTATGAAAATCAAGATGATTAAGAAACTCACCAAAATATCCAGCGAAATTCGTAGATAAATCAATAATTTTTCTTGAAAATTATAGTGTTCCAAAGTTTCTTCTTCTCTAGCGTGGAGACATGTTCAATGTGACATTGTTGAAGGCACAAATGTCTTAAGGAGAAAATTTTCCATACCTCATGCCAAACTATGTAATGAGTTTCCCAAGAGATTTCGGTCTCACAAAACACCAGCGAAATTGGTTTTGCGCTCCAGGTAATTTTGATATTCACCTGTCCTGGGGATGCTAAAATTGCAAGAGAACGGGTGAGTTTCAGTGAATTGCAATATTCTTAAGACAAACATACGACGTTTGTAATGATGAAAGTTGCACAGAACTAGGTCACATTCTTAATGAATTTTGAGGTTTTTAGTATGTGTCTCAACAGAGACAATTCGATTGTGTGTGTAGATGCGCAAAATCTTTTAATTCAATCCAATGATGAATGTTAGATACTAAACATACCACCAAATTCTAATTCATTTTGCATGTAATTAAATCATTTAATTAATTGCAATTCAGACATTTTGAAATTAATTGCTTTCGTTTGATGGTATGCATCACTAATGGATGCTGGGCAATGAAGAGGAAACACTTGCTGTTTGTTTCACATTGGGTTTTATTATGAGAATGGGTATGAACCACCCACAGGGACCCCCTTTGAATTTGATCCTTAATTGCAGATGCTTCCCTAAATAGATACGTTTTGAGTACGGTGAATCCTCTGCAGAATTAACCCTCAAACTTTTGACACTGACTCCAACATTCGATTGAGGGCTTTTGTGAATGATTTCGACTGAGGGGCTTAGCTGTAGAAATACTGAATGAAAGCTTTCTTCTTGTATCTATAATTAACAGTGCTATCTTCAGGGTCAGAATAGGCCATCAAATTGATTGGTTTAAGCCTGATTTTAAATTATAAACGGTTTATGTGAGTGCATTTTCTTGAGAAGCGTTTCTCTAGTGCTCGAACTCTATGGAGACAGCTACATATTCCATCTACCCGGATTTTTATCAAGAGTTGTATTAAGATAAAATTGAGAACTAATAAAATAAATGAAGCAGTGAAATTACGATGTAATTCTCGAATTATGAGGAATAAAGTGTTTTTATTTTACCTGCTAACAAATTAGATAATAATTTTAAGAAATTAGACCCATTTCTTAAAATTTACAGTTCTTATATTGATCTAAATTTGATAATTTGACAGATGTGTTTTAATTTTTACTGCTATTTTTTTTATTTTTTAACTTTTTTTTCATATTAGATAGGGGGTGCCTATCCTTTACACGGTCCCAAGCTTTACAACGACTAAATTTTTCGTATGTTTTTTCAATAAATGTGACTCATCTCATCCACATTTTAAAAACTAGAAGAAAGTGCCTTGTTTTTAAAATAACAATACATAAATAAATAGTTTTTTTTATAAAGATTTGGGACCGTTCAAAGCATGGGCACTTTCCCCTATTATTATAATTTTGTCCACATGGTGATTGAATATATTCCTGTTCGGTTTTCGAAGTGTCTCGAGCGTCAAAATGACAACTAAAGTGATGATTAACACATTTCTTCAGTTTTAAATTTGTTGTTGTGGAAAATAAAATTGGGGGGCTCATAACATTGCTGTTTTCCTACTTAATAACTGATTACTTCCCTTAACAGCCCATCTGACACAGGGTAAGAGGCCCAGCGCTAAGACTTTAAATAGCATCCACCTTTAGGCATTATTCAGTAAGTTCCCGTATGATATAAGGAAAGGGGGCCCAGCGCTAAGAGTTTATTTAACACCTAGTTCTGGGCACTATTTTAGACCTTACCACTAAGATTTGAATGGTAAGTCTTAATTAATGACTGGATTTTTCTCGAACATCAATGGCGGACGAATAATTGTCTCTGACACCTGTTGTTTCTAATTCCAAATATTGCACAAACGATAGATGTAGCAACCTAATATATTTCGTTTAACCAGTAATAACAATCTAACACTTTAGAATAGCAAAAAATATCGTGTTAAAAAAAATAACAAAAAAATATCGTGTGTTTCACGTATCACTGCACAATTCTTTACACACAACATATTGTCGTATTATTCATAATATTAATAAAACCGTAGAAAATCCTCTGAAATCACTATTAATATATTTGTACAACTTCAAAAACAATAAATTCTCTTGGAAAAAATCCTAGAAAAATTAATAGTTTAAAATGGACGACAACATTAGTTTATTAGTTCCAATGTTCGCCGCTACGAGCGCAAAACAGTATCTTTTACGTATATTTTTTAAGTAGTATTATCTATAAGAGCTTCTTAAAGGTAAGGTATGATAAGCAGAGGTTAATTCTGGGTATAATCTATTCCTATCCGCTCAGACAAGAGCTTCTAGTTAAATTTCTTACATATCTATAACTCAGCGCGACTGTTTAGCATATGAAAAATCGATATCCAGTTTGAATTTTTCGAACATCAATGACATTTTGTGCTATTTGTCTTTTAGCAGAATCAATTTTGGAAAATCAAATCTGGGCTGTGAGTACAACGAATAATTAATATAGACTATTATAGACTAAATGTACTACTATTATTGTGTTATCTTCAGTTTCTTTCGGTGTTTGTCAGAAAACTATCTTCACCTCAAAACCAAAAAGACTTAATTTTCTCCAAAACTTTCGACCTTTGGTATGTATCTTCCAGTCGAACGTTTTGGAGAAAATTAAATATTCTTGTTTTTGGGAAGAAGACGATCTTCTGACGAACATCGGAAGAAAATAAAGATAGTAAACTACGTCAGATGCGGTATTAGAAAATACTATTTTTGCATAATTTTGAGTAACGATTTCGTCGTTAGAACCAAATATTTTGCACAATCTTTGCATATAATGTATAAAATAATTCATATAATATCAATTTACAATTTGACAAAATTGTTTGAATTGAATTTAAATTTCAATTCAATTCAAATCATTTAATGAACTTTTCTTAGTGATTTTTGGAATAATTACCGATTTTGCCATATTTCTATTCAGAAAATCAATTCCTTTCGGGTACTTTTGATGAAGCAAAAACAATAATAACAACTATCAAACTAAGCTTTTGTTCCGAAGTTAATTTTCTCATAAAAAAAAGAAACATTGATAAATCAGCAAATGAAATTGTTTTGAATCGCATGTTTTGAAAAATATCAAATTTGATTTTTTTAAATCTGAATTGAAAAATTGACAAATAATAATAAATTGGTAACACGTATGGTTAAGAGGGTTATACGGGCTTCAGACCTAAGGCTTAGCCATATAGCTTAACTGCTCTAATTTCTTATCAATCACGATTTTTTGGAAAAATTTAACTTAGGATTGGATTATTCACATAAGTGACCTATTTAGGGTCTCAAAAAGTAATACGATTGCACGCTATTTAAGAATTTTGAGACCTTCGGGAACTAGGCTAATAGGGGCTTTAGAGTTAAGGCTTAGCCATCTGGTTTAAGTCCTCTAATTCCTTATCAGATACGATTTTTTAGGAAATTGTTATTTAGGATTAGATATTAATGGCAAATATTGCATTATATTTTGAAAAATCAATAAAATTGTTTGTTATTTAGATTTTTGAGACCTTCACAAATTGGGCTAAATCTTCAGTCTAAAGCCGACATAAACCTCTAGCCTGGAGACCGCTTTAGTAGTCCCTGAAAATTATATGGATTTAGCAATGGTGGCGCCATCTATATGTCAATCTCAAAACTTTTTGATAAAAACTTATTAGCTTCATTTGTGAAAACAGTGAAAACTGTTATGCTCAGCTCTTCAATATCCGGATGACAGCTGTCAACTACTCGAAAAATTCAAAACTCTGTCATATTTATCTACCATTTTCACCCCCAATCATCCAGATTATGCCCAACGCACAATAACTTTTGTTTGTAAGCATGTTTTCAAAATTTTCTATCAGAGAGAGCGAGATGACTAGATCTAGATTTCATTCACTCTCACTGAAATGTCAAAAATATGTTTACAAAACAAAAGTGATTGTGCGTTGGGCATTACTGAGAGAGTTTTATGTAAAACAAACACAATTTTTAGAAAAACGTAGTGTAGAACAGAAAATTAACATTTTCGAGCGTTGAACGAAATGCTGTTCACTTTGCTAGAGTTTTTTCTTCAAGTCCTGACTTTTGCCACACTCTTCGGTAGCTCTTGCATTTTTCATGGCAATTTCACGACGGAGAGATCAATGTGAATAAGTGATGATGGGAAAATGTGCCGGTGCAGAAGGCAAGTCGACAGTGAAAATGCATGTGAACCACTTTTCGATTCACCCAAAATAATTTAAATATTCACCAGTGATTAGGTTTAATACGTGATGATGAGGTCTGTATCGAGAGTGAATGTTTTACGTGTAAACTATACTCTTTTCTGATGAAAACTTGGTTTATTTTCAATGAAACTGTGCAAGGGGCATTGATTTTGTCTAATGAAATTGGAAATGTCTTGTTGTGTTTATTTATAAAAATAAATGCTCAATCAATCCAAGAGAATTCAAGTAAAATTGAACATCTTGAGCTTAAGGCAACTGTCATTTGAATGAGGTTTTATGAGTTGTCTTCCACTGGAATAATTGTTGTGTGGTCTGAAAGGAGTGCTGGAATTCATGCCAAACTTACTTGCCACAACATTGAGCATCTTGCTACACTCTCGCCATCATATTGCTCCCTTCTGAAAGTTGGGGCGCTGTGACCTACTTAAATAATGGGGGAGAGACTCCATTGTGGATGTATTAAATTGACAATGGAACAAGTGCCAAAAGAAATTACAAAAACCACCCCAATATGATTGTGGTGAGAGTCACGAAAGATGAAACGATGTGGTGGTTAAAAGGGGGGGTGTACGACAACCCTGGTGATTAATTCACCCCAATTCCATCATAGTGTCGTGGAACATTTTCTGGATGGCATTCAAGTGCAATCGATAATGTTCGCCGTTTCTTTGACAAATATTTTACCACATAGTGGGTAGATACGCCTAAAAGTTTCCACCCGCGCTCTCGAGAGTTTCTCGGGGAGTGACAATTTTCCTAGAAAATTACAGTTTGGCAAATATAGAGCAAAAATGCCATGTATAGAGTCCTCGAGACGAGGTTATGTAGTGACAGTAAATTGTAATTCATTTTCTCAGTGTGTTGCTCTCATGAATAAATAAATGAAAAATTCAAAATATTTAACTTGTCAACTAACTTCACACATTCGTACCCATTGTGAGCCAGAAAATTTCACTATGTCGTGCTTGAAGTCTAATGAGGCTGCGAGCTTTGCATTTCAATAGGCTTCCTATGCACAGGAAAACTTTCTTAATTTTTCCATACTACTCCAAACTTGTATTCGAGCGTAAAATCAATTCAACACTCTGAAGCAAGGAAAGTTGCTCAAATAGGTTTAGAATTGCTTACGAAAAAAAGTTTGTTTGAACTGTAGTTTCTTTAGACAAATTTGAATGACATGCCAAAACATGAAAATTATGCGTTAGATGTATTGTGCACATACATCATCAGATGAATTGTAAAATAAAACAAAATACTGTAAAATTATCAGGAATTCGCGTTAAGTGAATTAAATATTCAATTTGGATCTTCCCAATCAGATGAACAGAATTTATGGGACCAATCACTAGCTGTGAGGAACATCAATATCAGGAGTTAAATTGATGACTGGGGTAGATTTTAATTACACGAAAAAAGAGGTTTCCTACCCACCATGTACGGTTTTGTTCAATCTCGTCATCAGTATTCACGTTTTTTTTTCATTTGGTCCATCAACGTATTATTTTCATCACATGCATACACTCCAAGAGAAAATTTTAGTACCAACACGTGGTAATTTATTCAAGAGCAGCTAGTGTGGAGGCATAAGTTGTGGTTCCTTTAAAGATAATTTTTAACAGTTTTAAATAAATTTTGTCAATGTAAGCCCTGATGGGGCTCACCTAAATAAAATTACAAACTTATAGAGGGAAAATGGGGAACAGAGGTTGCGACCCTTATTTCAACTTCCTGAAAGTGAACTGTCCACGGCGACTGAGGCTCACTCACTGAAGTACTGATTTTAATTGCCATAAGCAACAAGAGCACCATCTGACAACCATGAGTATCCTTGGAATTGTAGGGGTTGGGCGTGTGAAAGGAATGAAGGAATTGGATTGGCCGGATACAGCAGTCGACAGGGTTGACATTTGTCGTATAGGCCGTACGCTCTAAATTATTTTTTTTTCTTTTCGTAATACAAGTGTAAATGAGCAGTAAAATTCATTAATTATATTTTATTTGTGTGCATATACAATCAAGTGAGCTAATCCAGACGCTTCGCTATCTGGATCGTTTATGACTAATCCATTTAAAATAATATTTTTATTTTTATTTCTGTAATATTGTCACTACAATAACATAATATAACTACTCAAGTTCGAGAAAAAGCAAAAATAATATTTTTATCCATTAAGTAAGTGAGTGTTATCGATTCACTGAGAAAAAAAGGGTGCAATTAACTTATTTCCTCATAACTTTAACACTTTTTAGGTGTAAAAATATATCAAAATTTTTTAATGTTAATTTTACACCTTGTTAGGGGTAAAATTAACATAAAAGAGTTAACATAAAAATTAAATAAATTAACATAAAAAACTTTTCGGAAAACGATCCAGTTGCCCCACCTTACTATATTGAGAAAAATTCGCTATCTGAAAAATATTTGCACATTTAGGGGAATTAAAAAAAAGAAGATGTTTATAAATAAGCCCCCAATAGTAGTAAATTCATATCAAATTCTTGCAATCCGTTTTCTCTTAAGCCAAAACTCCCTGTATTAGTGGGGAGTTTATTGTAACGTCAGAGTAACAGTAATTTCCGATTTTCCGGTTCTCCCGGTTTTTCCGATCATTCACTTCTAGCAACCGAGAGATAGAATAAAGGTGCGTGCAAATATAATTAAGTGATCTCCAGAATATCCGTGTTATAATTGATTTATCTATATCCAAACACGACAATTTTAACAGCGTGAAATAATATTCTTGATCTAAAAGCTGAGCTAAAACGAATTCAAAATGCTGTTTGTTTCAAAAGACGAAAGTTTACGATTATTTGCTTTTTGATCAGTAAAAAGAATGCTAGTAAGGAAATGATGTCCGCTGTAATGTTTACATGGTGAGCTTGGTCTTCAATCCCGTTATCATGTATAGCAGTGTGTGGAGAGTTAGTTGCCCCATTGTTTTACCTCACTCTGGAGTATATGGAAGACTTGTTGCCCTATTCTAGCACAGAGGACTGTGTATGTGGCTTATATGTCCTAGACTACGACTTGAGCCGAGAGACGACTTAACGTAATTATAATCAAAATAATGATTAGATTACATTTCCATCAGTTTCTGACTAATCCGTCTTTCAGTTAAAGCCGAGAAACGGACGGTTTAGTTAGTGGCAATCTGGTGGGAATTTTGTCAAATAATCTTTTTGATTATAATGACGTTAAGCCGTCTCTCGACTTAAGTCGTAAGTGTGTCTAGAGCATTAGGCCCTGTTATCCCGAACTATATCGTGAGGCAGTTACCTCACTTTTGCCAACTCCGCTTTAGCAAAGGAACCGGGAGTGCTTGGTGCTCTTCTTGTTTTATTCGCTCCGCTCTAGAGGATTAGAGAGACTCGGTGTTCTGACACATCGATTACCCTACTCAGTAATTGTGAGAGGTTGGCTAGAGCTAGATTTCCCGCCGACCTAGAACTAGATCACCCCCCATAATCGGAAACCGAGTGAGCACTAAAGGAAACAAACGCGACCAACCCTATTCGAGGAAGAAAAAGATGGAACAAGAAATTGACAGAATAAAATGAAAGGAGAATATCACCTTTATTACTTGTTTTACAAACACCATGAAACATTAAAGATGTTGAGTTAAATTTAATTCTTTCGAGTTATTTTCTTTTAGGAGCTTTATGGTCGTAATTCTCATGGCGAACAAATAGTGAGGTGCGGGAGTACCCCCTCAGCTCGTAACAGTATATTATGGTGAATAAATACCATTTTGTTAACCAAAATTTTTCTAAATTTCTCAAAGTAGACTTTACTGTATATTTTACTTATAAAATACAAAATAAGTAAATTTGGTCACTATCAAAACTTTAATGGTGCTCACGTGAGTCTGATTTGTACTAATTTGTTGAAAATGATTTTTCTATTTTACGTAAATTAAAAATTCTTTAGAAATGTTTTTTTTAATCATTAATTTTTTAAATAATTTTTTTCATTGGACTGATTATATTTAATTCTGTAATTTTTCTTTATAAAATTACTGATAATTTTATTGTATGCGATTTTAAACAACAAAGGGTTTTGAAGGACCATTTTTTGTTAGTTACTATTGTACATTTGTACCATATTTTTAAAGCTGGACAAATGAAATGTGTAGTAGGGCTTTTGAGCTTATAGGAATTTTAGGGAGAAAGCTCATTCTGATGAAGACACTTTAAAAGCCCACGACACCACTTTAAAAAGCAAACGCTTCAGTCGCGATAGTGACTCTGACACATCTTATAATGGCGGATAACCTTAAGTCACGATATCGCTATAATCTTCTCCAGAAGACATTGTGAGTGTTGTACAATTTATTTCGAACACATATTTAAATCAGCTTTTTATTAATCAATCTTCATCAATAAAGTGGGGAGAACGCTGCTTTTGGAATAGGGCAATGAAGCTCACTTTTGAGCAGTTGGTAATGTAGGCTACTCCAGCATATTCTGATGCAGGCCTGTAACAATTCTTACTATACAATGTAATAATTGCTTTTTTCAACAAAATTTTTCTAAAAATAAATTAATTAAATATGTTAAATTCCTAAAGAAATTTCCGATATTCACGAAAACTAACTGTTCCTAAAATTTTAACCCTCTAACAGTCAACTAATTAGTATGTAAATAAAGTAATTAGATAATGATTTCTACCCTTATTATGGTCCAATAAATTCTAATAATAATAATAGTGGCACAACGCGGTCTCTAGAGGAACTTTGGCCTTCCTGTAAGGGAAGTTCGGAACATCCATTTTTATTTTTCTTATACGGGATGAGGTCGTCAGTTTCATGCCCATGGAATCAAGTGCAGTAAAACTCACTGGATGCATTTCGAACATCTTGAACGTCAGAAAAATTCCTGATGACCAAAAGGGGATTCGAACCAGGGACACTTGTATCATAGAGCGACTGCTCTACCATTTGACCCATGATACCCATCAATAAAAGCTAAACTACAATAAATTGTTCATCAGATTTATTCTAATTTTATTTAGTCTAGGTTTTTAGTGAGAAAATATAAAAAAAATTTTCAGGTCTCAAGAGAATTTGGTTACGACCATAATGTATACATTTTTGAAGAAACTTTAACAGCCCCAAAAGGACATCCGTTTCAATCAAGCGCCTGACAAGTTGGCATTTTTATATGGAGCTATTTGAAGCCAATTCCTAAATTGATCTCGGACTCAGCTCACAGTGCTCCAAGAAAAATTTATTTAAACAAAAATTTAGTATATTTATCCCTCCATACGGAAAGGTATCTTATAATACCGAAAAACATCTCACTTTTTAAATATTTAGCATAACGATCACGAATGCAGAAAAATTCCCATAGGGTAAAGTGTATAATTTGGAATTAGTTTTACAAGTTGGACAATTCGGCGGTACAAGTTGGACATGGCTTTTTTCTTGATAAATACAGTACAAAATTTGTTTTAAAGCACAAGGAACCAAATTATAAAATTAAAGCATTAAAAATATACAAATAAAAATGAAGTACTAAATTTATCAAGACAAAAAGCCCTGTCCAAATTGTACCAATGTCCAACTTGTACCACTGTCCAACTTATACCACTTTACCCTACGCATTTATATGTGAAAGTAAGAAATTGGCTTCAACTTTGAAGGCTACTCGCCGGGGACTAGGTTTCACTAAAAGCACACTTACGTTATATCTCTCACAGTCTGTGTTGCATTTCAAATATTTCAGACTTTTTTTTTGTAATTGTCAATTAATTTTCCTAGAAGAACTTCATAAAAAAATTAAGTGGAGTTTAATGTTTTTATTATTAAAATATGATATAGAGTTAATGTGGATTTTTTAATAAAATCAGTTGAAGGTTAACTTTTCTTATGTGGGTGTGATGTAAATAAATTATTACTGGAATTTACTCAAAAAGTCAAAAACTAATTCCTTGGAAAAGTCCAGAATTTAAAAAATAAATCTGATTAGGTGAAGAAGTGTGGCTGTAACTTATGACTCCACCTAATACTGGAACTTAGAGCAATCCATAGATGTTTTATGAGAATGTGATGGTGGATCCATTCATCATTGATTGTTCTTCAACATCATTCCGCATTTTAATTACTTTCTGCGTTGATTGTCGAATATATATAGACCTGATGGGGGAGCTGAGGTGTTGTATTGCAGAGGAAAACATGGATGTAATTCTATATTTGTGCACAGATTGAAAATTTCAAATACAAACATACACAATTTTATTGATTTAATTGGATACCCAACTGCACTATTTCAAGAGTGTGATAAATTTGATGCAATTTACACGTGTCATATTCGGGGGGTGTATAGAGCAACGGTGTGCAGCACAAAAGTACACGAGGGTCTCAGGTGTTTAACGTTTTCCAGTAGCATCGAATCGCGCCATTGGAAAAAGCTCTTCTGGGAGACAAGAAAATGACACCAATGGGGCTTTCACAGGAAAATCTTGCTAAACGATCAAATTACCACCCATTTTGGGAGGTGTACCTTTCCCCCTGGCGCAGTTTTTTCATATACAGGGATATGTGTATACTCTCCAGTAAAAGCTTTTGAAAATTGCACCAATCGTGGGCGAAAGACAGAGCTACGCTGCTGCAAAAAAATGAGAAGAATGCGAATGGAAAAAAATCTAAAAAGTGGAAAATTTAGAAGTGTCCTTGCCTTTCACTGCCGCTCTTTAGTCCATAAATTGGTAGTTGTAGGGGTAGCATGGAGAGTCCTTCACCCATCAAACCGAAACACTGGCAGAGATTCCAATGAGATGCACGCTGGACAAATAAAATCCATGGAAACGTCCGCTGTTTTCAGTCTCTGGCACGTCAGTCAACTTTTCGTGCCACGACAAGAGAGACAAATTGTTTCACTTCCCCCGCCAGACACGATTGCATCTTGCTGACGATGGTCCTAGTTCCTCCCATAAAAAAAGGAACGTCGACCTGTTTCACCAGAGCCGCTCTAAAATGCAATAAATCATCGTGGAATTGTTGTCTTCAGCCGAATTTTGTCACAAGAAGACAAATTCTTTACTGCAAACTGAAAGAAAAAAACCGGGAATACCATCCCTCGAGGACTCTTGAAAGGCGACAAATGATGGTAAATTCAGGGCAAATCCGGATGATACTGTCTCACTGGTTAAAGTATTTGAATGACTCTGATGGATGAAACTAGACAAAAGTGTTGAAATTCACTATACTAAGTAATTTAGATTACATTTAACTACGTCTTTGTAACTTTTACGGAGAAGTCGGGCATTTTATGATGCTTAAATCTATTTTATTTTTTTTTTCAACGTAAATTCGATCATTTTATTTAAAAGCAGAGACAAACGAAGTTAAACCTCAAGTCTAAAACCCGTATAGGGGGAAGTGGGGCACCTTTGATAGTGGGGCACCTTTGAAATTGGGATTTTTCACCTATGTTTAAGTGGATCTGAGCCATATCATAATGTAGTTTAGCTTCTCAATCTGTTTATGTACCTGAATTATATCACGATAAGGCTCAATTTTATTTAAAAAAGGTGAAAATCCCAATTTCAAAGGTGCTCCACTTTCTCCTAATACGTTTATTAAATAATCTTAATATGTAACTATCTGCTCGAGTTCTAGCAATAATAGTATTTTTTTTTCTCATCCTTAAAATTTCTGTGATACACACATTAAGGGTCCAAGCATCTGGAAGATGATTGCCCCAAATATTGACTTTCTGAACTCATTTCTTTAATTTTAAAGAATTTTATTATTAAAACATAATAAGGCTATAACATAAGTGTGCCAATTTTCGGCATAGTTGCATATAAGCACCGAAGTCCTACGTTTGAAATGCAATATTTTTAATACATATTGAAATTTCTTGTTACTTTCTTTTCGGGAGGGTTGTATGAAACCTTAAAAACTAGTTTATCATCTTAGTTTTCTTTAAATCACTTCCCAAAATATTGAAAAACTAATAAAAATATAGACATTGCTTTGGGTAAAATGTCGGCTACTTTGAGTGTAATACCGACCACCTTGTTTGTGACCACCTTTTGTGGAGCAACGGATAGAAAATTTCAAAACGTCATAAGGAACGAGTTTAAAAATATTTAGTTTAATAGGTTTATATAACCCACAAGCCCTGAGACCTTCTGTGTAATTTGTCTTGAAGACCTGAAGAGTTTACCTTGGTATCCCAAATTTATGCTCAGATTCTTGTAGCAGTTTTCCCTTCCTGAATCCTTCCAAGGCCTATTCCACATCATCTTTTTTATAGAGACGATGTTCTTTTATCTATGAGCAATTGTAGAACTCAGAAATTGAAAAAAAATGAATAAGACATTTTGGAAAGTAAAAGATGTTGCCGGAATAGGCAATTATACCTCACCGGAGAGACGCTCACAAAATATCTACTTTTTTACGCAAAATACAGGATCCAGCTGGGAAATTTTGCCCGAAATTTTAAGAATGATTCAATATTAATTTAAAGAGAAAGAATTTTTAATAAAAACTAATCAATTTTCATGAAAAACATCGATGGAAAACCCTCTACATTTCACCACAAATCATAAGACTGCTTGTAAGCGATTTGTCAGATTTTTTTGTAAGGCTCGTTCCACACTGAGTTTCTACAACACTATTTAAATTCAAAGTATAACTAAAATTTAACGATTTTTGTGTTAATACATCCTAAAATGAATAAATATTTAAAAACAAAATAAATTCATTGACTATTCGAAGATTAAATTCATAATTGTGATTTATTTAATTGCTTGGCCGAAATTACACTCAAAGTGGCCGAAATTTGCCACACTTACCCTACGTAATATTATATATATAGTATTCTTTTCAATTGTATAATATGTTGGTGGGAGGTTGAATACGACCCTCCACAACTTGAGTGAGTTCTGTCTAATTATCACTCTAGTCCTCTAGAGTTGGAATTACCTGACTAATTTTTATCATACATCATGTTTTATCATGTTATCTGTATGTTGTCATATAGATAACATATTTCTCCTACATTATCAAATTTAAATCTGAATAAACGTTTCGCTCTTTCTATGAGAGAATAAGAAGAGCTGGAGAAGTAAAGCTCACTAGTTCTGTCCTGAATTTCTAGATGAGCTTTTCGCTTAAACATTCCACTTGGTTATATTAAAATGCAAAATTTGTGTGTGATCTGATCAGCTTTTGTAATCCTTTCCATGGTAGCGCATATTTTGTCAGTTGGATTATGAAAACGCCCTATTTGGTCTTGTTTGTTTGTTCGACCATCCCCTGAATCAGACCTCCGGGAGGCTTTTCACGCACGTGTGATTTTTCCGTGAGACAGAAATGGCGCATTTTGTAGGACCTCGAGGCCGTGCAGAAGGCAAATAACTTTGTGACTTGTATGCCTAAATGGGTGTATAACCTTTTAGTCCGAGAGTCCCTTTTGAGGGAATGGCCACCGGATATCCCAGATATTGCGAGACTCGATTCCGGGCAATTTAGACAGCATTTCACGTCCTCCACTGATTTAACATGATACCAGATTGCTGGCTGCATTACAATTTGTGTGCAATTTTCAGTTTCTGTTTTTCCCATTGCTCATCCCCATTCTCGACCGTTGGCGTTCAAAGGGGAGTTTGGAGACCACTTGTGCCACTTTTTTTTACCACCCTATCTTGAACACAGACTGGCATTTTGATTTCTTTTTTGGTTATCTACAAAAATTTGTCCAATCGTGTCTTTTGCTCAATAGCAACATGCTTGATTGTCGCTTAATTGGAGTGTCAATTCGTTTTTAGGGCAGAGCAAAAAAAAAAGGAATAGGATTGCTTCTCATTAATATACATTTAAGTGAGATAGACTTACGATTGCACGATTTTGCAAAAAATGTATTGAAAGTACCTATAATATTACAAACAGTATAGTGTAACAAAAATGTTAAAGCGTCTAACTTTACAAAATGCTTATACTCGTAAATAAAAAGTAGTAACTAAAAGTTGTTTCAAATTATCCATTAAACTCTTTTAACGGTCCAGCAGCTTATTAAGAAAGGCTATGAATGTACGAGCTCTAACTTTTCATAGGGTTTGTATTTACCAATGAGGAAAGATGGTTGATTAAGTATATCAGTGACATTTATGTTCATGTGAAGGGGGTTCGTCGAAGACCCTATTTTCTTATCTCTAACTGTTTGGCCTCTAGTGCTCATAAGCAAATAAACAGACGGACAATAAAGTAACGTAATCGTACAGGTTTTGAAGCTTTGGGTTCTCAAAATTCTCACGTATTCCAAAGCCCCCAAGTATTTGAATGGAAAGGGAGAAAGTGGACGTTTTCTCTAACATGACGCATTTTGTAGTACTGACCAAGACTACAAAAAATACCAAAGTGTTGATAAACTTAAAGTAGCCTTTAGTCGTGAATGAAATCGCATTCCGGATCCGGAAGTGGACGTTCAGATAACATATCGATTTACGGCTACAATAAAGCGCCGAAGTAGATAGAAAATTTTAAATTCATCCTGCAATTCTTGAATTTAGTTGTATTGACGGCAATATAATTTGTTTTTGAACTAAAATATTAAAACAATTCAAAAATATATATCCAGTTCAATTGTAAAACTGTGTAAAATTAACTGAAAATATTAAGAGATTATTATAAGTGATCTCTCTATGAAATAAGAGCAATAAAACAACATTGAAATTTGATATAAATATTTTTTTATTAATTTCTCGTCCATACCGGTTTATACCGACTCAAGTAGATAAATCAAAAGCTCTTAGATCATCAGTTAGAACATACCTGCGCTTACAGATTTTTTACATTTACCTTTTAAAAGCACTATGCAGAATATTAATAAATACAATTAGGCAATGTCCTTTCCTAAGAAGAATTTCTTATTCGTATCTCACCTTTTTATTCTGTTTTTTTTTTTTGCTAAAATTTAGCTAAAAATTAAATTTAACAAATACATAATATATATAAATATAATCTGTTTTTATGTGATACTTAACATTTAATGGGACTATGTATATCACCCCATTAATTAAAACTTTTGCTACATTTGGCAAATTATTTTATTTAAAAAAAAAAATTGTCATTCATCTGGCAGTAAAAACAGCAATTTCCCATGATGATGAACTATATAAAAAATATTGCTATAGGGCTATCGTGTGGCATTTTATTTAATTTAATTAAATAAATTCGTAAACCAATCTCATATATTTGATTCATGCAGACGCAGTTTTTCAACAGTTAGAACTCTTCTCAAACCAGGGGTTGATGTTGAGGAAAATGAAAAAAAAAATAGAGCCGATAAAACCTATGACAGCGGCTGGTGAAAAATTCACAGCAATTTCCATTTTCCACCAGGGGTTGGATTTTTTTTCAGAAGTGAACTTTTGTGTCGAATTTAGAGGGCAAGCTTGCAAAGTTCGGGGCAGAGGAAAACAGGCAAGAGAATAAAATAGGCGACAAATTAACAAAAATATAAATGATTCGTGAAAAATAACAGTGTGTCAACCATCCCAAAATTGAACATGGGAGTTTGTATTCTTTTGCTAAATGCACAAATCCAATATGTCGACAAATAACTGACTCCACATGAAACATGTAATGTGCCGTACCCCATCCCCTACCTGTAGGGGATTGAAGGGTTGACGTGGGCCGAAAACAGGAAATACAGTCACCGAAACGTACAGTTGTTGTTTGATGGTCATTATTCTACAATTGAACAGAAAATGTTACCTCGTATTTTCAGGGAGGGTGAGAAAGCGGAATATATATAATCCCATAGTGTCGCATAAATGAACATTTCGCGAGCATATTATCCACCCATTTCAAGCGTTTCAGTTTCAACCAACCCCTCCCCTCAAATCTAGTCTCTCCAACTCATACAACTCACGAAAAACCAATTTCCATTGCAAGTCTTTTACCACATTTCTCTGATTTATGTCAAATCCACAAATCTCTAATGGGAGATGGAAACCCCTCAGAACTAAACATTAACTCTTTCTCCCTGCCCCTGTTCAACTATTGTTCACTGAATAATGAACCCAGTGGATGATCGCAATGATTAGGGGCCATTAGTTGCGGTTGTGGTATTGTGCAGTGGACTTACAAGCACTAATGCCGAATTATTCAATGTGAAAAGTCCACCAAATCCACTCAAATTCATTTGTTGTTTTCATGAGAGTTTCATCGACTTTCGATACCATTTCACTCAATTTACTGCTATTGATTGCTACTTTTGGGATTTGAACTCTGACATATACCTGTAAATCTCCTGAGGATTTATGAATATTTAACTGTCGAGGTTAAATGCTTTCAAACTCAAGGAAAATCAAAAATTATTCATAAATTTGTTAATGATATGATAAGTTATGATTGCATGCTACATGCAATAGTAAATCCCTGACGAGATGATTTAAAACATTTGAAGAATTATTGAAATCTTCTAAAACTTGCTATTCAGAATTTAAAAAAAAATTTTGTCAAAATTTAACGTCGTGACATGGACATATCAATATAAGATAATATTGAATAAAATCAATTCAAAACTCGCCAATTTGAATCATATTGGGGTACAATGACAACTTAACCCAATGTCCAAAAAGCGTGCAAAAAAAACTTAAAGTAATTGTGCCAAATTCCGGCCAGCTTGCAATTTCGGCCACCTTTTTTGTTCCTCGAATTTCCATGAACTTTTAGATTTTACGTACTCTAAAGATTATACAATGCAAAAGAATAACAAATATGTAGCTTCGACAAACGAGATGACGTGAAAAAGATATTGGAAGAATTCCCGAAGGGCAAGGAACTATGAGAATGAAGGTGGCCGAAATAAGGCACCAAAGCTATGTCTACATTTTTATTAATTTTAAAATGTATTAAGAATGATTTTAGAGTAAATAAAGACGGTAAACTCTTTACAAGGTTCCAAGCAACATTCTTTCAAAAGAAAGAATAAAAAAATCAATTTGTATTTATAATATTACATTTCAAACTTGAGACTTTGACGCTTGCATGCAATTATGCCGAAATTGGGCACACTTACCCTATTTCTCCATAAGAATACGTGTATTTGGAAGTTGGGGTTGCAGAGAGACAGGTTAGGTTACAATGATTTTAGTAACACTTTTTATGTGAATTTTGAGCAATGTTCTTCACAATCTTTTCAAGTCAATCTGAATATATTATTTATTACAAATTTCAAACAAGACTAAATTTATACATACGGTGAAACTGCTGTTGATGTGTAAGAGCTTCATTTCAAGAAAAATTACTTACAATGAAAAATAGAAAAAAAACGAGTTCAATTAGCATTTTATCGAAAATATTGTAATCCGTCTTTACTTCATTATTTTTTTCGAAGCATTCAAAATGCAACTTTTTTTTAAACTATTTTTTCGAAGATTATTTTCATCTAGGTTTTTATATAATATTGATATCTTTAAGAGCCTTCAAATGATAAACAAGTGAGATTCGATTTTATCTCGCGTTAAAAACGTATGCGTAATATTGAATAAAAAAAGGTAGTCCATCTCTCTCCAAATTTAAATATATTTAAAACATTTCTTACAAAATATTTTTTTTATAAGAACTTCTTATTATATAACTGATTTCAAACTGATTCTATGTTTTTCAAGAACTATTAATTTTGATGATCCACTATTATTATTATTATGAAATTGTACTAGAAAAAAATAAGAACAACTGTTTTAAGAGTTTGTAAATCATTTTAATTATTATAAATATTTCATATGGAAAACTATATTACTTTTTTTGTTTTTTTCTTTTCAGGTAAGTGAAAAATTGTATACTCGCCCTCTTCTTCATGCAGTTTTTGGATAAGTGTAGGGAAAATCGTTTAGAATCTCTCACACATTTTACGTGAGTAAATATTCATTATTGAGCATTGCATTTAAATTTGAATGTAAATTTAATATATCAAAGATTGCTTTAAAACCGTTATTAATTTTGGAACTTGGCCAGAAATGGTTAGAAAGGACAATTATTATAGAGTTGAAACTGGTTAAAGAAATAGAGGAGAGTGTTAAGAATTTCACCAAATATGTTAAATAATTTATTTGGCACATTAAAAAATATTTGGATAGAACAGGGTTAGAACAATTCAGACAGTGGAATTTTTTTGTAACTCATTTGTTAAACTTTATAAACTACTATCAGGCTAACCCAAAATCTATTTCAAGATCTTCGAGAATATTTCGCCTATAAATTTGGCAGTCTTGGCAGTTCAGATTTGTCCCAAAATGTCACACTGAAGGCTGCAGATCAGTGATTTTAGATGTCCTTAAAATTAATTTCCTTTACTGATTCTATTACTACCAAATTTTTTGTACTAGACACAGGTACGACTTAAGCCGATAGACGACTTAGTGGAAAATGATGGAAATGAAGTTTAACCATTATGTCAAGTATACTTACACTAAGCCGTCTCTCGGCTAATCCTCAGGTTTGTCAAGGCCCTTACAAGCTAAACAGTTTTTTACGGCCCTAAGGCCAGTTACATTTTGGAATACGGTGCACATTTCTCCATGTATTAATTTATTACGGTGCTATACAAAATGGGTAATGAAAAAATAAATATAATCACAATAAGAAAAGACAAACAAATTTAACAACAAATTTTAGGACTTTCGAAGCAGTGAAATTGTCACGATATTTTTTATTTTACCTGCAACCATTTAGATATTAATTACATGAGTTGGACCATTTTTTGTGAAAATTTAGGTTGCGTACTGACCATAATTTTACATTTTATTGATCAAATTTATTTTTTTACGAACTCCATTTTAATTTTTCAATCCCCATTTTTTTCATCATTTTTTTTCTCCTATCATCTCCAAATTTTTGTAGTTTGGGAAGTTATGCATTATGCATGCCTGAATTGCTTAACTCTCTTCTAATAAGGACTAAATATTTTTTTATAATACTTAAACGATATTATTTATTATTTTTTATGTTTTAAATGCCGCATTGAATTGAACTGAATTTCCATTTAATTACCGTTCTAATTTCCTAATTTTCAACATACATTTGACAAGTCTGCTCGTAAGTAAGTTAGCTCGTTGAACATAAAACTTTATTGGTCTTAATTTATATCTTAAAAAGTTTTCATAGTTCGTAGTCTCAGGACTAATAGCGCATTGCTATTTTGCTGCTGATTAAATCCATGCCAAAAGCAGTAATTGCCTAAATTAATTAATTATTTCAATTATCTCTATGTATTTCCTAATACTGTTTTATACACAATAATCGCTATTTCTTTAGCAATTGGAGTAAAAGAGATGAGGAAGCCTTCTAGCTTTGCGGAATGCTCACACTCGCAAGATAGTCCTCCTCGTGAGTTATATACTTTCACATGGCTTCTGGTTTATTATCGATTTGCTATCAATTAAATTCGTCCATAAATTTATTTAAAAACATTTATTTTTGTAGAATTTTGTAATTAAGGTTTTATAGAACCAAAATTCTTGTAACCTGTTTATGGCGCTCTTGGTTCCGCCACTGAGACTACTAAAAGTAAAGCTGGCGTATCGTAACATATGATATTGAAAAATCAATAGGATTAAATTGAATTCACTGGCATAATAGAAACCAAATATCACCTAAATTAGTATTTAAATTATTTACAAATATGCAAGAAATCTTTGGAGTGGTTTTCGGATTATACCAAGGAGGTGTTGGAGTGAATGAGGGCAAAATACAGAAAAGTGAATTCGAAATAATATCCATTTATGCTGGAATGGGTTGTAATCGAAGTCGTTAAGTTGATATCTCTTACCGTTTTGCCTCCAGTACCGAAAAACCGGAAATTCAAAGCAATAGCAATGTATATATAAATTAAATTAATTCTCAATCCATAAAAAATCGGTAATTACAGAGTAGGATTGAACAGTTCCTTTGAAAACTTAGCTCTGTAGAGTGGTTGAACTTTGACCTTAAAAAAAAACGTAATGGTATATCTTTTGTCTATGTCTATTAACGAGATGTTCACCTAGATATTTATTAAACAAATCTGGAAATAAGTGAAACCGTTTGGGCTAATTTTGATATAAACTAAAAAATTGTTTTTAAAGATATGAAAATTCTGGGTCATCACCGAAGATATGGAATCACCGGGTTGGAGAATGGTTTTTTTATAAGAGTTCCCAAAGACCGGAACTCAATATCATTCACGGTTTATTCTCCAGACAGGTGATAAGTTGGAAAACAAACATATTGAACATGCTGCTCTCTCTTGGAATTCGAGCAATAAAAGGAAATATATATATATGTATATCACAATGAAATTCAAGAGATTCAGGATAGGCTCATTCCATTATCATTCGCTTGCATCATAAAAAAAAATCCACCCATTCAAGGTGGACCATTAAAGCTTCTTGCAATTATTGCTCATGAGCTTGCGGAATAAAACATCCATCTCAAGTGCCAGTGCATTAGGTATTTGTGAAGCTCAGTTGGGGGGTCTGTGCTGGGTTTTGCTGTTGTATAGCATCCACCTACTCGGCGAATGAGAATATAATATGCTGCCTGCACAAAGGAGACTTTAATTAATACGAAAGCGATACACAATACATTCACCTCTTCAGACTTCTTGTGCAAAATATGTTTCGAGCTTACCGGAAAAACAAGAAGTGGGATGAAGGTACATTTATGAACACTCTCCTTGGAGTGCATCTTCTCCTGTTTCTTTTCCATCCTCACTCCCAACAAAACTACATCAATGCACACCGTCCGAGAGGGGAAAGAATTAAGAGAGAAAGAGCCATCACTCACGATATTAACTCACCTGCAAGTACACTTCCCAACTTTATTTGCTAGCTCATGAAATTGTGCAACATCAAAAGATCAGAATGAAGAAAGTATATAGCTTAAGAGGTAAAGCCTTCAAAACTGTCTCTCAAACAAGATTTTGCACTAAATTTGCTGATGAAGAAAACTTCACTGGAAATTGAGAAGTTCATCCAATTTCATAGTTTGGAGGAAAGCTTTTAAAATTTTTCAATCAAATTTGTCAAAAAATGTTCTAATGAGCTTTTTTGATGTTCTGTTCAACAACTATCTAGACTGGTAGACAGTATCGTAGATGCGGGTGGCTTTGTCCTCTGACCGAAATCAACCGGACAATCTCTGCTGTCTATTGACCGATTTCTATATATTTTTTACTTTTGTAGACTTTCTCTAAGAACAACTATTTGAAATTTACAGTGATTGGTGATAAGCTCAGGAGACCTGTGATTTTTGTTGAAGACCTCAGAGTTCTTCTTCGGGGTGTTTGCAAATCAGAATACATGGAAATTCACCTGAACAGGTTGAAATCTATTAACCCACTAAATCGTTTTAAGAATTAATATTTGATTTTATTAGAAAATTTAAAGCACTATTTAGGTGAGGTTCTTAACAATCTCACCTACTATAATCCTAACAAAATTTCATGTCGTCCGATTGGGTTCAAATTGGGGCAAAATGTGTTACATCACTTCCTGATCACGAATATATGGGTGGTTAAGTTCCGTTCCCGGCCGGCCGATTCTTGGAGCTTAATAGCGCTGCTAAACTAAAAGAGATATCGACTTGCGGTTTTCGGCAAAGGTTATATATCGTATGAGAATTGCTACTTGGTGCATTGACCACCCACCGCCCACCCCTCCTTCCGCCATTTTGAATACCACCATTTTTTTGTTTTCTTAATAGCTCAGGTTCTTCTTCAATCTTCAATTATATCTCCGGTTCTATTCGACCGATTTTGACGCATGAGGGCTTAAGCGAAAGATCTCACCAAATGCTACAACTTTCTAAGATATTTTAACATCGTGGGACCAACACCAGGGGCACCACAGTCGAAAACCAATTTGAATATCACATAACCTCAATTATCTCGATTGTCGCTAAACCGATTTTGATGATTACTTCGACATAATTGTAGACGACACTTATGTCTATATTTCATACATACATCATTTTTCGATCAGATAATGCGATCTGTCCGATTTTGTTGTTTAAGTGTGAAAAAAATTATTTTGTTTCATAATAACGCTTTGAAATCACTCACTCAGATGCCAATTTGACTGCTTCTACTCGACCAAGCCACTTAAGAAAGGATTTTAAATGGAAAGTCTCACAAAATACAACAATTCTTTGATATAGTTGAAGTTCATCAAATGAACACTTGGGGCGCTCTGGTCGAAAAAACGAGTTCAGAAACAACCCAAGCAGCAATTTTTTCTTAAAATAGTCTTGTATAATTCCCTAAGTAAGGCACTATAGAACCAAAAATCTATTTATTTACTTATAACGCTCTTGCTTCCATCACTGAGATTACTATAAGTAAAGTGGCGCACTCTTAAGGATCTTAAGAGCTGCTATAGGAATTTCAACAGAAAATTTTCACTTTAAGTCTTTTAAAAGTGCACTAAAAGACTTGTCTAATACTTGGTTCTATAAGGCAGCTATTTTGCTTCTTGGGAAACAACGTCGATTATCTCGGCTTTTGAGTAATCGATGAGATCATGTTCTACGGCTTATTATTATTATTAATCGTATCAAGATTCATTCATTACAAAGGTAGTTATTTTTACAATGTCCATATCCCGTGTTAGAAGAACCTGTTAGTCCGTTTGTAGGCGGTGCATTATATTACGTTATTAACATGTGAAAATTGTCTAAGTTAGACATTAAGATCTTTGCACCGGGCGCCAACGGTCTTGCGTATTGCGCCACTGATTCTACTTCTAAATTATAGAGAACATTCTGGTCTACATTTCAGCCATATATCACTTTTCTGTCAGTCCATCCAAATCTTTGATATTTTGGTTTAAATACAAAATTTGTATAATTTCACGAATTTGATTCAAGATAGCTGAATGGCGACCCACGACTTCAACTTTAAATTGAATTTGCATGCACTCCGAGTTAGCTCACGTTAAGAATCTCACCTACTCTGAAAAAAATGTTTTGTTAAACGAACAAATGGATTTTGTTGAAATTTTGTCAAAAGGATGTTATTTCCAATTTGACAAAACTTTTTCTTGCATTTTATATGGAAAAACACCCTTTTGACAAACTTTTAACAAGATCCAGTTGGCCGCCGATTTGACAAGACTTTTCCATATTCTGTATGGAAGAACATCCTTTTTACAAACTTGTCTTGTTAATTTGACAAAACATTTTTTACAGAGTACATAAGCCGGTTAGGATTATCCAACCCCCTGGCAAGTTTCCTGAAATTTGAAGTCACTTTCTCATACTTCGATATAAATTTATATGGGATTTTTTTTGCACTCGCTACCGTTATGCTAAATATTTAAAAAAGTGAGAAGTTTTTCCGTATTATAAGATACCTTTCCGTATGGAGGGAGAAATATACAAAATTTTTGTTTAAATATTTTTTTTTTCCTCAGAGCACTGTGAGCTGAGTCCGAGATCAATTTAGGAATTGGCTTTAAATAGCTTCATATAAAAAGACCAACTTGCCAGGAGGTTGGGATTATCTGTCACATTTTAAGCTATTTTGGACGATTTTTTGAGTAATTTCGGAAACGGTTGTACATTTGAGTGGTATAAATTTAGATTTAGATACAAATTGTAGAGGCAACTGGGGCACCACCAAACACGAGATAGCACCAAACACTAATTTTTATTTCTTAACTACTTGGACCATCTCAAACATTTCTCCAGTAGACAAGTATCCCTATAGTGCCTATAAATTCGTGTAAGTTTTGTCCTTAGAAGTCGAATATCTGATTAAAAAATCGCAGTGTTTGGTGCTACCCCGTGTATGGTGGTGCCCCAGTTTTCCCTATAGTTGAAATCCTTTGCGAAATTCAAGAACTCGTAAACTGTATGCTCTTTATGTGAATTGAACCTCGAAAGAATTTTATTAAAATACATAATTTATGCAAAAGTTCTAGCATATTGCGGAAATAGAAGAAATGTCATGGATTAGTTATAAATGTCTTGCAGTGATTATAAAATCAGATAATTGTCGAACTAAATTCGAAATGTTCGAAATAGATGTAAGCAGTTTCATCTTAAAATGGGCTAATCCACGAGAATATAGCAGAGCTGCTGCCACAACATTCCATAGGATCTAGGTATTCTCGGATACGGGATTTCTAGACAAGCATTATTATTTTTCTTGGTTTTGTTAATTCACTACCACGTGCAATCAAGTGCAGTGATGCAAACTGGATGCAATTCTAACACCTTGAATGACAGAAATATTTCATGTGACCCAAAGGGGATTAGAACCCCGGACAATTGCATCATCACTTGATCCAATGAATGCCTTTGATCATTGAGAATATAACCAGGTACCAAAAACTTGGCAATTAAGAAACCAATTATCATAATCTGAGGCCGATGCCTGAATCTATTTGGGCTTTATGCTGGTGAATCCAACCTTAAGTATGTCAAGAATTATAACGGCTTCAGACTGGAGGTTTATCTCAGTTCCCGAAGGTCTCAAAAAATCTAAATAATAAACAATTTTTCAAAAGCTAATGGATAATTTCCCCTTAATATCCAATCCTAAGCAACAATTTCCTCAAATATCTTGCCGGATATGGAATTAGAGAATTCAGCCATATGGCTAAAGCCCAAAATAGACACAGGGATTGGCTTGGGATCAGCCCGAAAAATGAGGATTGGTGTCGATACACTTACGGATCAGCCGATAATTTGAAGAATCCGGCTGATCTTCTAAATTCGTGAGGTCTAGTGAAATTACGGGGATTAGGCGACATCATCGCCAGAGCTGTAAATAAAAAGCTTCACTTTGGGTGTTTTTAGGTGCTTTTCGTAATGTCAATTGGGTGAAAAACATGGCGAGTAATGATACACAATGTCATAAAAACTTAAAATGTATTAAGATTGGAGTAATGGGAAGGTCAGAGTGCCACAGAGTGCTCCTTTCTGTACGAAAAATCCATTGATAATGCACTTAAGAAGTCCTTCAGCAATCAAAGTGTGGAGATTTAATAGAAATTTATGTTGGAAACGTTAATCCTTGATCCTAAAACCTCAGTGTATGATAGTTTAGGCTGATCCTTTACCGCCAAATTTTTCGAGCTGAGTATTCTCGAGGATCAGCCTGTGTCTATTTTCGGCATAAGCCTCAGATCTAAAGCCCGTATTAGGTTGCATATGATTGAAATAAACCGCTGTATCACAATAGCTGTGACAATAGAAAATAAAACAGCTAGAAGAATTGTCATTGGAAGGGGTGGGTTCCTTTGTATTCCCTAAAGATTCGTATACCGCCAAAATGCAAGGCAGTCAACGAACCTGCCGTGCTGCTGATTGTTGTCCACTCTTGTAAAGGACAATTTTGCAGCACAAAAGGGTATAGTTGTGCATATGACCAGCGAGGGAAATTTATGGTTGTTGAGAACGTTTTTCCAGCACCTCAACCTCATCGTCTTTTTTTCTGACCACTCTCTTTGCCTTCTTCATGGAGGACACATTGAGATAAACCACAATTTTACCATTTCGCATGAGCTCTCGACCGAGAAATCAACAGTTTATATTATTGTGGAACATTCCACACAAACGGTCACATGAGCTTCGGGGTGATTTTTTTTTATTTCTTATATTGCGAAAAAGTAGCAAGGCAATTTCATTTGCATATTAGATAAGATGTATTATGCACTAGACTTAGACTGGTGATAAAGGCAAAGTGTTTGAAAATTCACGACGACTTTCGTCTTGGTACTGAAGAAAATTTTCTACTTGAATTTCGGTAGAAAGAAAATATTCAAATTCTTCAATTTTTTTTCTCTCAGTGATATGAGCTATTTTGGTAAAGAAAAGGCGATGTTTTTTTTCTAAAAGACCTAAAATACCTCAAAATATTTTCCACACTCGATTGTCCATGAAGAATTTCATGGCGAAAGAGTGGTTATTAATGGAAGTCATGAATTTCCAGCACAATCATCGTGAAGTTCCTACATTGAGTGTGAGGATGTCAAAAAAATTTTGTTGGCAAAATTAAAATCCCGAGAAAACTGAGTCCTTCTTTATGGCTTATCCTCTGGATGTACTCAGAGTACTTTTGGGTACAAAGCTCCCGCAATAAACTTTTTACTACCGCTTTTCACACTCTCATACTAAACGCCGTCAAAGATTTATTTTTGGCCGCCTTTTTTTTAAAAACCCCAACATTGTCTCGCATTTTCAGGCCCCATATCGAGGATCCTTGCTTTTGTTTCCCAGAAGAGTCAACGGTCTGGCCAGAAAGCAGCTCGAAAGAATTTGCACACGACGCGTTAATTAATTGCCGTCCATTCATGGGAGCCAATTATGATGTGGTGGTAGTCGTCCCAAGGTCCCTTCCATTAAATCACCTACATCCTTACCTACACCCTTCTGGCCTTTTCAATGTGATTAATATCACGCGAAAAAGGGTAAATACACTGCATACTAATTACACTCTTTCACACAAATAGGTATACCTTCCAGCATTAACCATACCTTTCCATCGTAAATCTCTTGAGCAGCGCTGCAAATTGAGACAAAGCCTTTGAGACCATATTTCGTGGCCCTGTAAGAGATTGTTCTACTTCCCAAGATTGTTGTTTTAGGAGATCTTCATTATTATAGGTACTTTGGGAATTAAGGGAACGATTAGATAACAACTTGTAAATAGAAAGCTCAAAGATTATATGTAAATGACAATAGAGAATAGGAGAAATTTATTGTAAGGGAACCTATGATTTTAATTTAGTAATAGTAAAAAGTACTATACTGTTATGATGCAATTTAAACTTCGAAATACAGTCGGTAAAAATTTCAAGATAAATTTTCCAATCAAACTTTACACGTGAATAAACTTTCAATTTCTAAGAAATCATATCTTGGTGTTTCTCTATCGGGATCTGATTCCTCATCGTGGACATTTTAGGTGCGATTCCTTCTAGTCACACCTATTGTAATCCTTCGATTTTTTTCAATGTGCGCAGATCGAACTGAAATTCACAGGGTATATATTTTGAACATCTTTGATGCCATAAATCATAAGCCGGCAATTTCGGGTAAGGCCGGCCGTCCGACCGTCCATCCGGCCGTCCGTAGTACACAATATCTCTGGTTTTTATCGGAAACGGGGACACCAGGCACTCTTTTAAGCGGGAAAAAAAGATAGGGTCTTCAAAATGGTGGAAGTAAGTGTCGGGAGTAGGGGTCAATGCACCAAGTTGCAATGTTCACCCGATATATTTTTTTTCGAAAACCGTAAGTCAATATTTCTCTTATTTTAAGAAACACTAAGCTCCAATAAAGAACGGCCGGTCGGAAAAGGCGGACTTCAAACAAAAAAGAGATGGCAAAGCGTCCCAGATTTGCGAAATGCTCGAACTTACGAGATAGAGCTCACCCTGAATTAGTTTTTTTTGCATGATCTTTTGGTATTACTGATCTACTAGAGATCAAATTGATTCATAAATCACAAAAGCATTCGAAAATCAAAAAATCGATACTTAACCGATTCATTACCGATGAAGACCGATGCAGCCGAGTTCGAAATTTCAATACCTCTCCAAAAAAATCCAAATTTCACCAAATGGGGTGAAAAATTATCCTTTTAAAGTGGTTGACCTTTGACCTTCAATAATTCAAAGTGGCGAATTTTCCGGTCATAGGTATGTTTGGACGAAATATTTGCCTGGACTAGCTCTAAAACATATCCAAAAATCATTGAAAAAGCTTGGGCCAATTTTGAGAAAAATGGAAAAAACACTTTTTTAAGGGATTTTATTTAAAGGGGATGAAAAATTATTCAAAAATCGGTATTTAACCGGTTCATTACCGATGAAGACCGATGCAGCTGGGTTCGAAATTTGAATACCTTTCCAAAAAATTCAAATTTAACCTAGGTTGAAAAACTAACATTCCAAAGTGGTTGACCTTCGACCTCCAATAATTCAAAATGGCGAATTTTTCGGTCATAGGTAAGTTTGTGCGAAATATTCGCCTGGACTAGCTCTAAAACATATCCAAAAATCATTGAAAAAGCTTGGGCCAATTTTGAGAATAACCGAAAAAACATGGTTTTGCAGGGGTTAGAGGGGGTGGGGATGGAAGTTATTGGGGGTCATCGAAGACTGGAAGTCGATATCTCTTACCGTTTAAGCTCCAGAACAGTGAAAAGTTGAAAATAAAAGATGATTATATAACTGCTCTCTCTTTGAATTCGAGCAGTAATATTTATGCAACTTAATTTTACAAAAATAAACAATTAAAGTCACAGATTAATATTTTTAGACTTTGTTTTAAATTCAAACTTAAGGGAGTGCTTCATAGAAAGTACCTCATCATTCAAGTGGTAACTGACGTTGTGTAGAATTTTAAACCGCCCGGAAGGAGGTTATCTCCCTGATTTTTTTTTAAATACCTCATCTATCCTTAAAAAAAAGAAGGTAAAAACACTTTCTCTTTCTTAATTTTTTGTTGTGTTAATGCATCTACATATTTGACGTAATTTTCGTCAAAAAATTGTTTTTTTTTTTGTAATGCAATTGCCTGCACTGCTGTTGGTAGATGCGTCAAAATTCTGTCAAAAGTCGAATTTTTGATGAAAATTGCTCGCAATGTGTAGAGACCTTTATTGAAAGGAGTTGCTTGGAGCATGTTTCGAAAGGAGAGAAAATGTCTCGACCAGATTGTAGACTTTGTTTGCCAAAAGACACTATCTAATATCAAATCCCATGTGGAATTATTATTTTGCTCACAATGCTTAGAATGTAGGAAAGCGACATAATTTGAAATTCATATTTTGAAGAGTTGTCATATACCAAAATAGTCTTTCTCGACATCATAGAGAGTTCTTTTCAAGTCTGGTTTTTTTTCTTCAATTTTTTCCCTCTGGATGTATTTCTTTAATTTCTGTGTTTGAATGGTGAGCAATCAGTATGAGAGGCTGCAGGGGGAGAGATAGCAGTTGAGATGATGAACATGAAAAGCTCTAAAAAGTGCACAGTTGTTGCATTGGACGCCTGCCAATCCACTCAAAATTGTTGTGTCTCACAAGAAGGCTCCCAGTGCAATTGCTCAAAAACACTTTTTCGTATAGGCCATTCTCTCTGACAATGTCTCCAATTTCAAGTTTTCAGTTTCAAGGGATGGGCTGTATGCCTAGAAATAGAGAAAAGGAGTGGAGAGATTATTAAGAAATATCCTAAAGAGGAGCTTTGATACAGGGAAGGAGTATGTAGACAGAGAACTAAATTGAAACTAAAAGTTATGAGGAATCGTGAGTAGCATCTGCTATTTCTGGCAAGAGCAATTGAGTCATATTGAGGCACACACTTGAAGATGTTATTTTAATTGTGTGTATATTTGGCCAACACAACAAACACACTCGGCATAAGTAAATATGTTTTTGGGGTGTTCAAACACTCTGCATGCAGGAGCTTTTCTTCGTTTCTGGAAAAGCATACTAATGGGGAAGGCTTTATAGAAAGCTTTTTTCGCAACCTGATAGTTTAGTGGATTATCTTAAACTGGCGCCAATTGTCGCATGTATTTTATGTCTTTTTTTCTGAAATTGCAGCAAAGTTCCTTGGACAATGTCTGAGGTGTTTTTAGCTAAAGCAACAATTTGCATTTAAGGTTTTGATAGAAAAATATCTTCATTTTAACCAGAAAACTTCATGTTTGCCTATTTCTGGTATGACGTATTGATCATATTACCGACTTTTAGGCTTTTCCACATTCTGTGTATCAAAAATTTTTCATACGAAATATGCTAAAAAAGAAACCGAACTGGTGCTACAAAATATTTTAAATATCATTTATTACTAGAGAAGGTTTGTCGCCTTTAGGTACTCAATTTGTAGATCCCTGGTGTGAATTTTCTATTCTTTGCAGCAGTGCTGGAAGTCTGTGTTTCTAATCTTCTGTAAGCGTGTATTATGGGTCCATCGTCCGGATTTACTGAACCCCATAAAATTTTTGAAAAAAATTCAACAGTTATTACTTTATTAATTTTTTCATAAAATATTTAGTCTCAATTTGTTCGTTATAATTGTCTTCTATAAATCTACAAGGTTTTTGATTCTGTTTTTAAATAATGAATTTCGTCTTTTTTGTTGACAACGTAGTGCATCTTTATAGTTCTGCGGTCTCCTATCAGTCTATTAATTTAACTCTATTATATCGGCTGTTCCATTTCACACTATTTTAAGTAGACTTAGCATTATGTCACTCCGAGAGATATATTGGTCCTGGGACCGAGATCTACAACCGGTAGAAATTTGACGTGTATTCGATGTTCGGGTAACGAGATATTCAAATAGCTCCCCAGAAAAATTATCATTCTAAGATAAAATAGTATGGAATAAAACCGTTGATTTGTGAACGAAATGACAAATCTCTTAACTTTACTTAGATGATCGGTTCAGGAAGAGTTTCTTTTTGAGTTCCTATCAGATCAATATAACTCACATCATGAACTTTAATCTTGCTTACAAAATTCTTAAAATATAAAATTTTTCATCTTATACTTATTATAAGATATGAAATTTATTGTGTGTGTTTTTTGTAAATATATAAAAATATATATAACGCTGCATTACACTTTTAATTCATGATGTAGTGTATTTTACAGTTTTGGCAGAACTGGGTTTTTTACCACTCGAACTTTTTGTAATCTAAACAACTTATAATTGTACCGTCGTTGCGGGTGACTTTGCACTCGGGGGGTGACTTTGCACTCTGCTGTTCGTGAGACTTTGAATAATTCTAGCACTTATTGATAGTCTTCGCCGATCCGGTCTACCATGTCAAAGTATATAGGGATATGTTAAGTACCAAGTAAGGTACAATGATCCTCAAAAGGATTCTTGTGGTTTCAGTAATAGTCAATGAAATGCTAATATAGGTATTTTGTCAAAAAACGGCTCCGTGAAAAAGTTATCTGAAGGTGCAATTTTAAAATCGATTTCAGAGTAGTAAATTGCCCAAATCTATTCTAAATTTATCTGGCTAGAATAATCCACTTCTATTTTGTTGATTATTTTTATTAAAATATTTTTTTCCCTATTATCTTTCTAAGAACGCATGATTTATGTTATAAAATTGCATGTAATGGTCTTTCTAAAACTTTATTATAAAAGTATTTGGCTAAAAATTATCCAATTTTTTGATAATTTAAGATAAAGTGACTGAGATCTACAAGATGGTGTGGTCGCCATCTTGATTTGACGTTTCTGTCCGCCATTTTGAATAACTGTCAAAACAAAAAACTTATCCGATTGGGCTGAAATTATAGTATGTTCTGGCTGACCTCAAGACCTTTTCAGAACATATATAAAATCCGACCTAGGTCAAGCGATTGTCTGGATACAGGAGCTCCAAGTTCAAAATTTTGACATTTTCATTAATACAGAACTACGGAGAGCTTTTTTTATCGAAATCATCACAAAAAAGACAGTACTATCGTTAGGTGATGAGATCTAAATAACAAACAAAAAGAAAAGTAATGTTTTCCTTTATAACAGCATATTATTTGAAGATCTGAAAAACTGTTTTTGCAAAAATAAAAAAATTAATAAATGCACTTTTCATTTATTTTTTTTAATTATGTAAGAGTAAATAAATATATAAAATAAAAGCCTCAACTATTTTTAATGGTTACTGAGGCATTTCATTTAGATTTTAAAATTAAGGATTAGTAAATAAAGATCGCCAAAATATGATGATTTCAAAATTTAAAAATTTGAGCCTCTGTATCTAGGTAAATACTTGACGTAGACTGGGACATAGATACGTTCTGAAAAGGTCTTGACATCAGCTACAACATACTAAAATTTCAACTCAATCGGACCAGTTTTAGGTTTTGACAGTTATTCAAAATGGCGGACAGAAACGTCAAATCAAGATGGCGATCATGTCATCTTGTAGATCTCGTGCATATTACCCTTAGATGTAAAGATCTTCATTGTCGTTTATTATCAGAAATTGTTGATTTTTTAGTATTTATTAAAAAGTGCAAAGTCACCCGCACCTTATCCCCAGTGCAAGCCTTTTTTCTTGATTTTTTTAAACATAGTAAAATTTTATAAAATTAATGCTAGTGGCACAAAATCCATTCATTAACAACTGAATACAAATAATTTTACTCAAAAACCCCCCTCCCTTCACTTTAACTATCCACTTTTAGAGGGCAAAGTTGAAAAACAGCGAAAAAACGTGCAAAGTCACCCGCAACGACGGTATATAAAATAAAAGCCTCAACCATTTTTAATGGTTACTGAGGCATTTCATTTAGATTTTAAAATTAAGGATTAGTAAATAAAGATCGCCAAAATATGATGATTTCAAAATTTAAAAATTTGAGCCTCTGTATCTAGGTAAATACTTGACGTAGACTGGGACATAGATACGTACTGAAAAGGTCTTGACATCAGCTACAACATACTAAAATTTCAACTCAATCGGACCAGTTTTAGCTTTTGACAGTTATTCAAAATGGCGGACAGAAACGTCAAATCAAGATGGCGATCATGTCATCTTGTAGATCTCGTGCATATTACCCTTAGATGTAAAGATCTTCATTGTCGTTTATTATCAGAAATTGTTGATTTTTTAGTATTTATTAAAAAGTGCAAAGTCACCCGCACCTTATCCCCAGTGCAAGCCTTTTTTCTTGATTTTTTTAAACATAGTAAAATTTTATAAAATTAATGCTAGTGGCACAAAATCCATTCATTAACAACTGAATACAAATAATTTTACTCAAAAACCCCCATCCCTTCACTTTAACTATCCACTTTTAGAGAGCAAAGTTGAAAAATAGCGAAAAAACGTGCAAAGTCACCCGCAACGACGGTAACTTACTCATTTACTTACTTAACCGGCGCTGCTTATCAGCTTGGATCATCGTCATCTTTATATCCTAGACACACTTATGCGCTAAACAAACTTACTCTTAAAGCTGAGAGATTACTTAACGTAATTGTAATCAAAAAGGGGTAGCCAAGCGTCCCACGCTTTGCAAAGTGCTCGAACTCGTGACTTAAATGCTATCCCTCAAAAGCATTTTCGCATCATTTACCCTTTACCGGTTCTCAAACGATTTGAACTGATTTGAAAATCACTCCAAAGATCCCACAAAATAATTTTAATTATTATAAAATTGATTTTCGTACAAAAATTACTTATCTGTTCATAACCGGTTCATTACCGGGTCACAACCAATTTGAACGAATTTATAAATCACTCAAAACATTGCCCAAAATAACTTAGGACCAATATAATTGAATATCAAATAAAAATTAGTTATCGGTTATGAAGTGGTTCATCACCGGATCAGAACTAATTGGAACCGGTTAAGTTTTATCGGAAATTAAAAGACCCTTTCAATAACCGCAAACAGGACCCCATTCGGTTTATAAATGCGCTATCCAGAGCCTTTTTTAACATTTGACCTTGAAAAACCGTTATTTGGAATCATTCAACGTTTTTTTTTCGTACATGGTCGAATGTCCGCCTGGGTAATTTCTAAAACATATCCAAAAATAAAGAAAAAATTGAACGACGACGCGTCTTTGAGAAATCCCAAAAAATCTTGGTTTTGGAGGAGAAGGGGATTGGTGAGGGGAAAAAGTTATACAGACATAGGAATCAAATGTATAGATACAGGAATTCACAGTAGTGAAGATTACGCCTTTTTGTAGGGTGGAATAACCACTTATTGCCATCTTTGTACCAACTTGTTGCCACGTACTTGAATTCATTCAATCTCGATTATTTTGATGAATATTATTAAAAGAAGACATCTCGAGAAAATCTGCATAAAGCTTTTGAAAATTTTCAGTTCGAAAATTTAGTTTCTCTTGCAATTTTATTGCTACACACATCGACACTACATTCTTCGCAAATACTATTTTCCTCTGTGTAATTTTGCAATGAAAATACATCATGTATTTGCTATTCATGCCACCGTGAGCTTTTTTCCACTCACATACTGTTCCTCTTTATTTCTTACCAATTCTGCTCAACAGATTCGCCCTGGGTTTGTCTAGAGCTTTTTTGTATCCATTAAGTTTCGAGGGAAACCTCTAAGGTGTATGCAAATGTAACACAGTTGGTTTTCTTTCGCGGATAGCTTTCGATGGTGCAACTGCAGAAAAAAAATGCGGCAAGGGAAGCACAAAAGGAACCAGATAGACAGTTTGTTTGAATAAATTTCAAATATTATGTTGTATTTTACTGTCTATTTGAGCATAATGATAGTGATGTGTTTGAACTAGTAGTTTTTGGTTGAAAAAAAAAAGTGAAAATGGATGCAAGAAGCTTGGGGTATATTGTGAGGTAAAGAAGCTCACACATTTGGTGCTTGTTTGGAAGCTGTTTTTTTTTATTTCCTTTTCTGCATGAGATATATGCACATTGCACATCATATGAGAATGTGTCTAAAGTGCAGGAATAATAAAAAGTGATACTTATACAAGGAAAATCTTTTCTGCTTTAGCGTTATTCTCATGAAAATTTATTCACATCAGTATATAAAGTTTCTTGTGTTGCTTCAAATGTATGTTCATGGATGTTTTTGCCTACCGTTTGGTAAAAGCAACGAATGAAGTTCCTGGAGGAATCAAGGAAAAAACTCTCACTTGAAGCTAAAGAAAAGCCGTTTTTCCCGAGACTTGATATTTTTGTCGATTTCCCCGAGATTTCCATCACGAAAAGTTATCAATCATGTGCATAAGTGATCCATTTACGTGATTTATTCATCAAAATATTGATCCTCAGAACATCCTCTCCGATTGATACTGACGTTTTAGCACAAAAGAGATATTTTCTATTCATTGCAAAAGTCAAAGAGGAATAAGACTCAGTCTGTTCAACGATTAGAAAGCTCCACTAAAAGCTATACACTATGAATACTAATACTGTTCCATGCAGTGTATTATATCTCACTTTTATTCAAACAAAGAGGTTTATTGTTTTAATCTCAATACCACATTTCTATTCCTTTTGGACGTGTATTTATATACCTATATAACACAATAAAGCTATTAAATTATATTAAAACTGTCGAGCAATTTGCTTAGAATTGCTTTCTACTTAGCTAAGTTAGCTCTCTATGGACAACTGGTTCACTGGTGACCCATAGAGAATATAATTTTGTTTCTGACTATCTAAAGTTGTTTTTTCCTGATGTCATACCTGCAAAGCAGAAGGTTGTAAGAATATGGGATACTTCTATGCTAATGTCCGCGGGCTTTCGCTATATTAAACATTTCAGCTCAAAATTGAAGAATATTTAAATTATCGCACTGATAAGTGAAATTTAATATTTAAAACCCTTTTAGAAATTGAAACTATAATACTCATACACAATATTTTTCATTAGAGGGAATATCATCATTCACTACTGATATTATTAGAAAAATTACTTAAATTTTTGGACTATTTTTATCACTATCGTCTATGGAGGTGAAAAAACTATCAAATCCGACACTGGAGGATTTTTCCAGATTAGAGGTGCTTTATTGTTTTATTTGGTGACTTTATTTTTATTGTTGAATTTCGGTCTGTGAAAACTGTCCCGTCCTTAAATGTTTGAATTTTGTCATACGTTTCCTCTATCCTGTTTAAAAAAAAGAAGGAGATCAGAAGAAATAAGTTACTGCAAAATCTTTAGGACGGAGCTACTAGATCACCTTACCTGAAGGTCCTACATCTTTAAAAGAGAGAATTTTTTCTGGCCCTTGCGACCATTAGGTTGTTGCAAAATTATTTTAAATTGTATTCGATAGTGGACTCTTTTACTTAATTTACATCAGAACACTCTAACCAAATGATTTCCTTCCAATATTTTCCTCCTGGACAATTTTCACTAAAAAAAAATTAACACTACGCCCAACATTACAATGCTCTCAAGAGGCACACCCTTTATACTTGAACTATTAAACAGAAACTGCCCGAACTGAGAGGAGATGCAAATGGAAGGGCCTGCATATGTGCAAATATTTCTAAAACGGTACAGACAGACTAGTTGGCTTATCAGCCACTTATTAAAATTGTATTGTATTGTATTGTATAAATCGATCGTAACAAGGTTAGGTTCCTACATTGAGAGAAATCCGAAAAAGTTAAAATAACATTCCGGAAATGTTAATTTTACCCTGCAGTATTGATCCGAAATCGGTGTAAATAATACCCTTTTTAGGTGTATTAGGGGTTAAAGTTATCCTTTTTTCATGTTAATTTTACCCATTTTACCCTTAAAAAGGTGTAAAATTAACATTAAAAAATGTTGATATATTTTTACACCTAAAAAGTGTTAATGTTATGAGGAAAAAAATGTTAATCGCACCCTCTTTTTTTCTCAGTGTATAAGAGAAAGGAGTAGCCAAGCGTCCCAGGCTTTGCAAAGTGATCGAACTCGTGACTTAGGGGAGACTGGGGCACATGTAACCATTTTCGATAGATGCGAATTTGAGGTGATTTTCCAAGGACATCGTAATTTTTTGGAATATCTTTCTTAGCTAATGTTTTACCCTTGGGTATAGGCAATACATCGAAGGTAATGCGGATGCTGGAAAACAATTGAGTTTTCCATAAAAATAAAATTTGTGTCACTGTGCATTTTTCTCTTTTCACAAAATACCTGGGGTAGAAGTAACCACTTTCTGGGGAGGATGTAAACACCTTTTTTCCCACCCTTCAAATTAACTTTGCATCACTTTCAATTATTTTAATTACTTAAGAGATATATAAAGACTGTATATTTTTCAAAAAATCACGACACTTTTTACAAAGAATAATTAAAATAGCAAAAAAACTAAAAGCATGCATATCAAAAACATTTTTCAATGGATTTTCCCCATATTTTGACATCATGTGACTTTTTATTAAACACAGCACCACCAATTTTTTCGTAATCTATGAATTATAGATATTTCGCATGAAGGTCAATTTCCCGCTCTTTTACCTACTCATTTTGTGAAATTGAAATTGCCTGGTTACATCTACCCCAAATGCTGTTTTCTGACCAATTATTAATTCTTTTGAAATAATGAGAATCTCAATTTGTCTAGTAAATCCATAAATATAATCCTAAAAGATGTAGGAAAGAACTGGCATTGCTACATTTCGATTATTTTACACAGTTTTTAATTTCCAGGTGGAAATCCAAATGACCAAAATAATTGAAATATCAACATTTTCGGGAAAAATGATTTTTATTTTTAAAGTATTAGGATTTTATTGACCAATTCTTCTGTGGACATACATCCCCATGGTATCTATGAATGCTTATGGGTTTTATCCTCTGGAGTCTTAAAATTAATGAAAAAAATCACAGTGTTTACAACTACCCCAGTTTACTACTGCCCCAGTTCCCCCTAAATGCTATCCCTCAAAAGCATTTTCGCATCATTTATCGGTTCTCAAACGATTTGAACTGATTTGTAAATCACTCGAAAGATCCCACAAAATAATTTTAATAGTTATAAAATTGATTTTCGTACAAAAACTACTTATCGGTTCATTACTGGTTCATTGTCGATTCAAAATCGCTTTGAACCAATTTATATCACTCAAAATATTGCTCAAAATAACTTAGGACTAATATAATCGAATTTCAAATAAAAATTAGTCATCGGTTATGAAGTGGTTCATCACCGGATCAAAACTACTTGGAACCGGTTCAGTTTTATCGGAAATTAAAAGACCCTTCCAATAATCGCAAACAGGACCCTATTCGGTTTATAAATACGCTTTCTAGAGCCTTCTTAACATTTGACCTTGAAAACCGTTATTTGGAATCATTCAACAGTATTTTCACACATTCTCAATTGTCTGCTTGGGTCATCTCTGAAATATATCCAAAATTGAAAAAAATCGCACGACGAATTTTCAGGAAATCCCAAATAACATGGTTTTCGAGAAGGGGTGAGGGGAAAATGTGCGGCATGTTAACGAACGTTGGGGTAACTTATGGGTGAGGAGCCTCCCTTAGGTACCAAGTCGTAATCTCTAACCGTTTGGCCTTTAGAGCTGGCGACAGCCGAGTGGACTGACGAACAGACGGACAAACAGCGTAACGACATTTCTTTTAGAGATCGTCTGAAATGCGTAGATTCGGAGGTGGAATGTGGAAAAGTCAGGGGAGTGACATTAGCTCTGAAAAACGCTACCGGTTTTAGTGTAAATTTTTTCCTGTTTTCGTACACATTTCACGAGATATCTCCAAAGCTACGTAGGTTGCCATTTTGGGGTTTTCGGTTGCCTATTGGTTATTAAATTAGCTTTTATTTTGTATTAGTATTTTTTGCTAATTCATTCCACGATGACAGAAAACAGCTAATAAACTCAAAAGTTTTTTTGGCACGCTAGAAACATATGGGAAACATTGGAAATGTCATGCCCCTGGAAAAAGTCAGGACATTTACGATTTAAGCAGAGAGTTTAAGCCATCTCTCTGCTTAAAGTAGCTTAAAGTGTGGCTTAAAGTTGCTATAATCAGAATAATGATTTGACTAAATATTCCATCAGTTTCTCACTAACTAAGCAGTTTCTCGGCTTTGTACGAGAGACGGATTAGTCAGAAACTATTACGTTAGTTATGAATAATGTTTCTGATTAAAATAAATGTCTAATCAATTTTGTGGATTCACAAGTTCCGGATTTTTCTTTATTATTTCTTTTAGAAATCATTATCCATTGGTGTAGTTTTTTTATATTTCTAATCACATGAGTCACACAATAAATTCTATTCAATTTTTGCGTTTCCATGATGATAACACTGAAACATATGTTGATAAACCTCTTCTAATGCTGAATACATTTCGTTCATATTGATGCATGACATATGCGTTGGTTGGTTGCTGATTTTGCTTTCATGTGTGCATCAAGAATGATGAGAACATGAATTCACTGAAGGGCATGAGTGGATGCTTAATTTAAGGCGACGATGGCCACTCGAGACCTTCGGTCTCTGGCCTCTTCCTGCTCCACCCATAAAACCCTTGTGATCCCATCTCGCTGGGTTATCTTCAACCATGCGAAGGGATGAAAGTGTGGGATGTCATCTCAGGCATATCTAGCTGACAAATGGTGAAAATTATCATTCTGATGGAAATCGTGAATTAAATTTTCATCATCTACGATGGCATCATTGTGTCGTGTTTTGCCACCATGTATAGAGGGACAAGTTTTAATTGCTTTTGTGCTCCACAAATGCATTTAGCTTAACATATTGGTGTTCTCTATGAGATTTCACTATTTAAATCCACTTATCATTCAAAAGTGTTGCCTGTCTTGTATTTTGGGAAAATGCAATTTCCCTGAAAATTACCCAAAATAATTCTCAAATTTTAGCTCAATGGGAATTGTTTATTTCGTGCAAGATATAAAAGTCGCTTTCCTTTATGAATAGAACAATTTTAAGAAATAAAACAAATAAAAAGTTCAAAAGAATTTTAAGCAAATTGGAAACAGAGCGTTTTGTTTAAATGGTAGTTAATTTAAATGACACACAGTTTTATTTAATATTGTTGTTGGTAAGTTGACAAATAGTGCAGATGCCAACAATTGAAGTGTAATGAAAATGAATGAAATTTCAAAAACTAAAATAAATAGGGGGCTGGCTTTTATGACCGAATGTCATATTATTTTTTTTTTAATTTCAATATCATTGTTCGTGCTTTTATGCATGTCCTGTAGCGATTTTCCATAAAAATTGACCACGCGGATTTACTCAGTCTGTACCTCTAAAAGGTTTTCTTTCTTTAAATTTTTGTAGCTTATTATTTTGACCTAAATAGATTAACAAAAAATACATTTTTTTTAAATTATATATCATCACTTTTATATTCATATATTGACCATTGAAAGTGCAAATTACATTACTTCAAAATCTAACTGGATTAAAATAAATTTGTTGCACGTATTTCACCTTTTAAGCAACTTTTTAAAACGTGTCAAGATACTTTTGGGCGATTAAAAAAATCAACTTTTGGAAAACAACAATTTTTGATATGAAATCGATCAATTTCTAATTGTTTTTAATTAATAATTTTTTTAAATATTTAAATGATATCTATGGATTACAGAGTACTCATTTGCTAAAAGAAAGATTTAAAAAAAACTGCAATTTTTCGCTTGATTTCTCGAATATAACTTTGTCAAGAAACTTTTGGACGACACTGTATAATACGATCATCGTTGACCTCTCCATAAGTCAACATCCCCCACTTTACCTATTACACCCATTTTTTTTTTCAAAACCTATTCGAATAATTTTTTTTTAGTTTAAATGGGTTTTTCCAGTCAATGTTGTTGATTTTTTGACCAATCAGTGACATATCCGTTTGCAATTTTTAATGTCGGTAACCATCCCATAAGTGGATATTACCTAGGAATATTGTATTCCTTTGCTCCCACCCTATTCTAATCCCTAAATCTTTATCGTATCTTGAGCGAAATACGTTATCTAGAGTTATTCACTTATGGGTGCGAGCTGTTCTTTCGAATACACCATGACGCTCCAAATCGTCTGAGACTGGCATTTAACTCATGCTTGCGGTATGTCTTCGGACTTCGTAAGTATGATCATATTTCTGCATTTACCGACTCCATTCTTGGTCTTCCACTGCCCGGTTATCTCGATACCCGTGTGGTGGATTTCATCTCCAGGCTTATTTCCATTGGTAAGCCGCGGTACCTCGCAGAGCTTGTGGTTGCTGGATCATTCTCTAGGTCTTCGTGTCTCCGTGTGCCCAGTTCAGGGAGTCGTAATTTTCGCAACTCCATTTTTGTGGAGGGTGTCATACTCTGGAACACTGTGCCCAAAGAGCGAAAGAAGGGGTTTATCCTGAGTCATATGGCCTCTGCAGGCTCCTAATTTACCTTACTTTATTGTATAGGGCCAATCTTGTACAGAAGACAGTTTGTCCTATTTTAAATTAAATAAATTGAATAAAATTGAATTGAATTGAATTATTAATTTTTGCCCTTTATATGCAGAATATGACTATGAATTAAAGGGTTTCTGCAGGAATTTCGAATAGATTCCAAAAAAGAAAACTTCCTGAAATGTTTCCGAAGGCGGCCAGCCTTCAAATATTGATTTTTTTCCAAGTTAACACAAAATCAATTCTATTAATAAAATAGACTAAATATGGTATACAATGCTTAAAAAAGATTTAATAAAAAAAGCATATTTGCTTTGGGAAACGGAAAAAAAACTTAATAATGAAGGATTGGCGACTTTATAGATTGACCATCTTCTTCTACTAATTCATGCGCTCCACATGACATGTAGGATCCTGACAGTTTGAAGATTGCCCTGCAATTGCTCATGCCTGTAATTGAGTGACATAAAGTCCTCTCGATACACCCCGTTGGTGCACCCCTAAATTCATAGGATGAAAAGTTTATAGTGCTTGAGTGTGGGTTAGTGGGCTGTTGCATGGCTTCTGCGGGTTTCAGTTTGAGTTTTCTTCTCCATTGACACCCCCGCAGCAGCCTCCAAAAAACACGTTCATGAAATGCAGATTTAAAATGTAAACTTTGCGCGACAAATGCAAATGAATGTCGTCGACAGCGAAAATGAAAATTAAGCAAAAAGGATTTATTGCATGGTGGGTGGCTCATGGCGTTGGGGTATTGCCGGAAAGGGAAAAGGGAAAAAAGAGCTCACCAGACGAGTGAAAAAATTCAGTGAAATTAATATTATTGAGATTTTCCACCAGCACTATAATGACATTGTTCATTGCTCAGCATCACCACTAGAAATTTTCCCGCTATTTTACCCATCTGTTGTCTCCGTTCTTTGTTATTTTTTTTCAGTTTAATGGGTTGCGAAAATTATAGAGAGCAACATTTCATGTTTCTCACGGATGTGAATTATCGTCGAACATGGCCCAAACTGCCTCATTAAAGAGTGAACTTGATTGTGTAATTGGTGTCTGAATTTACATAAATTTCCCCTTTAGTCTAATATATCCCCCAAAGTCCTCACCTTAAGCACATTCGACCAAGATAGGCGGGAAAAGCGGTTAGAACAATAAATTTCCATGTGGAAGGGTGAACAATAATTGCACTTCACTTTTGGCTCATGATGGAGAGTGGCTGAAAACTGTTCGTTTTGACAAATCAATAGAGCCGGAAGGGACTCCAGTTAGTGAGCAAAAAAAACCCTCCAAGATAAATCCACGCGGGTGGCCAGAAAAGCTCTCCGGTGAATCATTAATGCAATTTTTAGTGCGGATGCTCCAAGTGAAGCTCTTTGCATTTGACCCCTAACGTTTAGCCGTACTGCTGTGCCCTGTAATTACGAGACATTACGGGGGAGGTGGACTCTTACTTCTTTTTTTTCTTCTATACAGAAAAATTCATGGAAGGCTCGTAATGTGAGGATTTACTCTGTCACCGTGTTGTGCTTTTGAAAATATTTAATTCAGCCATACACTCTAGCAGGTGTAAAAGGTACGCGATTTACACTCAGCCAAAATATTGTACTAATGGAAATTTTAGTTTATAAAATTAAAGAGAATGGATTTATCTGACTTCCATCGCGATTTATAATGAATTTGCCTATTGTTGTCGAGATTTTTCACCTGATAGCAAAATAGAAATTCATATTTTTCGTTTCTTCCTCCAAGAACGGCATTGCACTGGTGTTATAGTTCTCTTGCAAATCGTGTGGGGGTTTGGTTGACAGGAGACACAGTCAGTCAGTCAGATAACATGGCCTGGAAGAGATTGGCTGCCGGGCAATTGGCCGAGATAAGCCTTGGTCTCCATAAGGAATCTTTCAGGACAAAAGCCCAGCTACACTATATACAGTGTCGGCCATAAGTTTCTTGACAAATCGATGTTCGAGAAACCAGGTGAAAAAAATTATAGAAAAAATTACATTTTAAAATTTTTCCTTTTGCAAATGAGTTGCTTGTAATGCCCAGCGTACAATGACTTTTATTTGTAAACATGTTTTCAAAATCTCCTATGAGAGAGAGAGCGAGATGACTAGATCTCTGTTTCATTCAATCTCATTGAAATGTCAAAAACATGTTTACAAACAAAAGTTATTGTGCGTTGGGCATTATCCATATATGTTATTTACGTATTTTAAAAAATTTTAATTAATTTTATTTCATATCAAAAATAATTGTTTCCCAAAATTGGGCATTTTCCATGGACCATAAGTTTCTTGACACATTTATAAAACTTACTCAAAATGGTCAAATACGTGCAACTAACTGCTTTTAATCCAGTTATATTATGAAGTTATGTCATTTGAGGAACAAATGGTGGGTTGTACATATCTAAAGATTGAAATGGTCAATTTATTCATGTAAAAGTGATGATAAAAATAATAAAATAATGTATTTTTTTTATTACTTTATAATTTAGTTTGAAATGGTAAGTTAGAGGAAGTTAAAGGATGGATAATCGTTCAGAAATGCTGCCGGAAGGAATCTACGTCGTCAATTTTTTAATTTTATAGAAAATCATGACAGGACAAAATCGTCAAAATTTATAATAATGATGTACGAGTACATTGGGGAGAGTGCTACTAGCAGACCCAGGGTTTCGACTCAGAGGATTGATAGCCGCATTATAGGCATCTCTGATAGTGACCCCAATGATATTGGTTCCAAAATTTTAGTACCACTGGGTTGCTGAAGGAGCAAAGGCCCCAAATATTTCAAAAATGAATAGTAAATTAAGAAAATTTAATCGAAAATTAAATTAAGGTAGTCGTAAGAATGGTCGGATCCCAAGAAACAAAATATAGCTGCCTTATAGAACCAAGTATTAAACAAGTCTTTTAGTGCACTTTTAAAAGACTTAAAGTGAGAATTTTCTGTAGAAATTCCTATAGAGCTCTTAAGGTCCTAATGAGTGCGCCACTTTACTTATAGTAATCTCAGTAATGGGACCAAGAGCGTTATATTTAAGCAAATAAAAAGATTTATGGTTCTACAGTGCCTTACTTAAGAAATTATACAAGACTATATAAAGAAAATATTGTTTCTTGGGATGACTCCTAGGATTTCATGGATAAGCAAATCCAAATAACCGCTCTGTCACAATGGGTAACCTCTACGTCACAAAACTTGCAAGACCAATACGGGAATTCTATAACACTCTGGTAATGCCATATGACATATTTCGATCGGATTTCAGTAAAGCTTTTTCGAAAATATGACTATGTAAATGTGGCATTGGCACGTGGCATTATCAGAAGTCCCATATTTGAGATTTCTGACAATCCAAATGACAATAAATTTTATTGAACAAATCAATGAAGACGGACTGTATTTGCATCATATCATTAAGTAGAGATTTCATTAAAAAAATCAATGAATTGCATTTTATAACTGATATGATATGAGAAAAAGAACTCGATTGGGGTTGCCAGGTTTCGGACTTATGTTTGGCAATGCCAAAAAAATTACAGAATTCTTCTACAGGACTCCGGGCCGAACTCATATTTGAAATTAAAGCGTATTTATGAGAGTGCTCAAAATAGAGGAATGTGCCCATGCTTTTCACAGTCCCAAGCTTCATAATGACTTTTTTTCCTATGTTTTAAAAACTAGGGGAAAGTGTCCGGTTTTTAAAATACATTTCAAAGTCACAGTTATTCAGAAACATAAGAAAAATTTAGTCATTATGAAACTTGGGACCGTGCAAAGCATGGATCCTTTCCCCTACTACTGTTTTACGGAGAGGTTAGGGATAGAATGACAGAATAAACATTTTTACTTTTCCAATGAAGCCCATTTATCTTCTATGTTCAATCGAACCATTTTATTAAAGTCTATATTTGTGAGTGAACTTTGGGCCATAGGGGGAAGTGGGGTACCTTTGAATTGGGAAACATTTAAAATTGAGATTTTTTCACTTATTTTTAAATGGAATTGTGCATCACAAACCATTGGCGAAGTCAAATAATATGTCCCAAGGATATTTATGTTCGTGACGCCCTAACCTCTATCGTACGTCTCTTGTGATCTTCTACCATACAACTGTGTATTTTTTTTTATCTAATCTAGAATTCGATGACAAAGCCTAGGATAGGATACTAAATCTATTTTCTGTCTCCCCCAGGTAAAACCATAACAGAATATTATAATATTTGTAAATGAAATGAAAGTATACTTGAGGTAATATAGGGGTCTAAGTCACGAGTTAGAGCATTTCACAAAGGTGGGTCACTTTGGAATCCTTAATCTGTAAAGAAATTTTGAACTTTTAAGAAAGGTGCGACATGTTATAACCATCTAAATTGTTAAATTGTACTTTAGAAAGCTCTACTTTATTGTACGACTATATAACAATGTCTCTTTTTGGTTCTTTTTTGAGTGTAGCCTAAAATGTAAAGTTGAAGATTGCGGTGGCTTGAAGCAGAAAATTAAATGTGACGTTGGATTATGGTGGATTTTTCTCACAATGCCTTCCTGGGCATTTTCCTCATTTCCCACACCTAAATGTCAAGTTTTTCCTCATATCACTAAAAAAAAATAATTTTGAACAGAATTAAATAGATTTGTTTGTTGCTACAACTTTGCGTGCTTTTCATTGAAAGTATGCGAGTTTATGAATCGGTTGAGTAAAGTCGGAGGGAAAATGAGTATTTCCTTAAGAAATTTCTCACAGTATATCGCGCGCGTGAATTGAATTTCCCGAGTAACTTTTTGCGACTTTTTTCCGTTTCTAATTAACGATTTTTTTCTCTCATCTTTCCATGGGTCTGAAGAGTTTGTGGGAAACTAACTTTTGTCTTATTTTGATTGCATTTCTGAGACTTGTATGGGTACACGGTGAAGAAAGCTTTGCAACTTCTCAGCTCATTTGGGCCTTCTTATGCAACAAATAGGGAAGTTTTGTGTGGCAAAAAAAAAGAATTGTAAATTTAATTACGAGTGCTAATGTTCATGAAATTGTGATAAATTGCACTCTTTTGTGATTTATTCTTGAGGAGTGAATTGTGGGGATAAATGTTTGTGGATGAAGAGAAGTAGCGCAAAAGTAAATAAATCACAATGAGAACTCTCCCAGCAACTGAAAATCATCAGAGATCTTTCTTTTCCAAAGTAAAGGGAATGGGATCTCACACTTCGACTCCATACGAAAAATCGTGATTCTTGAGGGGCTTTATCATCTCGTGCACAGACACCAAAATCCTCCACTTGAATTGATTGTGGGAGAAAAAAAGGGAAACAACATCCGGCTCCAATTTAATAGTGGTTTCGTGGACTTACCAAGCAGGAAAAAAGCTTTGACATCATGCCAATCCAAATAGATTTGTAATTGAAAGCGTACACATATAGCTCGCCTATCCCATCCTTACAGCAGGAATAGGGGTAGTGGTTAACTTTTCCTATATTTTTTTTTAGCCGGAACGAGGCATCTCGTGCACGGCTGTGGTACTTTTTGCATCATTCACTTACATTAGTGGCTTTTCACCACTGAATATTGCACTTTTCACCCAAAAAGCCTGAGAGAAACCAAGAATGAGTTGGGTTGCTGAATAGCAAAATCTTCTCTCAAAAGTTGTTTTCCGTACATTTTGGCATCTCTAAGGGGGAGGGATTGGCGGTGGCCCAAATAGTGTTCAATTGAAATTATAAAATGTCATTGGGTAACAGCTTTTGCAACCATGAAAAGATTCAGCCTTTTTTTTCTTCTCAAGCTAAAAGACGCGAAAAAGATTTTTGTACATTCTGCCAAAAGCGACAGGATATACTACAAGGCCGTGGACTATTTGTTCAATGTTTATAATTGTTTTTAACATTTATTTTGATGTATTTACAGTAAAATTATTTCTACATTGCCACTAAAATAATTGGGACAAAGAATATTACGCATAATCATAAAAGAAAAAAACATATGAATAAACACAAAATAAAATAGTTTTATGGGGAAGTGGGGCAGCTTTGAAATAGGGGTTTTCACCTATTTTTAAATAAAATTGAGCCTTATCATGACAACAGATTGAGAAGCTACATTACATGGCTCAATTCCACTTAAAACTAGAAGAAAAATTACAATTTCAAAGATGCCCCACTTCCAAAGGTGCCCTACCTCCCCCTATTATAAAAAGTGATATTGATACAATTTCAGAAAAGGATCTTAAGATCATATTCTCTTGTGGATCGCTATTATATTGTTAGACGGATCTCAAACTTTGTAAAAGAATAAAATACAACTCTTTCACCAAAAATTAAAAAAAATCCAAAAAGTTTTTGGAATAAAATTTTGAAATTTTTAAAATATTGAAACTATAGGAATATGTTCTTTTTTAAATCCAAAGTTGTAATTAAATTATTTTCTGGTGTCCCTGGCAGTATAAAAAAAGTACAACTCACTTTACACTGTTTTTGAGCTTCTCCACCTCTCCACCTCCTTTTTTGAGCTTCTCAATAAAAAAAAGAGCAATATGTAAAAAATAATGTTTATTGTTTTTCAGGCCGGTTAAACTACGATATTTAAAATGAAAATTCCATTTAATTGTATAATTAAAGCGAAAATTTCTGATTTAGAAGAATTCTTTAATTTTAAAAGTCGAAATATGCTCAGATTTATCATAATTATTTTAAGATGATTCAGGGATTATTATATAATAGTTCACACTTTAGAAATAACACGGCAAACAAATGGGACCAACTCAATCTAAGTAAATTTTCAAAAGATAGCATCTAAAGATACGCTTTAGACAGGCCTTTGGTCTAATCAAAGAAACAGTTTTATAAAAATTTTAATAAAGAAAAAATTTAAAAGTTTGAGAATGTTTGAGACGCGGTGGATTATTCTTTGACTATTTAAACAAATGTGACAAAAACACTAATCGAATTGTTTCGATAAAGTCTATACTTAGTACAACTAACAAGGGGAGGAACCTAACTGTCTCCCGCGGATCGGGACGAAACTTGGCATGTAAGTAGGGTCCATATAGAAACTTAACCAGCCACTGGCTTTTTACTGTGCGGCCATTAGAAGTAGTCATTGTGACCATTCATAGTCATGAATTTCTTATATATGAAAGATTCTTTTAACATTTTTTGCTATTTTTCTTTGACCTGAAAATGCGTTTTAATGATGTTAAAGCTTGGTTTGTGAGTTACTGATGAACGTCAGAACCCTTTCATGCGATACACCTTCATGGTAATGTCATAGGTCATCTGAGTAAACATTATACTTTTTCAAGGAAAATAATATTTTTAATATCAGCGAATTTTTCTTTCAGATTGTTTAAAAATAGCGAATGGGAAAAATTTCTTATTCTTCTGTTCCTTCTTTTCCTCTTTAAATTTTACTGCTGCCGAATTTCTTTTACTTTCTTTTTCTTTTCGTCTTCATTTTTTTTTATTACAAAAATGTTTGTTTTTTATTCATATGTCTGCCATTTTTTATTCGATTTTGATGAGTAAGTAGTCGTTAGGAAGGTCCCAATGAGCTTTATAACATACCCAAAAATCATAAAAATCGGAAAATTACAACTGTCAAAATTTCAAGGTCAAAACTTTCAAAGCGATTTTAGCGCTACTAGAGGAGGTTTGATGATGTTTAAATATTCTACAAAATTATAGAGCGGATCGAGACGTTTCATTTTCATATAAATATTAATGTTTATATTTGGTCAAGTAGTTTTGCAGTTATAGACAGAAAACCAAATGCAACTGGAAGATCATATCTTCTGTCCTAAATCACCTAAAGTAGCATATCGTGAAATTCTTTTCTTTCTAATAAAGTAGTATCCCGTTAATTGAATAAAAATATAACTGCAATAATCTTGCGTAATTTCCATTAATATTTAAGGAAGTCTAATATCTATATATTTGCATTGCTCGAATAAATAAAAGATAGAGTAGGAGAATACAATAGTTCATATTCAATTTTTTGCAAGCTTGGAAGATCTTTCGCAGATCCCTAATGATATCATAGGGTCAGTGCAGTTTGGAAATGCAGTTTTCCAAAAATTTCCAAACTCGATATCTCGCATGAAGGAATTTGTAACGCTAAATAGGTATCAAAATTTTCTTATATATTTTTTTTAATAAATTGTGTTCTTTCTGAAATTGTGCAAAAATTTTAAATTACATGTTGATGATAATGATTACTTATGATAAAAAAAAAAAATCCAATATTTTTATATTGTATAGAAAATGTGTATTTTTGAAAATTTCAGACAAACTATTAATGTTTTTTTTAATATTTTCCTAACATTTCAAAGTAGAATTTTAAAAAGTAAATTAAAACTCATATAGACAAAACTAACCACATAATTTTAATGTAATTCGCTGTTAATGTAGTCAAACGTTAATTCAGCCGAAGAAGTATTTTTTACCTTGAAAATTTGACAGTTGTAATTTTCCGATTTTTATGATTTTTGGGTATGTTATAGAGCTCATTGGGGCCTCTCTAACGACTACTTACTCATCAAAATTGAATAAAAAATGGCAGACATATGAATAAAAAACAAACATTTTTGTAATAGAAAAAATTGAAGACAAAAAAGTATGCAATGTGGATCTTACCAGAAAGAAAAAGAAATCCGGCAGCAGTAAAATTTAAAGAGGAAAAGAAGGAACAGAAGAATGAGAAATTTTTCCCATTCGCTATTTTTAAATAATCTGAAAGAAAAATTCGCTGATATTAAAAATATTATTTTCCTTGAAAAAGTATAATGTTTACTCGGATGACCTATGACATTACCATGAAGGTGTATCGCATGAAAGAGTTCTGACGTTTATCAGTAACTCACAAACCAAGCTTTAACATCATTAAAACGCATTTTCAGGTCAAAGAAAAATAGCAAAAAATGTTAAAAGAATCTTTCATATATAAGAAATTCATGACTATGAATGGTCACAATGACTACTTCTAATGGCCGCACAGTAAAAAGCCAGTGGCTGGTTAAGTTTCTATATGGACCCTACTTACATGCCAAGTTTCGTCCCGATCCGCGGGAGACAGTTGGGTTCCTCCCCTTGTAAGTGTTATACAAAATTAATAATGATTTAATTCATAATGCTAGAAGTCAAAACTTAAAAAAGTATCTGAAACACTCAGGACCCTTCCCACATTAGGTTAAACATTAGGTCAGACTGCACTAACTGGTAACTTCCATAAAATAACCGATTTTTAAAACTATTGAGCATTATATAGGCCAATAAAATGGAAACTTATTTTTACGATGGGAAATCATCGATATTTTCGTTGTCCTTGGTTTGTCTGAAACTCTATCTTCCGCAGAAGCGTGCAGTACCACGCCAATTTTCTGAAATATCTTAAGGTGAAGGTTTTTAAAAAGCGGGTAGAATATTTTATAAAACTATCTTTTTTCTCATTAACGGTACATTGTGAAGGAATATTTTCATTAAGCAAATTCTAGTGCTATCTCTTCATTTTCCCTCTGACTTTTCAGATTTTTCTCATAAATCCCTAAATATCCTTTAATTCTACGAATAGGATTACGTTGGACAACTCCTTCTGTACGAAAATATTCCTTTTCAAAAAAGACCTCTAGGGTATCTATCACAGAATATTTAAAATTTTACTCTAAAAATTATAGAGTGAAGGCTTTTTGGGAATATTTTTATTTTGAATTTATTATTTAAAGTTTTTAGATAACACTCTTATTCCATTGAGACAGAATGTCCTTCCGGTGATCGTAGGTCCAAAAAGTCTAAAATCCAAAAATGAATCACACGTTTAACAAAGTGTTCGACACATACCGTGTTTCCTTCAGTAGTTCTTGGTTAATCTTTTCTTTGAATATTAGGCAAGATTTTGGAAAATTTTTGGATAACGGTATGTTTTAGTATCCAATGATCTTCAGAAATGTGAGCTATTTTTCCATAAAGAATATTTCTCTATAGGATAAACGTGCCTAAATGCAATATTTTTCATTAATTCGAAGGATATTCAAGGATTTTTGAAGAAAATATGGAAAATTACAGGAAGATAAAGAGAGAGGAATATTGCTTGTTAAAGAAAAACCTTCTTTTACAAATTGTTTTTTTTTTTTTTTGAACACCAGACTTGCAAGATAAACTGTTATTGTAAAAGGAAGAAGTTTTATAAAATTTGTCAATTAGGATAATTAAAGGGATGGGGTAAAAATGAGGAATATGTTAATGGTCCCAAGGTCGACTTATAAGGGCTTTCCCGAAAGACCTGTCGACAGCCGAAAGGCTAAACGGTCAAACAGCGTGACATCATTTCGAAAAATCGTCTTAAACGCGAAGATATGTTGATATGTGGTCTTTAGAAGGTGGAACGTAGAAATTTTTAAAGATCGAAAAATCGAGGAATAATTGGGAATGATAGTACTGCTCACTGTGTGGAGTTCATGAAGTAAAATTAATGCAGTTACTACCATTTAATAGTGAGAAACAATTTATTTTAATTTGCATTTGTTTGGTAACCTGTCCATTTTGAAGAAAAATAATACTAAATTAAAAGAACTTCGCGGGGAACTCGTGAGTTAATTTTTTTCTTCCTTTACATTTTTTACTGCTAATTCATTTCCTTCATCAAAATAAGCAACTGAATTTGCAGTGTGACATTAAAAGTCATGAATTTGACTATTCCGCCAAGTCACTATATGCTTTATCCTTGTTTTTCATTCCCAAATTGGAATATGGACATTGTCGGATTTATTATCGCATCTCAAGTGGAAGAATTGTGAGAAATGTTATGATCATTTTTAATGATCCACAAGAACAGAACATTCCTAAATTGTTGGGGTATCAAATTAATTGCCACGAAGATTTCCAACCAGGAAAATTCAGTGGCAATGTTGGGTGAATTTTATTGAATATTAAATTAAATGTTCATGAATGATGGAGAAACAATCATATGACAATGAATCTGCTTGAAGACACATACAACTTTCTATCTCTGTCAAACATGACAAGTTTTCCTTACAATTTTCCACATTCCCATACAATTCAGCTACGTTCCTAACAATATTCCGCAGGGAATTATTTCAAATGTAAATACCAAGCTTCAGCGACAAATCAAACAAGACTTCCCTCTGATTAAAGTTGATAAGTCAGAAAATTGTGGGAAATTTCTGCATAATGAGTCATCTTCTTTTTCATCCACAACTGACAAGATGAGGACATTATATATAACTTTTCCATATTGATTTTCTAGAGCCCTTTGTGGGAGTCCTTTTGGCGTTAACATGGCGTTTCATGGTTGAAAATGAGAAGTGATGTTTATTTAATAGTCCACAAACCCCTTCTAACTGTCCCTCCGCAAATTCCGCTGGGTGGACTTTTGGGGATTGTTGCATAATTATGGTACGTTTAGTTGAGGCTAGTGAAATGGCCAAATGGTGTGCGTGTGTCATTAGCGGTGATGTATTTGCAATTCAACACTAATATGGAGTGCTATTATTTCTGGTTAATTGACACATACATTCCTATCATCTCAAATGCACAAGGATAGAGACAAAGGACACTATTGCAATGAATATGCCCCGTTTAGAACCACAAGAGTTTAAAGGGTTATTGACATCGGTTATCAAAATCAAATATTGGCAAAGCTCAAGAAAGCCCCCTCGATGTAGCTTCAAAGATATCGCATTGATAAGCCATAGTATCAAAAGCAACATTAATGAGTCATCATGAAATTATTATGAGAAGTGACCAAAGTCATATCTCATAATGGTTTCAATTTCAATCCAATCCAATCCTACAAATTCTAAGAATGATATAAGAATATTACAGAAGCCAAATGAAAGATTTTTTTTTTAAAGGATTTCAACATTTTGATTTTTTTTTACAAATAATTAAATCTTCTGAAAAATATTTTTCTCTTATTTTAAAGGAGTTTCCTGAATAAAGAAGTCAAAAATTATCTTTTTTTGGAAGATAAAAACAATCAAGCTTCTTGATATTTTCGATAATTTTTGATACATATTTAAAGTGCTTAAATAATTTTTGTCGGAAAAGAATTACAAAATGGCGATCTAACGAGCACTTCACTGAAGCGTCTTGTGATAGAAGAAGAGCCCCTAGTTGGCAGGAAAAGAACAGTTTCTAAATTAAATACTTTTGTGGAAAAATCTTTTTAAAAAAAATTATAAGTTTCTTTCACAGAGTTAAACTCATTATATCCAAAACAATCATAAAATCAGAACTTCATTTAAAAATAAAAAAAAAGCATTTTGAGAATAATAGAGAATAATTTTCGCATCATTTACCGGTTTTCAAACGATTGGAACCGATTCGTCACTCAAAAAATCCCCAAAATAGTTTTAAAAGTAATAGAATTGATTTTCAGATAAAAATTAGTCATCAGCTATGAGTAGGTTTTTTACCGGTTCAGAACCGATTAGAACCGGTTCAGTTTTATAGGAAATTCCAAGACCTTTTCAACGAGCGCAAACACGATACCATTCTGTTGAAAAATGCGCTCTCTAGTGTCTTTTTAAGCTTTGACCTTGAAAAACCGTTATTAGGAATGATTCAACGATATTAGGTGAGATTCTTAACAATCTCACCTACTATAATCCTAACAAAATTTCATGTCGTCCGATCGACCTCAAACTTGGCCAAAATGTGTTTCGTCACTTCCTGATCACGAATATATATGTGGCTAATTAACGTTCCCGGCCGGCCGGCTGGCCGGCCGGCCTGCCGCTCTTTGGAGCTTAATAGCTCCTAAACTAAAAAAGATATCGACTTGCGGTTTTCGGCAAAGGTTATATATCGGGTGAAAATTGCAACTTGGTGCATTGACCCCCCACCCCCCACCCCTCCTTCCGCCATTTTGAATACCACCCCTTTTTTTGTTTTCTCAATAGCTCCGCCCCTGTGGCATCGAGCGGGCTCAAATTTTAGTATGTTATAGCTGGGCCTTAGGGCTTTTCGGCAATACCAAACTTAAGGTCCCCCGAGCCCCCTGACCCGAGCTATAAGGGTCCAAAAAAAATGTCTTAAAATGGCCATAACTCCGGTTCTAATTGTCAGAATTTAAAAAATGAGGGCTTTTTGGAAAGCTCTCATGAAATGCCACTTCCCCTTCTAACATCGCAAGTTCATAAAACCACCGCTAGGGGCGCTATTATTAAAAACAAAATTTTTAAATCTTAAGTTAAATAACTCAAAAATTCCATTGTGCATCGGGCTGAAAATTTAGTATGTTGTAGCCGTTGATTATACCTATCAAACAAAAAAAACCTTAAGTCGATCTAAAACCCCTGACCCGAGCTATAAGGGGTCAAAGTTCGAACATTGACCGGCCTCTATCTCCGGTTCTAACTACCCGTCAAATAATATCTGCAGATATCTTTAAGATTTCTGTAGAGAAAATCTACACCTCTACAGAATATCTGCAGATAAATTCTGTAGATATTCTTACGAATTTTATTTGGGCTTGGGACAAAATTCGTCAGAATATTTCGGCAGATTTTCTGACGAATCTCTAGATGAATTTCTGTAGATATTCTGTAGATTTTTTCTACATTCCAGACTTTCCAGACAAGATGTGTCAGAAAAGAGATGGAAAAATTTTTCACTGAAGTTTGCAAAATTCTATAGAGTTATTCTTAGTGATATCACGGTGTTTATATAAAATAAAGAATTCTGCGACGCCGTGTTACAAGTAGAGAAAAGTGAAGTGAAAACTTTAAACAGAGTGTCGACCAAAATTTCATGTTTTTGTATCATTCGATTGGCGATTTTTAAGAAATTAGTATTTTTGCTCGCAGTTTTTTTACTTATCTAAAATGTGTACTCGGTAATGCTTGTTAAGCAGAGCATACAATTTTCTTTATAACTTCTACAGTTTCTTCATAAATCAACAATATTTTTGTGAAGTAATGGAGGTTATGCAGATTTTCTAGGGAGAAATTCTGCCGAGAATCTGCAGATTTTCTCTGAATGTACTAGAATATACCGTTAAAATTCAAAAAAACCTCCGAGTAAAATCGGCAGGTAGAGCAATGATTTGACGGGTAACATAGCGACCTAAATTTTACCTTTTTGGTTTCGTCTCGATAAGCACTTTCAGATGGAAGTTCAAAAAGTCACCACAGGTGGCGCTGTGATAGCGTCAAAATTCATCGAAATTCAAAATCGCTTTTCTCAAAAACGGCATTGTGCAAGTTAATGAAATTTTAGTATGTTGTAGTCCAGTCTAGGACGTTTCCAAAATGGTGCAAATGTGCGCTGTGGTTAAAACAGAATCGGAGATATGAGGGGTCAAAGTTCACAAAATTCAAAAAATCATATCTCCGGTTCTATGTGACCGATTTTGATGAGTGAGGGCTTAAACGAAAGATCTCACCAAATTCTACAACTTTCTGAAATATTTTAACTTCGTGGGACCAACACCAGGGGCGCCACAGTCGGAAAACCAATTTCAATATCACATAACCTCAATTATCTCGACTGTCGCTGAACCGATTTTGATGATTACTTCGACATAATTGTAGAGGACATTTGTCTCTACATTTCGTCCATACATCATTTTCCGCTCAGACTACGCTATCACTCCGATTTTGTCGTTTAAGTGTGAAAAAATTGATTTTTCCCTTAATAACGCTTTGAAATCACTCAGATGCCAATTTGACTGCCTCTACTCCACAAAGACACTTAAAATATGGTTTTAAATGGAAAGTCCCGCAAAATACAATAATTCTTTGATAGTTGAAGTTCAACAAATGACTACTTGGGGCACTCTGGATGAAAAAACAAGTTAAGAAACAAAAAAACCTCGCTTATCTTGACTTCTGAGTAATCGATGAGATCATGTTCTATGGTAAAATTATAGAGAACATTCTGGTCTACATTTCACCCATATATTACTTTTGTGCCAGTTCATCCAAATCCTTGATATTTTGGTTTAAATACAAAATTTGTATAATTTCACGAATTTGATTCAAGATAACTGAATGGCGTCTCACAATTTCAGCTCTAAATCGAATTTGCATGCACTCCGAGCTAGCTCACGTTAAGAATCTCACCTACATAAGCCGGTTAGGATTATCTGTCCCTTTTCGACTAAGGACGAAATATCCGCCTGGGTAATCTCTAAAACATATCCTAAAATGAAAATAAAAAAATCGCACGACGCGTTTTCGAGCAATCTAAAAAAAACATGGTTTTGGAGGGGAACCACAAAACAAATCTGAAGAACGGGCAAAATTCTAATGTATGTATATTTACACTTAAATTAGTTTATCTGAATGTAGTTTGCATCTAGTTCGTAAAATAGTAGAAAATGGGAAATTGAGTGAAATAAATTACAAAAAAAAATAAATTCATTTATTTTGCCGAGCTTTTAATGTTAAATAATTAGGTCCTAAAAAATTATTTCACAACTTATCCAAATTATTATTGCTTCCATACAAAAGATTAAATATTTCTGGAATGCACACTTTTTTAAATCAATTTTCGACATTGGAATGATTTTTTGGGTAATTAAAAAAACAAATTAAATCTCAAGTAAATCATTATGAAGCCAAAAAAGAGTTCAATCTTGTGAATTCGAGCATTCTGAAATACCTAGGATGATTTGTCATAACTTTTTGGTTGTTTCGATATCTTTCGAACAACAATAAAAACTTATATTTATTACTTTGGTTACGTGACACTGTCATGATGTAGTTTATATACGTAATATTCATTTGTAACAATTTTATAATATTCCTCTTATGAAAAGAGCTATTCAGTCTCCTACTAAAATTATGAAGTTAACACTTGAGAGACTTTGGTCGGATTCGAGCACTCCGCGAAGTTTTATTTATTCAAGTTTTTTTTTACTCGGTTTCAATTTAATGTCCTGCAATTGCTCAATCCATTAAAAGGAGACTTTATCGAGCACTCTGTGTCGATAAAGCAGTTTTGTAGAGTTCCACCTGTTGCTGTTGCAAAATTAAATTCACTTTCAGTTTCCACATAAATAAGAAAACCGTCAGCAATTCACGCGGGAAAATACAGTAGTAATAATAAACTGTGAAAATCTGTGCTGAAATGCCCAAGGATGGGAAGATGCAGTGGAATTCTCAAGTATTTATCCCTGGTGAAATTATGTCCTAAATTCCTGAGATGATGAAATGGATGGGAAAAATATGAGGGATACACTAGGAGGAGCTCTTCGGGACGTGCGAAGAAGATGTTGATGTGAATTATTTCATCAAGACTTGAGAGGGAATTTTCGTGTATAATTGCAGACATACATGAAATTTCTGAGTGGATTTCACAAGGTAGTACTGCCCGTACCCGTACTCATCGGGAGGCCTCTCATCCCCCTAAGGTCCATGTTAGGGCATCCACACTCACGTTCATCATACTGTGTGGAGTCTTGTATGTCTCTCGGAATTTACGAGGCCTGAAACTAAATTAACGTCCTCCCCCTCTAAAATCCATAAATGAAATATTTTGAGAAATATCCAGATGGTGGAAAGGGTTATATCTACCCAGTGGGTGGTAGAATTCGAGTGGAAACCCGTAGTTTGTGTGAATCCCCGATAAGACTTCAAATCGAATTCATATATCTCTTAAACAGCACCACAAGGGGTTGAAAATTTATTGGGAGAGATTAATGACAATCCAACATTTGTGAGAATTTGAGAAATGGATATTTGAGGATAAATTTAGCGTAATTCCAAATCAAGGAATAATTTAATGTCATTTGGTGACCATTTGATACAAAAAAAATTAATTAGGTTTACAAATTCATATGGAATTAAAAGAAAACATAATTATGCCACTGTTTTCATAACGTCGAGCTGTTTATTGTGTTACTGGTTTAGAATAATAATAAGTAAGCAGTTCTATTAGTCACTAAAAACAATTTAATATCAGTTCAATCTTATTAATTGCCATTCTTTAATTAGATAATTAAAGTCTTAAAAATTCGCTGCACATTATTTGTAAATTATTGTGTGGGATTTTTGCTTTAATTCCCATTTTCCATTGTAACTTGCGCCTATATTTTTCTATAAGAATAGTATTAAAAATGTAAATACAAGTATAGGGGAGAGTGGGGCAACTTTAAATTGGGCAGCTTTAAAATTAGGCTTTTCTCCTCTTTTTTTCAATAAAGCTAGACCTTATCGTGATATAATTTTACTCTGCGAACCAATTGTGAAGATAAATTATATTATGATGTGATTCAATTCCATTTAAAGTACGAGGGAAAAGCCCAATTTCTAAGCTGCCTCAAGTCAAAGGTGACCCACTTACCCTTAAAAGTGAAGTTCATGTTAAGGGGTTATATCTAGAAAAATACCCAGAATAACGGGGTTTTGTGAAATTTTAGAGACTTTGCTAACTATTAGATCAATATGACATTTTCTGGGGTTATCATGTTTTGGGGCTCACAAAAATGTTTTTTTTTTTTAATTTTGAATACAAAATGATGGCACAGCAGTGCACAGATGAATATTGATTCCGTTTTGAGGCGCTTCACGACTAGCAGTAGAATTTGAGTAAGTTTTATCTTATCCGAAAATTAGGTGATATTCTTAACAATCTCCCATTTTATCACAAAGTCTGATGTCCTCCGATAGCATCGAAACTTTGCCAATATGGGTCTCGGTTAAAATCCTCGAAAGCCAAAATCCCCGACGCCAAAACCCCAAAAATCAAAATCCCGAATTCCTAAAAGTGTCATAGCTACTCCCACGATTGCACCTGCGCTTGCTGGAGGCAAAGGGAAATTTTTTGTGTGTTGAGAAATTATTCTAAATATTTTCCTCGATATAATTTCATCTCTTTTAGGATTTTAAACTTTCGAGATTTTGGCTTTTGGGATTTTGGCCCTTTCAGGATTTTTGGCACTTTCGGGATTTTAGTGTTTGGGATATCGGCTTTCGGGATTTTAGCTTTCGGGATTGTGGCTACCTCCGGCCAATATATATTAGTGATCACTTCTTGGTCACTGATATATGGGGGGGGGGGGTTAAAAAAATTTCTTGACCATCCATCTGGTCTTAGGAGTTTAATAACCGCTAAGGGAGACATCGACTTGTGTTTTTCGGCAAAGATTATATCGAGTGAAAATTGTAACTTGGTAAATTGGTTCCCTGCCCCCCACCCCTCCTTCCGCCATTTTAGATAACGCATTTTCTTGTTTTCTGATTAACTTCGCTCGTATGGTATGGAACGGCTTCATATTAGGGTAGGTTATAATTGGGCCTTGGAGCTTTCGATTAAGAAACGTAATGTCCCCTACGCCGACGTTCCTGACGGAGCTAGAAGGGGTCAAAAAATGAATTTTGGAGTAACTCCAGCTCGTGTTCTAATTGTCAGAATTTGGCCAATGACGGTGTTTCGGAAAGCTCTCATGAAATGCTGTATTAGGTGAGATTCTTAACAATCTCACCTACTATAATCCTAACAAAATTTCATGTCGTCCGATCGACCTCAAACTTGGCCAAAATGTGTTTCAGCACTTCCTGATCACGAATATATATGTGGCTAATTTACGTTCCCGGCCGGCCGGCCGGCCGCTCTTTGGAGCTTAATAGCTCCTAAACTAAAAAAGATATCGACTTGCGGTTTTCGGCAAAGGTTATATATCGGGTGAAAATTGCAACTTGGTGCATTGACCCCCCACCCCCCACCCCTCCTTCCGCCATTTTGAAGACCCCCCCTTTTTTTGTTTTCTCAATAGCTCAGCCCCTATGGCATCGAGCGGGCTCAAATTTTAGTATGTTATAGCTGGGCCTTAGAGCTTTCCATCAATACCAAACTTAAGGTCCCCCGACCCCCCTGACCCGAGCTATAAGGGTCCAAAAAAAATTTCTTAAAATGGCCATAACTCCGGTTCTAATTGTCAGAATTTAAAAAGTGAGGGCTTTTTGGAAAGCTCTCGTGAAATGCCACTTCCCCTTCTAACATCGCAAGTTCATAAAACCACCGCTAGGGGCGCTATTATTAAAAGGAAAATTTTTAAATCTTATAAGTTAAATAACTCAAAAATTACATTGTGCATCGGGCTGAAATTTTAGTATGTTGTAGCCGTTGATTATACCTATCAAACAAAATAAACCTTAAGTCGATCTAAAACCCCTGACCCGAGCTATAAGGGGTCAAAGTTCGAACATTGACCGGCCTCTATCTCCGGTTCTAATTAACATAGCGACCTAAATTTTACCTTTTTGGTTTCGTCTCAATGAGCACTTTCAGATGGAAGTTCAAAAAGTCACCACAGGTGGCGCTGTGATAGCGTCAAAATTCATCCAAATTCAAAGTCACTTTTCTCAAAAACGGCATTGTGCAAGTTAATGAAATTTTAGTATGTTGTAGTCCAGTCTAGGACGTTTCCAAAATGGTGCGTATGTGCGCTGTGGTTTCAATAGAACCGGAGATATGAGAGATCAAAGTTCACAACATTCAAAAAATCATATCTCCGGTTCTATGTGACCGATTTTGATGAATGAGGGCTTAAACGAAAGATCTCACTAAATGCTACAACTTTCTAGAATATTTGAACTTCGTGGGACCAACACCAGGGGCGCCACAGTCGAAAAACCAATTTCAATATCACATAACCTCAATTATCTCGACTGTCGCTGAACCGATTTTGATGATTACTTCAACATAATTGTAGAGCACATTTGTCTCTACATTTCGTCCATACATCATTTTCCACTCAGACTACGCTATCACTCCGATTTTGCCGTTTAAGTGTGAAAAAATTGATTTTTCCAATAATAACGCTTTGAAATCACTCAGATGCCAATTTGATTGCCTCTACTCCACCAAGACACTTAAAATAGGGGTTTAAATGGAAAGTCCCGCAAAATACAACAATTCTTTGATATAGTTGAAGTTCAACAAATGACTACTTGGGGCACTCTGGATGAAAAAACGAGTTAAGAAACAAAAAACCTCGCTTATCTTGGCTTCTGAGTAATCGATGAGATCATGTTCTATAGGAAAATTATAGAGTACATTCTGGTCTACATTTCACCCATATATCACTTTTGTGCCAGTTCATCCAAATCCTTGATATTTTGGTTTAAATACAAAATTTGTATAATTTCACGAATTTGATTCAAGATAACTGAATGGCGACTCACAATTTCAGCTCTAAATCGAATTTGCATGCACTCCGAGTTAGCTCACCTTAAGAATCTCACCTACATAAGCCGGTTAGGATTATCTGTCCCTTTCCTGCTAAATTGGAAGTTCGTAAAACCACTGCTAAGGGTGCTATTATTAATATGGCACGGATCGAATATAAATTTTAGTATCTTATAGCTGCACTGGGTCCTGGGTATGAATTCTAAGATGGTGAGTTTTTCACGTGAGAAATTCACGGCTCTGAGACCGCCTTTAGTACACATTTTGTTAAGCTTTCGTAAAAACTTTCAAGTGAATTCTTAGATAACACTTACAGTATCTACTCAATAACTATACTACTAAAATAATGTTGTTTTTTTTATCTTTTCAGGTAAGTCGAATTGGACACTGTTATCACTTGAAGAAATATTACGTGATTATAGTCTTTATTTGTGAGTATATCCATATGAATAGATTGATTCTTAACATAAATGAATTTGGACTTCTGATAGTTGTCTTAAGATAAATTTTCAGAGAGAGAAAAAAAAGCCTAGTCTCTAAATCAATTTCTATGAGCCCCTGCAGTTCCAATCGGACTGAATGAAAAAGCTAAGGGTGAGCTTTGAAATTTCAATTAGGCACATGAAAGTGAGCAAATCTTTAGAGAAAGAGATTAATGGATGGGAGAAAAGTAAGATAAACGAGCACCATGTTGATTGTCAATGAGCTTCCTCTCTTCACAATTGCAACTCGCCCAGGCTCTCTTCAGTAAATATTTTACATTTCCAGTGTGATATTTTGGCGCAAAAAATGCCACCCCGGACCCATTTGTTTCCATTACCCTTAGTTCCCAACCCCGCCTAACCTCCAACTGCCTCACGATGATTTCGATGTATGGTGAATTTTGGCAATATATGGGCGCATTCTCATTCAGAATGAACGGAAACGCCGCTATAATGGCCTTAATAGTACAATGTGTTTACAAAATAAATGTATGTTTGGGATAAACATGATACTACTGGGAGGCAGAGAAGGCGATCTTTGGGGTGCGCAAAAACAGCATACATCACTTCTTGGCTCAGACATTCATCTTATCTCTTTTACACTGAGAATTTTGGCACAACATTTTCACAGCACATTTGTAACGTCAGCCTAACATTTTCACGGGCTGGCAGCCTTCCGCAGAAACTGTAAGCCCCTGTTGTTCCATTCCCCATAAGAAAGCCACCCTGCCCTTTTTAGCCGAGATTATCTGCCTTCTGGAAAAAGAAAAGGACCATCTTGGTAATTTATTAGTGGAGAACATATGTTTCAATTTGAGGATTAAAACGTCGTTAAAATGTTATTATGGCATATATTAGGCCTTTCCCGCCCCCCCAAACTTTTCCACATACGTGGCAAACTGAATAAAACATCGACTTGGTGAGTCATTTAAAATTTTACCCCTCTTAAAAGCTTTATGCGATTTTACCCCAGAGATGTGTGACTCCTAAATAATACGACGACTTTAATGCCATACACATTCGGTTCCTTTCTCACCCTAATCCCTCCAATAAATTAATCATTTAACATATTGAGCATTAATCACTTAAAGGTGAACCATATAGTGACATCGATTTTGAGTGGGATGGGATTGTTCCGATTGCTTCACGATACAATACCAGAAATGCCACTCTTTTTTTTATCTGTTTGGCATCAAATCAGCCGCATTTCCCATTGATCATTCACAGTAATTAATTATCAGTGGTAGAGAATGATTAATGTCACGTGAAAACCATTCTTTGTACCTCATTAGGAATTCCATGGAACATTCCATGCACCTAGCTTTTGTCATTTCAAAAATTTAAATCATATTTTAATTAGACATAGTTAAAAGAAGTGAACCAGATCAAAAGTCAGTATTGTCTTATAATTTCTTAGTCATATGCTAAAGTAAGAGATACAAAGAGGTGTTCGTTGCAATCCTGTCATGTTATTTTAAATGTCATATTATGTGAGATTCTTAACGTGAACAAACTCGGATTGCATGCAAATCCGATTTGGAACTAAACTTGGGAGGTGTTGCTCAGTAATTTTTGAATCAAATTTACACGGCTATAACATACTAAAATTTCAATCCGATGTAGGGCCGGAACTAAAGAACTTGGAAAAATTGTCAAATTTTGTTTTTAATAATAGCGTATCTAGCAGTCGTTTAACGAACATCAGACATAGTATTTCATGAGAGCTTTCCAGAAAGCCCTCATTGATCAAATTCGGACAATTAGAACCGGAACTAGAGTCAATTTTGGAAAAAAAAATGACCCCTTCTTACTCCGTTTCTCCCGCTAACGGCTAATTTCCGCTAATAGATATTATTTCGACGATTCAGAATATAAGTCGAACAACTCGATTTTTGACAAAATTAGTTTTATTCGCTTTTTGCATACTTCTTTATACCTTCTACCTTCCCTGTGAATATCATACTTGAAAGATAATTATTTTCAAAGTTATGAGATATTTTAAATCTCAAAAATACTATACTCTGCCTATAAAATCTCAACTTCAAATCGCTCTCCTGTAAAATTCGCCTTCTCCGAGTTATTCGTTTCGTATTCTGAGCGATCGATTTGGTGGCGGGTGTACTTTGTATACACTCCGTTATAATACGCAAAGTATCGTCTTGATCTGATAATCCGCTGATTATCAGTTCTTAATCTATTAAAACCGGTACCGTTTTGTTACTAATTTCAAGACCTTTCTAATCAACGATCCCAAATATATCCCCATTATGTTGAGAAACACGCTATTTAGAACCTTTTAGATGAGATTTCATGATTCTTTATTTTCTAGCTTTATTTTGGCTAGAAAATAAAGGAGGAGAAAAATCAGGTCGAAATTCCGTGTTTTCTCTATTAATTGTCAGAATTCGAAAAAATATTAGTGTTTTGGATAGTTCTCGTGGAACATTGGAACTAAGGGCCTCTCGACATTCATTTCTCCATACGTTTTTGCATAGAGGCACTGAAACCCACTGCTAATTTTTTTCCCAAAGAGAATTGACTTAATTAGTCTTATATCTTTCGAAATTGTGCGTTGAAATCTATCTAAAATACATACCGTCGTTGTGGGTGACTTTGCACGTTTTTTCGCTGTTTTTCAACTTTACCCTCAAAAATTGGACAGTCAAAGTGAAGGGAGGGGGGTTAATGGGTAAAATTATTTGTATTCAGTTGTTAATGAATAGATTTTGTGCCACTAACTTTAATTTTATAAAATTTTACTATGTTTAAAAAAATCAAGAAAAAAGGCTTGCACTGGGGATAAGGTGCGGGTGACTTTGCACTTTTTAATAAATACTAAAAAATCAACAATTTCTGATAATAAACGACAATGAAGATCTTCAGTTCTAAGGGTAAGATGCACGAGATCTACAAGATGACGTGGTCGCCATCTTGATTTGACGTTTCTGTCCGCCATTTTGAATAACTGTCAAACCCTAAAACTGGTCCGATTGGGTTGAAATTGTAGTATGTTGTAGCTGACGTCAATGCCTTTTCAAAACGTATCTATGTTCCAGTCTACGTTAAGTATTTACCTTGATACAGAGGCTCAAAGTTTTAAATTCTATAATGCTCATATTTTGGCGGTCTTTATTTTTTAATATTCAATATTTGAAACCTAAACGAAATGCCTCAGTAACTATAAAAATGGTTGAGACTTTTATTTTATATATTTATTTACTCTAACATAATTGAAAAAAAATAAACGAAAAGCGCATTTAATTAATTTTTTATTTTTCATCTTTGCGAAAACAGTTTTTAAGATTCTCAAATAATGCACTGTTATAAACAAAAACATTACTTTTCTTATTGTTTGTTTGTTGGATCTCATCGCCTAATGATAGCGCTGTCTTTTTTGTGATGGTTTTGATAAAAGAAGCTCCCTGTAGTTCTATATTCATGAAAATGTCAAAATTTTGAACTTAGAGCCCCTATATCCAGACAATCACTTGACCTAGGTCGGATTTTATATATGTTCTGAAAAGGCCTTGACATCAGCTAGAACATACTAAAATTTCAGATCAATCGGATGAGATTTTTGTTTTGACAGTTATTCAAAATAGCGAACATAAACGTCAAATCAAGATGGCGACCATACCATCTTGTAGATCTCGGTCACTTTATATTAAGTTCCCACAAAATTGGATAATTTTTAACCAAATATTTCTATAATAAAGCTTTAGAAAGACCATTATATGCAATTTTATAACATAAATCATGCGTTCTTAGGAAGATAATAGAGAAAAAAAATATTTTAATAGAAATAATCCACAAAATCGAAGTGGATTATTCTAGCCAGATAAATTTAGATTGGATTTGGGCAATTTACTACTCTGAAATCGATTTTGGAATTGCACCTTCAGATAACTTTTTCACGGAGCCGTTTTTTGACAAAATACCTGTATTAGCATTTCATTGACTATTACTGAAACTACAAGAATCCTTTTAGGGATCATTGTACCTTACTTGATACATAACATATCCCTATATACTTTGACATGGTAGACTGGATCGGCGAAGACCATCAATAAGTGCTAGAATTTATGAAAGTCTTACGGACAGCAGAGTGCAAAGTCACCCCCCGAGTGCAAAGTCACCCCCCGAGTGCAAAGTCACCCGCAACGACGGTATATCATATTCGCCGAAATAATAGGGAAAATCCTCTCCCTTCGAACGTTCATGCTTTCGAATAATGTGAAATTCTGTTATTTTTCCTAATAGACTTGCGCATAATTATCATGTAATTATCAATAATTAATTATAAGTTATAACTAATATTTAATGGAAATGTGTATATGTCTTAGGGAAAATAAAATTCACATTATTCGAAGGCATAAGGGAGAGTACTTTCCCCTATAAGAACTATGAGCAAATTTGTTTAAGTCCCGACGCAATATTTGCAAAATTTCTACAAGTGCAAAAGTGAAAAATAAATTCACTTTTTATTAAGCTTGATGGCCCCTGCTACAACTTTCTTGACACCCAAATTTCCTCCGATTAATTGAAAAAATCGATTTTTGAAAATTAGATTTAGAATATTTCGAAAACTAGACTTTAAATTTTAGTATGTTATAGCTGAGGTCAAGACCTTTCAAAAGATGGATCGCACTCTTCTCTCGATGTTCCCTGATCTGAGCTATAATCAAAAATGTCTTGGCCGGACTGTAGTCTCGGTGTTTATGAAGCGATTTTGATTATATTTTAGTATATTGTATCTAAGATCGAGGAATTTCCAAAGATAGATCCCATTCGTCCTTACTCCAACCGACTGTACCGTGTACCCTGATCCTTACTACATCCAAATGGACCGGACTCTATCACTCATGTTTATTAACGGATTTTAATGAACTTTTTTTCTTTTGTTAGTCTTCAGGACTCAAACTATTCAGAATTGAAAATTACCAGTGATAAGCCCAGATAAGCTTATGGTAGCTGAGATTCTTTACAGGCGACCTCGAAATGCGTACAACTCGGGGTGCTTGAAACTAGTAATACGCGAAAATTCGATTGTGCGTTGAATTTTGGGGGTAAAGAATCGTATCGAGCCAATTTTATTCATTTCGACCGACATGAACAGTTTACTCGACGTAAATCATCACCCCCAAAATTCAACTCACAATCGAATTTTCACACATTCCGGTTGCAAGCACCCCGAGTTACACACAATTCTAGGTCACCTGTAAATAATCTCAACTACCATAAGCTTATCTGGGCTTATTAATGGTTTTAGAAAATCATGAGAGGCACATTGACTTTCGATATAAATAAAAAGGTTTTGAATCGAAAATTTCCTATAAAATGTTCTAGTTAGGTAGGGTAAGTGTGCCAAATTTCGGCATAGTTGCATGCAAGCGTCAAAGTCTCAAGTTTGAAATGTAATATTTTTAATACAAATTGATTTTTTTATTCTTTCTTTTGTAAGAGTGTTGCTTGGAATCTTGTAAAGAGTTTACCGTCTTTATTTACTATAAAATCATTCTTAATACATTTTAAAATGAATAAAAATATAGACATTGCTTTGGTGCCCTATTTCGGTCACCTTCATTCTCATAGTTCCTTGCCCTTCGGGAATTCTTCCAATATCTTTTTCACGTCATCTCGTTTGTCGAAGCTACATTTTTTGTTATTCTTTTGCATTGTATAATCTCTAGAGTACGTAAAATCTAAAAGTTCATGGAAATTCGAGGAACAAAAAAGGTGGCCAAAATTGCAAGCTGGCCGGAATTTGGCACACTTACCCTATGTTACAGTTGTTCTGGTTGTTTATGAAAATTACAAGGTAATTTTTTCGAATTTACTCCGGTATTTTTTTACATACTTTTATCGGTTTCGGAATCATAAATCTTATTTAATCATACCGAAACTCTGAAATAACTCATAAATTTAGTATCTTCATTTTCCCATTGTCAAATACACTTAACTATTTTTATACATTAAGAACTGAAGATTTTCCTCTTATTTATATATTTTTATTTACCAATTTTTAGCAAAATAATATTGCCAAATCCACTACAGCCTTTATTTCTTAATCCAATTAACCAGAAATATTTTCTGTCCCTTAAGAGTTTAAGAACTTTAAGAGTTCTTTTGCAGTCGAATCTTTTAGAGCGAAAACGTATATAGGGTAAAGTGATATAATTTGGAATTAGTGTTACAAGTTGGACAATTCTCCGGTACAAGTTGGGCATGGATTTTTTCTTGATAAATACAGTATAAAATTTGTTTTTAAGCACAAGGTACCAAATTATAAAACTAAAGCATTATTATTATTATTAATCGTATCGAGATATTTATTACAAGGTAATCATTTTTACAATGCGTTATATCCCGTGTTGGAAGAATCTGCGAAGTCCATTGTAGACCGCCCAGGAGCGCCTTCCCGTAGTGTGGTGAATGCATCTTCCATGCTCCCGGAGTTGTTGGGCGAGGCGGTGCATTTTTATTACGTTATATCACAGTGAAAATGTCTTTTTCTAAACATTCAGATCTTTGCACCGGGCGGGACTCGAACTCACAACAGTGAATCGAGCCAGGGAATCGATCCGCCCAAGAGTCAACAGTCTTGCCTATTGCGCCACTGATTCCCCAACTAAAGCATCAAAAGTACCAACTAAAGCATTAAAAATATACAAATAAAAATGAAGTACTAAATTTATCAAGACAAAAAGCCCTGTCCAAATTGTACCATTGTCCAACTTGTACCACTCACTGTCCAACTTGTACCACTTTACCCTATAAAACCGTTAGGAGTTGAAAACTCTGAGTTAAGAAGCAACAGGTTGTTGTTGAATTGGCTGAATTCTGAATGAAATAAATGTCTCCACTCTTAACGAAAGCTCCTGCGCACTCTGTTAGATTAGGGATTGAATTTCCACATAAAATTTCCCCTTTTCGGAATATTGTGTCCTTACTGAAAACGCTGCAAATATTTCGTTCTGATCCGAGAATTCAAGAGAAAGTTTTTCCGGAAAAGCTCTGCTTTCATTTACCATGATACAGATGGCGTTTAACAAGGATATAAAGTGCGCGAAAATACACCGGTTGGGTAACTTTTTGCAATCGAGCTTTTGCTTGACACGATGCTAAAAAAAACCATAGTCAAAAGCTTTCACTTTAAACCCATCCACTTGATTGTGATATGAAGAGTGGACACGGAGAGGAAATCGTGTGGATGCAACGAGGGAAATTACTTTTATACTAATTTCCCAGGATGGTTGCGTGGACAAGAGGTATTTGATGACATGCGAGGGGGAACAGCTATTTGGTGTCTCTACCTCAGGAGACTCCCAGTCCTCGGTAACAACGACACCACTGAATTAATTGAGGATTTCCGTTGGAAAAGAAGTGGCTGGAGGTTGAGCATCTTCGGAAATGTGGTTAGTCTGTGCGACTGTGGATGAGCAACTTCAAAGACACCAATTGCTATGGCAGCAACAAAACCAATCAATGTTGCTGCGTGGAGTTGTGTAGAGAATATGCGGAAAATTATCTCAAGATGAATCTCTCGCAATCACTTTTGTCTCTTTTGACGAATGAAGAGGGCAGGTGAGGCAGATATTTTCACTGCTCAGCCTATAAGTCAAAAGAGAACAATTTCATTTGCCACTCATTGCCAATTATTTTGAAAAAAGAAGTTATACGAATTCAACCCTTTCACTTTACGATAATTGCCTTTTAAATTTTCTCATCAAAGCATTTTCAAAGGAGAGACCATATTGAGATATACAAAGATTTCTAAAATAAATTGATTGATAAATGTTGATAAATGAAACATGTGGCCAATATTTTGCTAAAAATGGTCAGTAAAAAAAATCATTTGCTTCATTTGGTAAAAAAAAAACAAAAAGGGGTGAGAAAACGTCTCATGTTTTGTGAAATACTCTTACTCGAGAGAGATATCTCCGGTGATTGCCAGTGAAAATGTTAGTCACCCTAAGATGAAAACACTTTTTTGGTTTTGCCCAGAGCTTTCGATCTTGATGGGGATCTTCTTCAGTGGCTGGAAGGACATTAAATTTTTTATTTGCAACGAAGTTCTTTTTAACATTTTTTATTGTCCAAAAATGACCTTTAAAAAATGTTAAAAAGAAATTCGTTTCAAATAAAAAATTTAATACCCTTCGTTGCAAATAAAAAAAAATTAATGCCCTTCCAGCCATTGAAGAAGATCCCCATCAGGATCGAAAGCTCTAGGCAAAACCAAAAAAGTGTTTTCATCTTAGGGTGACTAACATTTTCACTGGCATCACCGGAGACATCTCTCTAAAGTCAATTGCGCTAGTTTATCGTTGAGAAAACTACTCTTACTCGTGCCTTCGAAAAAGTACTTTCGTGTCGTCACTTACAGTTTACCAACTCATAACAGACTCAAAATATCGTCCAAAATAATTTAAGAGTAATGGAATTAAATTTAGAATAAAAATTAGTTATCGGTTCATAATCGATTGAAGCTGGTTCAATCTTGCTAGACATTTAAGACTCTCAAACGATCCCAAACATGATACCATTCGGTTAATAAATGCGCTTTTTAGAGCTTTTTAAACCTTTGACCTTGAAAAACCGTTATGAGGAAATATTCAACGGCATTTTCGTACATGGACAAAATGTCCACCTAGGTGATTTCTAGACATATACAAAAACGAGGAAAATTGCACGACGCGTTTTCGAGCAATCCCAAAAAACATGGGTTTGGATGGTAAGAGAATGGATGGTAGGAAAATGAGAAAAAAGTTTAAATGTGAAAGATTGGAAATTATTAACTCATAAATCGAAGGATTACATGTGCAGCTTTTTCTGTAGAGTTCGAGCTGTAAAATTGATAAGAAAAAAATATTATGAGCATAAATAAATTTCGTAGATCAAAGTATATAATTTATGAATTATTTATATTGAGATTATGGAAAAAATAGATATTTCGGCTTTTTTAAAGCTCACAAAAAACATTTATGAATTTTGAAACAACTCGATGACATATTTGTTTCGATTTTCCATTGCAATATTTATTGTCAAATATGAGCGTAAAATAATAAAATCTAAAATAATGAAAAAATAAAATAGAAAACTTTTCCATATTTTGTATGGAAGAATATCCTTTTTACAAACTTGTATTGTTATCGACATTTTTCAGAGTATGAGCGGAGTATGCGCCATTTTGAATTATAAAAGGTCAAAGGTCAATCACTTTTGAGGGCTCAACATTTAACCGATTCGATGAAATTTGGATCCTTTGGAAAGTTACCGAAATTTCGAACCCGGCCGCATAGGTCTTTTTCGGCCATGAACCGATTAAGTACAGATAGACGCTTCCATTCCATACTATGCTATCTCCGAATGACAAAACTTTCAGGCGAGCCATTTGAAGTTGGAGGTTTTCTATGCGGTCCGTGTTATTTTTTTTTTGTCGAAAAAATTGAACATCTCGTTATCGAGACCTCGGACAATCACCAAATTTTCACCAGTTATAAATCTCGATCCCAGACACAACATTAACTCTCGGAGTAGTATAAGGGCCTCGACAGACCTGAGGATTAGCCGAGAGACAGCTTAGCGTAATTTATATTCGAAATAATGGTTAAGCTTCATTTCCATCATTTTCCACTAAGTCGTATCTCGGCTTAAGTCGTAAGTGTGTCTAGGGCATAAGGCTAACTTGACTTAGCATACATAGTATCGAATGGAACCGCCGAGATAATTGAATATTTTTTAACTGCTCGATCTCCAAGAGAGAGCAGTTTTCACGATCCAATTTTTTTTTCAAATTCTCACAATCCTGGCTGATAAACGGTAAGAGATATTGACTTCCGGTCTTTGCTGACCCCCCCCCCACCAGTCTACATTCTCTAGTGAACTGGCTTACCCGAATCACCCCCACCCCTTTCAATTTCAACTCCTTCAAAAACATGATTTTTAAAAAAAATGAGGTTTTTCTAACATTGCAAAAAAATGACTCTAGCGATTTCAATAATTTTTGGATATTTTTGTGGTTAGTCTAGCTGAACATTTCGTCTTTAGATACTTTTCGCCGGTTAATTCGCCATCTTAAATTATTTAAGGTCAAAGACCTAATTTAAGTCCGATTTGTTCAATTAATTAATTAAAAAGTTAATGATTTTTTTTGAAACCCTCTTCTTGAACAATTTACAACTTTAAGCTGGTTTTGTGGTGATTTATAGACAAATTTAATTCGACAATACTTTTATATGTACCAGAAAAATTTGCAAGAAGGAATATAAGGCAGAGCTCATTCTCAAGAGTTCGAGCAAGTTTTGAAACTTAGTACAACCACTCTTATGAAGAGTTGATATTGAAATATCAATTATCGAAATTTTTGTATCGAATATCTAGATAAGGTAAAGTGCCCTCGAGTCGACCCGTTCCTCGACTCAAACGGTGGTCAATATTTGAATGTTGGTCCTGAATTTCTATAAAATTGTCACTGATTCGTATTTACCTATGGAATAATTGGCCTATTAATGTTAGATCATACACCAAATATTAGTGCAAATATAAATAAATTGAATAAATAACTCTACCGGTCGAATTGAGGAACCGGTCGACTTGAGGACACTTTACCTTATTTAAATTTCAACGAAAATTTAATATACAGTTAATTTAATATATATTTACTAACAAAAATGAGTTAAAATTCGAACATTCATAACTCCACTTTTAATTGTCTGAATTGGAGGAGTAATGGAGGCAATGCAAGCTCTCAAAAGTTACCTTTTCAACACATCACAGTTCAGCGTAACTATCAAGAGGTAGGTCATTTAGAGAAAATAAAGCCAATCAGTTTGGGGAATATACGGAGAACACTTAAAATTTTTCAGGAAACCCGTTAGACTCTCAAACTTGCTCACATATATTTGTAAGGGAATCCAGAAAACAAACATTTTTATGGAAATCGGGGAATAAATATTTTAAGGAAACCCGGGGAACACACATTTTCCTTATAAATTCAAATTGAAAATTCCGTTACGATTTAAAAATAAAATTTCCTTTAACGAGAGGTGTGTGTAAAATTATGTGTTTCATTCGATTTTATGAACAGATTCCGAATTCCAACACTCAAAAAAGGACAAATTATCCCTAAAAACCCACTTCAGATCCACCACTGCGACGGTTAGGGGAAATGCTCATAATTTTGTCCAGTTTCTTATTTTGGACACTTTGAGGATAACATTGGACACTAAAAATAAATTGATTAAAATTATGGATTTTTATTTCAATATTTGATGAGTAATGAATTCTATCTAAATATTTGTTCTTTTTGGAAGATTTTGACACTAAATACGTTAAATTTTGAATATGATTTGAGTTGAAATTGCTTTGTTGAAAATTCAGTGTGAGCAATTGCTTACGAGAAATATGACAGAACTTCGTGTTTACTTCAGTTCTTATTTAGCTGTGGTGAAGTACTAACAATGTTTCTTCGGTTTTTTTGAGTGATATTATTGAATACTCATTGAATATTGTGTTGATTCACGTTAGTGGTGATTTGTACATTTGATCTGAAGTGAGATTTGCCTTGTGAATTAGATTTTTCGTGTGAAAAATGGGAAATGTTTTAAGACATTTACCAGTGAGGTGATGGCTCTTATTTTGGACAGGTGTTTTTCTCACGAAATTTCGTGAAGTTTTAGCTTTTGTGATGACTAGGTTGGACAAATGCCTGGAGAAACAAAGGAGCATCATCTCTACGAAAGAGATGTAGCGAGAAATGCCTTGAAAGGCTCCCGGAAAGGTCAGGGAATGAGCGAACCCGCACGTATTTGGAGTATCGAAGTCAACTCACTTTAATGAATGATATGGAAAGTTTCCGGGCTTCTGTGACATTCTACGTTTCCCTTACATGAACAGGAAGAGGACTTGGTAAGATTGGTTCATCAAATGAAGAACAATGGGCATCCTATTGAGGCGGATTAGCTGTCCAAATTTACAGCCAAGTTGGACAAATTAATAAACAAATTGTCCAAAATAAGAGCCAAGGTCACTTCTACATATCAATTCATTTTTAAACGTATTAAAACTAATTTTAATAAAAATAAGTCGATAAATAGCTTGCTAAGTTTCTAAACAACCCTTCTGAAAAGAGAGTAACAAGAAATGTCAATTAGTATTGAAAATATCGCACTTCAAACTTGGAACTTCGATGCTTATAAGCAGACTGTCCAAAATTATGAGCAATTACCCTACTCCATCTCTATACAGTTGTTTCGGAAATAGGGGACTCGAGCCATTTTAATTGCTTATGACACCGAGAAAAAAAGGGGGTGCGATTAACTTTTTTTCCTCGTAACTTTAACACTTTTTATGTGTAAAAATATATCAACTTTTTTTAATGTTAATTTTACACCTTTTTAAGGGTAAAATTAAAATTAAAAAGGGTAACTTTAACCCCTAATACGCCTGAAAAGCATAATATTTTCAGCGATTTCGGATCAATAATGCAGGGTAAAATTAACATTTCCGGAATGTTATTTTAACTTTTTCGGATTTCCTCAGTAGAGTTACCCCTTGGTGCACATACACTCAACATTCAAGCATCAAACATTTACCCTATTTTTTTTAATCTCTGTGCTATTTCATATTGAATTGAGATAAAATTCTACTTCGTATTATTTATATATTTGGAAGTCAAAAGTCACAAATTTTGCAAATACACATTACCTTTTTTATCTTAGCAGAAATCTCTGACCAAATCTACTATTAATCAACTCGTATTTTTCCGACTATCTGACTTCATCAAAATTAAAAATAATTTAATATTTAATTCTCTTCTATAAAGTTGTCTGTGGATTCTCTTTTATTTGCGAAAATATATTTTCAGATCTTCTTTTGTTTGCGTTCGCTAGAAAATGTGAATGTGGTTTAAGACTGTCAATATCATGCAATTATATCTCTTCTGAGTACCAATATTTGTAGGGATATCGTTCGTATTTGCCAAGGATGACCGCTATGACAAATTCAGATGGTCATAAAATGGACATTTCAGATGATTCACATTTGTTGGATTTTCCTTTTATCTGCTTTTATGAGTTATTTGCAGGTGGATTTTATTTGTGAGGAGATTATATTGATGGAGATTTTCTAAAATGCCGAATTCAATGCTGTTTTTGAGTATTTAACTAATTTCTATTGACAATTTCAATATCGATTATGGATTTAGTGCCATTTAGCTTGAATGAATTTTGCTTATGGCGGGATTTTTTGGCTGTTTGCTGAACGCCATCTTCCTGCTAGGGCTTCTCATTCGATGATTCAAATGGGAAATTGCTGGGTGGATGTACTGGGAAAAATCTCAAACCATTGGAAGTGCAACCTGTTGACATAGATTCGTGCAAGACTGTATTTGGGCATCGAGTGTTTCGTCTTCGGGCACGAAAATAGGATAGGGATGTTGGTGGGAGTATATGCCGTTGGAAAAGTGCAAGGGGCTTCAATGTGTGCACTTTTGGTCGGTTGCCAAACCGCGCCTCTTACCCCAGATTACAGACCCGAAAATAGCTGCGCTGCACAACACCCTTCCGCAAGATTGGTCCAATAAGCTTTCAACTGCATTAGGCCTATGTCTCGCTCTTACCTCTTTCGGCCTCTCACTCCCACACAGACACAAGTCAAAGCAATATTTTTTCCCACCCAACCACCCTACAAGAAAGCACCCACACAAGTTGTTTGCCCTTCCAAGACAACCCGCGAAAGTCATCTGGACATGCAAAGGTCAACTCAATGATTGAAAGTTGGCCCTCTTAATGGATTGAAAGCTTAAGGGCAGAATCACATTGACAATAAAATGCTCGCTGTAGCCTCACAGTATTTCGTTAATTTACGCATTTTCATTGCAATTCTTCCGCAAATTTTCAATCACCGTATTACCTTATCTTATACTCGGTGGCACTAGGTGAAAATAATATAAGAAAATTGAAGAAATAAAACGAAAATTCGATAAACGGTTAGCAAAAAAACTGTAAGAGAAATTAATCGTAGTTTTTTTTGCTCACCGTTTATTGTATTTTCGTTTTATTTCTTCAATTGTCTTATATTATTTTCACCTAGTGCTACCGAGTATGAGATAAGGTAATACGGCAACCAAGAATTTGCGTAAGAATTGCAATGAAAATGCGTAAATTAACGAAATACGGTGAGCATTTTACTGTCAATGTGATTCTGCCCTAACGGCCTATATCTGTAAAACTCACCCTAATGGGGAGTTAGGATTTTCCCCGGGAGGGAGGGGGGCTTGATTTCTGAGAATTTACAAAAGCAAGCTTTAGGATTGACTTTAGAAAATTCACGAACTTTTAAACTTTCATACTACATAATTTGGATCTAGAGTCGAAAGAACACCTATATTCGTCGGGTAACACTTGTTGGCAGTTTCGTCAAAATATTGAAATTTATTTAATAATAAAATGTGAGTAATATGACGTTTTTTTCATTAATCAATTCCTTTCTATAAGGATATGCATATGCATTCAAATTTGATATACCACTTGGTTCAATAGCTCATATGACACAAGTTCTTAAAAGTGCAACAAGGTATTACTTCTATTCTATAAAAAGTCTATGTTACATACTTTTTAGGTTAAAAGTAAAGTGTTGTAAATTCTTGCTAACAACAAATTGCTTACGTTAGAATATCGCTTTATATGGAGGATAGGGCTGTTTCAAGTGTCATAAATAAATTTTGAAAATAAATAAATTTTTTTCATACATAAATTTACCGGTTGAATCAAATTGAACCGGTTTGTAAATCACTTAAAATCTGGTTTAAAGTAATTTAAGAATATAATTGGATTTAATTTTAAGAAAAACGGTATGGATTCTTAAACAGTTTATTATATCGGTTCATAATCCACTTTTCAGAATTCCAAGACCATTCCAATGAATCCTAAGTTGAGCAAATCGTTTCACAAAGACACTCTGAATAGTCTTTTCTCAATTTGATCTGGAAAAACTCATACTAGGAATGATTGAGTGGTATTTTCACATAAGGGAGGTGCTTGTAATTCGAGGAGGGTTCATATAATCACAATGTCCAAAATTTAAGTACAATATTTTCAGAACGAATTTAAGTTCTTTTTGTTAATTTGGAGTGTTATTTCAAACCTGGAAAAGTAGTTTATGGTCTTTGTTTTTTTTTTAAATGAATGCTATTATGCTTTGAAATGAATAAAAATAGACATTTATTTAATTGTCATTTTGGACACTTTGCTTGTAATTTTGGACATTTTATCAGCTCATATTTCTTAATAGGATTGACATTATCGTCAATTTCAAGAATCCAACTCCAGTCATCCTTCTGCTGATGAGAAGGAACGGCAGAAACTCGCAAAGAGCTCAGAAATTTTCCATATAAGTGACTGTATACAGTTGATTTTGGCACTCAAAGTACGCGCAGATTTACGCATTCCCTTGCCGTTCTGATACTCTTTTAAACTTTATGCATTGCACCTCGTTCGTAGAGGTGAAGTTTCTTTATTTTTCATACTAAAAAAATAAATATTTAATTGGAATATACTATTTTATAAATATAGGAAGAAAATTCCATAATTTTAATCAATTTATTTGTAGTGTCCGATTTTACCATCAAAGTGTCCAAAATTACAGGTACAAAATTACAAGTTTCCTAATATATAAAATGTTCAGCTATACTTCTTTTAAACATCCAAACATCCATTTTTGCGAAACATAAAAATAGTAATGAAGAGGGGATGAGTGAGGGAAGGTCAATTTATTGGTCGTTTCATTTGTGGATAACCCTTTAAGAACGCATGGAACACCGGTGTCACAAAAATAAAAAACAAATTTTTCGGAGTTTCGGAATTTTTCGGAATTTTAAACTATGGATTTTAAAATTATTTGAATTTTGATTCTTTTACTTACTAATTTTGTTTCTTTTTACTTACAAACTTTTGTTTCTTTCACCTACTAATTTTTATATTCTTTTTATCAATTTTTGGTTTGTTTACTTACCAATTTTTTTTTTAAATTAATAATGTCGAATATTTCACTTATTCATTTTCTTAATTTTGTGCACAAATTAAATTTATTCTACTTTTTTATATTTCTTACTTACCAATTTGGATTTTTTTTATTTATCATTTTTACTTACCATTCTTCTTCAGTAAGTATTTATGAATCAGACACTATTTTTATGTATAAGTATTTTTATAATTAATAATAATAATAGTATTTATTTCTAAAGAATTCAGTTTCAGGAATTTTATTTTCATTCGTTTAAAAGTGACTGAAATGCTACGATGTTTTCAGTGATATTACATTAAATTCTAGTCAGAATAATGACCAGCGCACAATAGCTTTTGTTTGTAAACATCTTTTCAAAATTTTGCTTAAGAATGAGCGAGATGACTAGATCTAGATCTCACTCACTCTCACTAAAATGTCGAAAACATGTTTACTAAACAAAAGTTATTGTGTGTTGGGCATAATAAAAAAAAACGAGAATAAGTATTTAAAATAAGAAAAAGCACATTGAAGCATTGAAGTTATCTAACTATTCTACAAGACAAAGCAATGGCAAAAAAAAAACTTGAAACTTAGAGCAAACATGGCAATTTTGTCTGAATAAAATAAATTTCCCGAAACCTAACTTCTAGTCTATTATAAACATTCCTTCAACTGCTCTTCTCATTTTTTTTTGTGCTGCACTTTTATTGATGCAGGCGAAAGAATAAAATTCTGGTAAGAGTGTCGATAGAGATCAGCTGGTTATGCAAACAGAAGCCATAAAGTGGATAAGAAAGCAATAAACATCTCCATTTTATGTGTCAATTAAAAATTAATGATAACAAAGGATATTTCTGCTTATCCCTCAGATGGGCGAGAAAATCTCATCTGTTTCCGTTGTAGGGTAGGATCAGAGAAATCGGGAGGTAAAGTATTCTCAAGATGACCCAATATTTGTCTACGAAGGCTCGTGTGAAAGAGCACTGGTATATTTTCTAAGCTCATAAACTCACGAGTGTATCAATAAATCTATCGGCGACTAGAGTCGACGGAAGTACATCCGAGACGAGCTCGGATGATGGATTAGGGGACGTTGAGGTCGAAGGGGAAATGTCCTGAAGGCGCTATATCTCGGATATCCGATGTTATTAAAACAGAGCCCAGATAAATATTGTGAAGTTATGTTATTAGATACTTTCATGTTGCAAAATTCTCCATAACATGGGAAAATTCCTGGCCTAGAACTATATTGATAGAACACTATGACTTTAATCAGTTTTTCCTAAGCATCATGTGTCGTTGAATTGATTGATCTTTAGTGCAGAAGCAATAAAATAACAATTCTTTTCATCAGTACGCAATTTCTGTGAGAAATAACACCACTTTATGAATTTTATTGCTAAATTTACCATATTGGTAGATGAAAAATTCACAGGAGAAAGATAAGAATTTCTCCAAATGTGTGGAAATTTCCTCCTTGAAGTATCTTCCGCTATGAGATGGAATCTAGGGAGCATCTCTTACTGGTATATTGTGAATTTTCAATTGAATGCGCTATTCTTTTCTCTTCCTCGACAACCCTTCCTGCCTCAGCTTTTCAGTTGCGATTCCTTAAAACCACAGTTTATGCAATTGATTATAAAAAAAACTTAGTCTAATAAACCACAAATTATAACGGGATATGATTCGAATTTGTAATAAAGCATGAATCCATGAATCCAATATTTACATAAAAACATTTTGTTGATCGTGTTGATTTAATTTGTCTATCTGTACCAAAGCAAAATTGAACAATTTTTTTACAAATAAAATTATGAATACGTTATTTATACGTCAAACTATTCTCTTAACCCTTTAAGGACGATTGGAACACCGGTGTCCCATAAAGAAAATAATTTTTCCTGACTACCTAAAGTTATTTTTTCCTTATGTTTGTACGTAGTTGCAAAGTATAAGATTGAAGGGATCTAGGATATTTTTTGCAAGCCTCCAGTTATTTGCTATATACTAAATATTTAAACTTAAAAATGGCGAATTTTTAAATTCTCATATTGAAAAATGATTTTGATTATTTTTTATACTTCCAATTTTTTTTAAGCAAAACCTTTTTGGGAATAAAAACTACATTATTCATACGTAATATTTTTCATTAGACTGAAAATTATTATTCATTGGTATTGTCAGAAAAATTACTTAAAGTTTCGGGCTATTTTTGTCCCTATTGCACGTAGAGGTAAAAAATGAACTGAATCAGACTCTGTTGAACTTTCCAAAGTTAGATGTAAAAACGTTTCACAAATTTTTTTTATCGGTTTAATTTTTATTGTTGATTTTCGGTCCGTAAAAAGTGTCTCGTCGTTAAAGGGTTAACTGATGTGAGTGTCAAAATTTGTTGCCTCATGTATCTTCGGGAAACCAGGAGCAAAAAATGATAGAAAAAAAATATTTTTTTAAATTTTTCATTTTGAAAATTACTTGCCTGTAATCCGTAGATCTTATTATCTTTGGGGTAGACATCATAGGGTCACAATAAGAGATACTAGGTCTGTTAGTAGAGTTTTTTAAATATGATCGTACCTTTTCATCACCATATATTTTGACGATTTTATGCATATCCTATAGAGATTTTCTATAAAATTAAACAATTGACGACGTAGATTCTTTCCGGTAGTATCTCTGGGCAATTTTCCTCCTTTTAACTTCTTCTAACTTGCCATTTTAATTTAAATTATGAGTTATCAAAAAACAGATTATTTCTTGTTATTTACCATCACTTTTATACCACTGACAACTTTAGAAATGTGCAAACCCACCATTTGCCTCTCAAATGATATAAACTTAAAATATAACCGGTTTTCTATAAGTTGGTTGCATGCTTTTGACCATTTTGATTAACTTCTCAAATGAGGCAACAAACTTTTGACGCATGAAAAATGAACAACTTTTGGAAAACAATTATTTTTCATTTGAAATAAAATGAAATATTTTTTCGAATTACAGGATTACAGGCAACTAATTTCCAAAAAATATGTTCAAAAGTATTTTTTTATAATTTTTCGCACCTGGTTTCCTGGAAATACGTGAGGCAACAAACTCTTGACACTTATTATGTTTTTGTCTGAATAAATTTAAATAAAATAATATTGGAGTAGGGCTGTTGATGATGAGTTCGATTGAGAAAGCCTGTCCTGACGAGGACTTTTCTAAGCCATCGGTTCAGTTGGTGTGGGTGACTAGTGCCTTGATTTGTGCTATAACGGCTAACTTCAGAGTGTACTATATTGCCGTTAAATGTAGTGATAAGCGTCCATTGGATTATCCCAAAGGGTGTAATCGAATCGGCTTCGTCAGTCAACCTTCAACCGTGAAGTTGTGAAGGATCTCCATTCGTGACTCTCTGAGAATGGATAATGGGGGTTCTACAGATGCCAAAATAATATGATAATATGATAAAAATAACGATAGACTTAGGATTATATAGAAATTATTTTTAGCATTTTATTATTTTTGAAAAGGATATCACACATTCAAGGAACATTTTGAGCCCGGAAAAGTTCAGTTCACAGTCGAACTTGCTGGTATTTTGGAATCAGGTACAAAAAAGAATCATAGGTATTCAAAAGCTTATTAGATCTTTCCTGACCTCGGGAAAGTGAAAAGGCGTGCGTGGAAATAGGAAATGTATGAATAGTTTTATATGCACAATGACGGTTGAATGGTTGAGGGCCTCGAGTAAACAGGAAACGGAAATCATGCAATAACTCCATTACATCGATGACAGTACCAAGCTCCATACTATCGAATGCCCTTCGATATTTATGGACCGAGTGGGATTTCATGGCAGGAAATGGTACTAAATGAGAACTTCCTTTCTGTCGATACATCTTTTATCGTAGCTCAATAATAAGGAATTCCACTTATTTTCTTCCTTAAAACACCTTCACATCTTGACCATAAGAAACTCTATATTGCACTACAATGCACTAATATGGGAAATAGAGGAGAGAAAGAAATATCTTTTTGTATCATTTTGTTGTATGTTGCGGAGTTTTTTGTGTCCCAAGAACAGTCTTCCTCTCTACGAAACTTGCTTTCTCATCTCCCATTTCCATAACAAATTGAATTTTATCTTTTTATACCATTAAAATAGAATGCAACTACAAATCATTCTATTTAGCCTTGAGGACACAAAAGTGGGTGGATGATAAATCTCCAGGACGACGACTTTTTTTTCATTTTGCCGCATCTCAAATTATTTCTGTAGTTTTGTCCTCTTTTCCACGAACTCTGCGAAGCACTTTTTCCGCCTCATTCTTCAACCAATATGATTGGATGCATTTATCTTCGGCGATAGATTATCTTTTACAAGGGGAAAACATCTTTTTAAACAAATAGTCAGTATCGCGGTAAAAACAAGTTCAATATTGTAAAAATGAAATCTTGAATAAATAAAATAAAATTAGTCCGATGAGAGCCAAGTTATAATAGCTCTTGCCATTTAAACACTCGTGGACAAATTCACAATTAAAAATTTTAAAAAATTGTTAAAGTGTAAACCTGATAATATACAACCTCAGAAGAGGTTTTCCATCGTTTTCACCCTGGAGGTTGATCACCAACGCTAAAATGGCGATGGCCTCAATAGTGGGTTGAATATGACGTTTTGCCTATGCTCACAGGCAACCGGGCCGTAAGTAACCGAAAAGTCCAGACACTATTCTATGACTGCAGAATATATTTGTAAATGGTAATGGTATATTAAATACATACTCCTTAATCAAGAAATTCAGTTTACAATTAATTTAGCACTCCTTCCAAATTATGAATACATAGTCCGAGATAACCGATGAGTTGAATGAATGACGAGTTTCATTCTAGCGAACCCCTTACCTTTCCAAAACCAATCTTAGCTTTCTACTATACTATACAATTTTTTCTTCAATTTTGTGTTTCCAAGAAGATTTCCAAGATCAGAAGTTAAAAGTTCTTGAGAACTTATTTTTCAGTTGAATACATGTACGGACTTATTTGGAAAGCGGAGAAATTTCGGTCAAGAAATTCCGGTAGCGCACCTGTAATGAAAAAGCGATTTTCTGAAAATGAATAAATTAGAATTAGGCTGGAAATTTAGAAAAAAGAATGGCTTGGTGAAATATTCAAATTTATGAACATACAATAAAACTGTATTTTATCATTTATAAAAACTAATTTATCAGTAAAGTTTGAGATTCCGTATAAAAGAAAATGCCGGAAAAATCAATTTAGAGTTTGGGCAACGCTTTCAAAAGTTCAATTAAATATGACCTTCAATTCTAGCTAAGCTAACTCGAGCTAAGTACTTTCTGTTAGTTTTTATTTATATTTATGTCCTATACTAATGATTAACTCACAATAACTTTTGTTTTGTAAACATATTTTTGAGATTTCATTGAGAGTGAATGAAAGCTAGATCTAGTCATCTCGTTCACTCTTATAGGAAATTTTGAAAATACATTTACAAATAAAAGTTATTATGCGCTAGGCATAACCCTGTAAAAACAAAATGAAAAATGTTGTATATAGTCCCGATTCGTTGATCTTCAAAAGCCTCATGAACTGACAAATAAATATATCCAAACCTAAATAAAAAAAATGGCAAAGCGTCCCAACTTTGCGGAATACTCGAATTCACGAGATAGAGCTAACAGTGAATTAGTTTTTTTGCATAATCTTTTGGTATTACTGATCTACTAGAGATCCAATTAATTCATAAATCACAAAAGCATTTGAAAATCAAAAAATCGATACTTAACCTGTTCATTACCGATGAAGACCGATGCAGCCGGGTTCAAAATTGCAATACTTTTCCAAAAAAATGTAAATTTAACCAAAACGGTTGAAAAATGAGCCTTCCAAAGTGGTTGACCTTTGACCTTCAATAATTCAAAATGGCGAATTTTCCGGTTATAGGTATGTTTGGGCGAATTGTTCGGCTGGACCAGCTCTAAAACATATCCGAAAATCATTGAAAAAGCTTGGGCCACTTTTGAGAAAAACCAAAAAACATGATTTTGGAGGAGATACTGGGGGTGGGGAGTAGGGAAGCAAACATTGAGAGATTGTGTTTTTTTATTGGGGGTCATCGAAGACTGGAAGTCGATATCTCTTACCGATTAAGCTCCAGAACAGTGACAAATTGGAAAAAAAGTCGATTATATAAATGCTCTCTCTTTGAGTTCGAACAGTAATAAATAAATAAATGAATAAATAAATAAATAGAAATACTAAATTATTACTTGCTTATCATGAATTCGAAATTCTAGATTGATTTGTCCGGAATCCAAAATTTTAATCTATTAAATTATGAATTCGAATATTCTGCAGCTTTGTTATCGACATTTGCCATTATTCTTCGAACCATTCATTTTTAACTATTTCAATGTGAAATAAACAGCACTGTAAAATTTATTTCTTACTTGCTGATAACTCTACTTGCTGATAACAATGCTTTTGCATAATTTCTTCATTTTTTAAATCTATTATTAACCAATAAAAAACTTCCCTTGAGTAAATAAATTTTTGTTACTCAAGCTTTTGAGTTAAATCTTATATGATACCATTCAGCTAATTTTAAGTATGAGATGATTGGGCAGTTTTAGGTCGCCGATTTTTTTTTAAATAAACTCGACAATTCCCTGTGTTGTAAGGTAAAATGGTATAACTTATACTGCGAGAAGGTTTCTATCATTTGGAATATATTAATTAGCCAGAAATTTTATTCACAGGAAAGTAAACAAAGTAAAATGCCTAAAATTTTTTTGAAATAAATAATATTAAAGCGATAAAGTGCTTTTTTTTGTTTGATAATAAATACAGTAATAAAAATATTGAAATATTTTACGATTTCACAGCTTGATGTCCATAAGAAGTGAACCGGTATTAATTTTAATGCTCCCAAATCGCATACAACCCCTCAAGTGCCCTCCGTTAATATCTCACAATAACCGAGGTGAGACATAAAATTGGAGTGATAAAAGTTGATGAAAGTACCGCGAGAATCATATAAAGCGGAATAAAACTTCACCTCAAATTGACAGAAAACAAATTGATTTTATTTGTGTGTCTCTGCTGGTGGCCTCAATTCGCGATTCCATAAAATGAGATTCTCGCACCAAGAATTGACACAGATAACAGAGATATAGAAATTTGTGAGAAAATTATGTTTGAGTTTATAATTAATTTTACACGGTGTTCCTTTTATTTTGGGAACAGTTGGGAATGGATTTTTGGGAATATATTTTTTTGTGTGTTTCGAATGGAAATTTAATTTCACATCAAACTCGAGTGATCATTATGGATGTGTTACTATCTTGATAAACTTTAAAGACCAGAGTATGGTACGAGGATTCTCTAAGACTTTACAATAACTTCATAACAGACTTAAAGCTTCCTTTCAACCATTCTGAAGATGATAAGGATGGATAATATAATGATTGTTGTTATATGAATATCCATGATGGCAATTCCTCAAATCACCTCTTTCATAAAGTTTGTATTAAAGACCCGCATGGAGGTAAGAGGATACTGAGAAGAGGCTGGAGAGGCTATTAATATTGTGTTTTGTTAATAATCTAAACAATTCCTTGAGCTGTTCCAATGCGAGACAATTAACGTGAATTAGTTTCCCATCAGTTATGGCAATGATTGATTCTGAAGCTCTCACTAATTATGGTACCTTAATTAACTGTACGAGAGGGTAGGTGGAGTGTGAAAGCTCCATTCTCCATATAAACTATTTCGGATATTTGGACAATGTTGTCACACACATTGGAATATGTGGCATTACTGTGACAATAAAGTGAATATTAATAATTACATCCCAGTGCATAAAATTCCACACTCAATTTGTTCATTCGACACGATATTGTATTATGATTATTTGTTTTTCTGGCATGGTTTTGTCTGGGAAGGGTGCTCCATCAAATGTCCTGACATGAGCAAAAAAATAATTTCCATTTGAGTGCAAATTAAATTCTATTTGATAATATAATTACATTCACTTTTAATTACAATATCGAAAGAGTATTTTGTTGATGTTTTCGGGGTGGTATTTTTTTTTAACCTTGCAATACTCCTATTGGAAATCACAATGACTGAATATTGATTTTTTTTCAAAATGAGTTTCATAGTGAATTTAACCCTCTAACAGTGTTTTCTTTAATATGCAGAAAAAGTAGTTAAATAATTTTGTGTAGGGTAATTAATGGTCCACTAAACTCAAAAAAACCGTCCATTCTTCTTTATCTCTTTCCATTTGGGCGCCAGGTGAGAAAAGGTAAAGACCGCCTGGAGGCAGTTATAGCCTTGGTCATATCTATTTAATGATAAAAATAGATGAAAAAGATAAATGATAAAAATAAATTTCCTAAAAAATGATAATTTTTAGGAAAAAGACGTTTAGAATTTTTATAATTAAACGTTAATAAAGCTCAAGGTGTTTCAATGAGACTGATTTCAAACTAATAGGTCGTAAGCTAGGTATAAAAACGTCACCTTCTTGTATAATTTGAAGGTCCTTTGAAATACATTGCTCATCTTCTGGTTTTATTTCACGATCTGGGGCATTAAAGGACGAATTAGGGAATTCATCATTACTTTGGTTCTTTATCAATTTCTCTTAATTCGCAGAAATCGACTATTTTACTCATTCTGGACAGTCTTCGTCTAATCTCAATTGCTTTCCATTATTAATATACTGCAAAATAATAATATATTTTACCAGAACAAGTAAAACAATTAAATAAAAAGTTCGGTAATTTTCGAAAATTTTACACCTAAACCGATAAGACCACCCACATGCGGTCTTCCTTTTTTTCTTCTAAAACTCATAGTTTTAGTTTTTTCACACTTATGAATTGCAATATATAAACTAGAATAACATATCTTTTAGGAAATAAGATTCTTACTTACAGTTATATTACTTTAAAACAATCTTTTTTGCACTTGAAAACGAAAAATGTCGCGAATGATATTTTTTTGTTTTTTTCTCTGACCTATCACACAAAACTGAAGATGATAATAACCAAACGAAAGGTCAAAATGAGTCCAGCTCCAGAAAATAAGATAGTAAGACTATAACTGAGGACACTGTAGATATTTCAACTTCAAATAAGTAATATTATCGCAGTAAATGCGTTTTATAGAATGACCGCTTTGAGGGGGTCTTACCTGTTAGAGGGTTAAAAAAAGAAATTATAGGGTCGAAGGAATACTTATTGGGCAGGAAATACTTCTTGGCATTTTTATTTAAATTTTGAAATTATTTATTCAATGTATCAAATAAAATGCAACCATATGACATTTTTTATTTAGTCTTTTTACTGTAAAGAAATAATGTTAAAATCTTTTATTACAAATGGTACTGAGGAGTGCCAATATGTTTTTCTTTCACCCTATATCAGATACAAATTCATCACACTTTATTAAATAAAACAATCTAATTAAATATTAATAAAATTGATACAAGAACGTAATTAAACATGGGCGAGTACATTAAAGTATTAAATTTAGTACACCAATTCACGTGAATATATTTGACAAATAATATGTTGAAATTATCTGTATTATTACTCGTTGGATAAAATCTACAAGTGGATAATACAAAATTATGTTTTATATTATTATTGATTTAAATTTTTAATTAATGTCTCTTAAATTATTCTTAAATTAATAATTTGAAAATAATTTAATTCTTAAATTATTTTCACTTATTAATTTTTAAACGAAAGGGATGCAAATGGTGTGTGGCTTATTTGTATACTGTATGGTGTAACTGATTCATATCGTACTACACTGTCTCGTTATCTATTAAGTGAGATCAAAAATTATAAACCTAATTAATCATAGATCCAGAAAATGGTACGATAATGTAGTATGTGTCGTTTAAGCTTCAGAAATTAATAATACTAGAACTTTGTGGACCATAGCTGTGATGTTTGTATGAAGATAACTCCACGCAAGGTTGATTATTGAGAAAATCTCTGTCTTGGAATTGTCTCCATCATCGATTGTTAGTGTCCATCGAAGCTAGATTGAATCCCAATAATGCCCGAAGCTGGGATAATGGAGGCCAGTTTCATAATTAGAGACAGTTGCAATTGTTGAATGATTGTGGGGGAGGAGTGTTCTTCGCAATATTCAATTTGAAGTATCCCAGGTATTTCACTTGGTAATTCGAGGTTGCATTAAAGGATTGAATCAACCATTGAAGAATTTTCTTCAAAATCATCAAATCCACAATCGCTGATCTTTAAGAACCCCTACCCCAAATGTGTGACAAGAGCAATTTGTATCTAGAGATTAAAGGATTTGCTTTAGTATAACAAATAAATTTGATGGATATTGCTTGAGAATTCAAATTACATGCACCCATTGATGATGTCCCTTTGAACTATTTGCTCTTTTTTTTTACCCACAAACAGATTTTGCCATGTCTGTACGTTCTTTACGATCGGAAAATGGTTGGACCATTGAATGCCCGGAAGGAAAAAAATGATGGGAATTAATTGAAAATTTCATTAAAACATAGAACAAATAAATTGTATTGATTTGCCAATCGAAAGGCTCTCTCTTTCTCATTCCAATTTATTGACTTCCCTTTGAGTATCAATTTTCCCCTATCTAATTACATGGTATCAAAGAGACGACATTTTATAACAACCAAATTTAAATTTTTTAAATTTATTTTTTTCTTTGAATTGATGAAACAAAAAAAAACTATTTATTAATATTATTAAAAGTTCTCAAAGTAAGAGTTCATTAAAATGGTCTCTAAGCGACAAAAATCAAACAAAAATACAGCCTTTCATGCAAAGTTTTTTCCCATTGCAAAATATCTTTTTTTTTGTATGTGTATAGCTTTTATCCATTGGATGGAAACCGTCCCATTGAGCCTCAGGTTCACGTAACCCACATCAAAAGCTTCAGCATTCGCTCCTTGCACTTCTATCAGCAACAATTTCATTTCGCTGGGGCTTTTAAAACTCCAATTGTTCACGGTGGATGGAAATAAAATTTTAGCACTCAACCGTCCCCCACTTGAGGTAACAACAAATTCAATAACAGTGAGATCCAGAGTTGGGCTAAATTCAATTTTTGTGCTATGAAGTGAGGAAAATCAAGTGGTTGTGAAGCTTTTTTTTTTTCAAAAAGGTTCCGTTTGAAAGTTTCAATAGATGCACAAATCGGTGGAGATTTAGAATTTTCTATGGCAATTTATCGCTAATTAATGCCACAAAAATTAAACACTTTCCTATGTAAAATTCAACTGAAAGTACCACCAAGGGAGAAAGCGTTGCGAATAGAGGTGTACGTGTACACTCAAAAAAAAAAAATTTGCTGACAATTAAAATTAGAGCATCAATTACTTTTACTTAGTAGTTAGACTTAACTCTACGATATCAAGATGGTAATATGGGCTTCAGACTTATGACTTAGGCATATGGCTTAACTAGGGTAAAATGAGGTAATTTGGAACCATTTACAATTTGGGACATTTGAAATTTTCTCACTGTTTTTGTTATTCCAAAGGAAGAAATCTGTTCCTTTTCTTCTTAATCATCTTGTTCTTATATTTTGCGATCTTTGTTTTCTCTTTGCTCATCCTGAAACAGTGAGAAAATCTTAAGTGTCCCAAATTGTAAATGGTTCCAAATTACCTCATTTTACCCTACTCTAATTTTTTATCAATCACTTTTTTTTAGAAAAATTTGACTTAGCATTGGATTATTTAAGATGATTGACCTACTACTGGTCTAAACCTCTAGTCTGAAGACCACTTAAGGTGTAGAGGTGATAATGACAGAGAAAATTATAATTGTGAAGAGAAATTTTTATGATTGTACATTTTGATTCGACAGAGGCGGAGGAGGTGGCTAGAAAATTTTATTCTACTTAAGGACCTAGGGTTTGGAATTTTTCAGAAGTAGAAGGTGGTAAAGGGTTCAGGACGGACAGAACACCATGGTAGATACGTCCACAATCCACTCAATGGACCACAGATCAAGATTCAGTTAACCCATTCAGTAAATGTACCAGTAATACTTGAGATAGAATGTTCATGTTTTGGGATTAGTTCCCTACAGATTAATAGATGATTTTTTTGAAAAGAAGAAAAATTATCTATTTATGTAGGCGCGGGGAGCCCCTGTTAAATACACGTCTTAACGGTCGCTGAATTTAAATTCTGTGCATTAATTCATTACAAACTCTATTGCTTTAGATAGAGGAACCATCCAAGAAAACAAATTGGCAACTAGAATTCAAATCAGGAAAGAAGAAAGAGGCCAATTTTAACAAATTCGACAGAATGTCGCATTTTCCGTCCGCCATTTTGTGCAAAAATTTTGCATGACCTTCCGCGAAGCAAGAAAAAAATAACAAAATGTATTTCCATCTCTGTCGGACTATTTTTCTCAAGAAATTGAAGAACTAAAATGACTAAAAATCCATTCCTGACACCAATTCGGATTAAAATTGTCCGGGAATAAATCATCTAAAATCACTCAATTTGGATATGATGTATAATACCATTGTAAGTAATTGGTTAAGAAGACATCCCACGGAGTAAACTGCTTTTTAGGATGATAGCGTTGGTCTATGTCATACAAGCCCATCCTGTACATTGGGGGTAAAAAAGAGGCAGAGGGCTCGGAAAAAAACCTACTAGAGTGACCTAGCAGTAAGCAGATCTGGGAGATTCGAATCAAATACCCTGGTAGTGTAATTAAGTTTATAAGATATCCCGAAGTTAGGAGGTATGAGTATTGGACGGTGGCGATGCGACGGAATAAATTTTTGGAACATTAATGAGCTCTCAGACGCGTAGGTATACCAAAGGTGTTTCTTCAAGAGCAGATGAAAGCTTTATGAAGCTCAGGCTTGAGCTAGGGGCAGTAAAACACGGTATTGACCTTTGCCTCTCCTTTTAATTTCTAAAGCCGACATTTCGGAGGGGATTTCCTCCTTCTTCAGGTATGGACATTTTGGGGAAAAAATTGTCACAATAATCGTTGCACTAAGTACATTTCGAACTTTCGGAAAAAGTACACTCAACTAAATAGTATCTCCATTTGGTTGCCATTTAAAGAACTTCAGTAAATCATTGATAGCCAAACACAGAGCAAAAGAAGGAAATTCTACAAACGAAAAGAAATTTTTAATGCGATTTACGTGCACATGTGCAAGCGACTATCTACAAAATACCTCATTTTGAGCTTCCTGGCTGAAAACGAAGTTTGATTTGCTGAATAAAACGAATTGTGCCAACATTTTTTCAGCCCAATTAGCACCATTCTGTGTAGCCACTCTACCTTGGACATACCAAAGCTTCTTGCGCCTCTGAGATATCATAAATGAGATACACACCATCGACGTCGACACGATATAAATTTCTATTTGCAGACGTTGGCTTGGTAGGGAGATGTGGATGAAAATGGGCTACAAATAATTTTATCATCCCTTTTTGCTCTACAAAATATTTAATGAAATATCCAAGCGTGTGGCGCCTTTGTCGACAAGGTGGGTGGATATTTCTTCGAGGTGGTTGCGCGGTATGAATGGAAAACCACGATATTTTAGTGGTATGAGCAGAGCAAAGTGCTTCAGCACCATAATTCACTCACTAATATTGCCTTTCGGTAAACAAATTTTGTTGAATTAACGAAATTTTGCCTTCATCCTCATGCATTTCTGGGCAAAAGAGAAAATGGGAGAGTCTCAACAGAAATAATGCGATTAATTTCTGCCTGCCTAGGCCTTGTCCTATCGCTGGTCCAAAAGTTATACGGACCACCAGGATTTTGGCACTTTTTAATGTCAGAAATAAATTGAACTTGTCTGAACTACGCTGAATATAATAGATAAACTCAAGAAGGGTACATTTTAATGAAATAAGGAACAAAGTTATATTAAGGTGAATAAAGTTTTCTAAATTAATTTGCGTTGAATTATGAATTTCTGTTTATTATTTTAATAGCACAAAAAGATATTATTTGCAAACATTAAAGACAAAATATTTGACTTATGATTAATTTTTAAAATTAATGTAGTGAACAATAAAATTGCGTATTCAAATTCTTTAGATTGATAAAGACATTAAGCGCAATTTGTAAGCTTTTGTATATGTCTTTATTATGCTGAAATACTTACCAGGATGTTGAATTTATTGAAGAAAAATTCACTTATTATTGAGAATAAATTTCATTTTTTGTGAATTAATGCAAAGGTTTCCAATAATTTCCGTCTATTTCATAAAATTTATTGGAATAGTGTGACAATTGGTAACACAACGAGATGTCTTTTAGTAATGATTTATGGCCCTCATAATTCAATTGGAGGCAAGAAAGTAGAGTATCATTATTATCCACTGTGAGACAATTCTTTTACAAAGTCTTGGGGGAAACCTCCCCATCAGGCTTTGGAGATTCAATACAAGCTGGCTTAAAATGTCGTGAAAGGAATGGCACGCACTTTTATCTCTGTGCGTGTTGTCCCATTTAGGCCATTTTGGAGTTAGTAATTTTGAAAGCAGGTGAGAAATGTTGGTGAGTCGTTTCCTGGCAATTATTAACCGGATTCCCAACCAAATGACAGTCCTGGATGAAACAAGAGGGGCAATTCAGCTGAAATACAGCTCAAAATGGGTAGCTAATTGAAATGAGGGGTAGCTTCTACAGGAGACCCTGAGCACAGGAAGAGGAAACTGAGATTATTCTCATCCATTTTTCACTAAAATGCCCAAAAATAAAGGGGAACATAGATAAGGTACTCCCTAAATCACGTGAAAATTTTCAGAATATTATTTTTCACGCAGAGATAAATTTAATGCCTCTCAAAAGAAGAGCTCAGGAAGATTTTTTTTAATGTTTGATGTTTGTGGTGAAAAATGATAACAGTTTAAAAGCTTCGATATTGAATTATTAATAAGGAATTCTTTTAACTTTTCTCAATTTGCATTTGAAGCACTTATTGCTATTAGCAACAAATTTTTTATTAGTATCGTACAGAAAATGAAAGGCATGATTTAATATATTCATCAATGGAAATTCTATTCAGAATTTAATAAATAAAGTTTAATATTAATTGCCCTCAATCACTCAATGAATACTCAAAAACCAAGAGGGAAATAATATAGGTAAGAATCTGTTCATCATATTCGACAGTTCTTGCACTTTGTGCACGTATTATATTTACATAGGTGTAAGAATCTTTAGGAGAAAGCACGTTACTTTTGGACAACTCAAGCTTTGAACGACTCATTTTTTCAACACACTTTTAATGAATTTGATCCATTATAATATTATAATTTAATAGCTAGTCCAATGCCTCAAATATTTTGAAAAGAGGCATGGGTCAAATCCATTAAAAAACAAGAAAAAAGAGTTGTCTGAAAGCCTAAAGTCGTCCGAAGGTAGCGCACTTTCCTTTATAATCTAATGCAAAATGAACTAAAAAACTTTAATATTTTATTTATTGTTTTTGTTAATGAGCAATTTTCATTGAAAAACTCTTTAGGCTTTTCTAATTCTCCATCCATAAAACTCACAAAACTTATCCAGAATCACCTTCACTGTAAAATGAAAACTAATTCTTTTTACAGGAATTCGCTCAGCTGAAAACTCATTGGCATGCAATTGTTAGAAAAAAAACTGGAAGGATGGCAGTATCTGTGCTTCAAAATTGTTCACAAAATTCATTTTTGATTCTCCTGTACATCCTAAAGATTCCCCATTACTCCTTCACGAATCGCCGTTGTTGTTCAAATCGCATAAATCAAATCGCATTAGGGGAAGTGCTTATAATTTTGGACAGTCTGCTTATAAGCATCGAAGTTCCAAGTTTGAAGTGCGATATTTTCTATACTAATTGACATTTCTTGTTACTCTCTTTTCAGAAGGGTTGTTTAGAAACTTAGCAAGCTATTTATCGTCTTATTTTTATTAAAATTAGTTTTAATACGTTTAAAAATGAATTGATAAGTAGAGGTGACCTTGGCTCTTATTTTGGACAACTTGTTTATTAATTTGGCCAACTTGACTGTAAATTTGGACAGCTAATCCGCCTCAATAGGATGCCCATTGCTCTTCATTTGATGAACCAATCTTACCAAGTCCTCTTCCTGTTCAGGTAAGGGAAACGTAGAATGTCACAGAAGCCCGGAAACTTTCCATATCATTCATTAAAGTGAGTTGACTTCGATACTCCAAGTACGTGCAGATTCGCTCATTCCCTAACCTTTCCGAGAGCCTTTCAAGGCATTTCTCGCTACATCTCTTTCGTAGAGATGATGTTCCTTTGTTTCTCCAGGCATTTGTCCAACCTAGTCATCACAAAAGCTAAAACTTCACGAAATTTCGTGAGAAAAACACCTGTCCAAAATAAGAATCATCACCTCACTGGTGAATGTCTTAAAAAATTTCCCATTTTTCACACGAAAAATATAATTCACAAGGCAAATCTCACTTCAGGTCAAATGTACAAATCATCAGTAACGTGAATCAACACAATATTCAATGAACATTCAATAATATCACTCAAAAACAGCGAACAAACTTTGTTAGTACTTCACCAAAACTAAATAAGACTGAAGTAAGCCACGAAGTTCTGTCATATTTCTCGTAAGCAATTGCTCACACTGAATTTTCAACAAAGCAATTTCAACTCAAATCATATTCAAAATTCAACGTATTTAGTGTCAAAATCTTCCAAAAAGAACAAATATTTAGATAGAATTCATTTTTCATCAAATATTGAAATAAAAATCCATCATTTTAATCAATTTATTTTTAGTGTCCAATTTTACCCTCAAAGTGTCCAAATTTAGAAACTGTCCAAAATTATGAGCACTTACCCTATTCCTGGGTGCATATTTGCTTTGTTTGCGCTACTGTTGGACACGAAATTTCTATCTACTAACCATAGTGCATTAGAACGTTTTTAACACTAAAAGCAATCAAATCTTGTGATAATTATTAAAACAAAAACAATTATTCCGTCTATTATCTGTCTATTAATAAAATTGCTTTAGGGGGAAGTAAGGCACCTTTGAAAGGGGGGCACCTTTGAATTTGGGACTCTTCACCTATATTTAAGTGGAATTGAGCCACATCATAATGTTATTTAACTGCTTAATCTGTTTGTTAAGCTAAATTATATCACAATAAGGCTCAATTTTGTATAAAAATAGGTAAAAAATCCCAATTTCAAAGATACCCCACTTTTAAAGGTGCCCCACTTCGCCTTACAATAAAATACATGGAAAACGCATGTCTTACAATTTTGAGTATTTCCCTAAATTTCATTTTGCACTGTCTTTTTTCCATGTTCAGCTTTTTCAAACTGATTCGAACAGATTTATAAATTACTCAGAATATCGCGCTTAATAATGGCTTAAAAGTTAATAAAATTTATTTGTGAATAAGTCGATATTCTGTAGATTTTTTTCTTTACTTGTAAATTTCATATTCGTATAATGAAAATATATTTTTCAAGTTTCATATAAATACACTTTACATACGTTCACTTTACATAACGTGCATCGAAAGTCTGCTGATGCAGCAATAAGAGCTATCTGCAATTATTATAAACCCGATATTATTTCAAAGAGCTCATTGATTGCATCATATCAATTAAATTGGCGATTTTTAGTTATTGTGCTTCATATAATTATTATGATTCAATTAAATATTTGAAAAGGTTTTATTGTCTACTAATTAGTCAGTGACACTTTCAAATGTGCAGCATTTAAAAACATAAAATTAAACTAAAAAAACCTTGAAACAAAAAAAAGTTAGGTATATTTTACTTATTGGATACAAAATGGCAAATCAATTAAAGTGGTAAAACAATTTTCAGGACTTTTAAATGGAATTAATAATAGTGAGGATCAACCCTTTCAACCAGTTTTTACAATACATTAACGTATCTATAAATATCGGCCATACCGGCTAATTTAAGCCAATTAACATAAAGTAGAAATACATGTTTAATGGGAATTAGTAAAAATCAAATTTTAAATTATAATCGTGAATTTTTCATGCGTGGAAATAGGGAAATATTCTTGGCAAAAGGAAAAATAAGAAGTTGTAAACCATTTTGGATCTTATGATATTGTGTTTTAAAACTATTTACTCTTTTAAAAAAGACTAATATTCAGGATATTTTGAAAACATTGACTGACAATAAAGAACATTTTCGCTTATGTTATCATGTATTTATATTCTGGCTTTCGTGATCAATAGGAATTTCATTAGTCATTATCTATTATAGTGTTCTGTCTGGCACTTAGCTCGAGAACACTGAGAAAAAAAGAATCGGAATTATGTTATAATATTCCAATTTTTAGTACTTACACTGAGAAAAAAAAGAGGGTGCGATTAACTTTTTTTCCTCGTAATTTTAACATTTTTAGGTGTAAAAATATATCAACATTTTTTAATGTTAATTTTACACCTTTTTAAGTGTAAAATTAACATGAAAAAGGGTAACTTTTACCCCCAATACACCTAAAAAGGGTAATATTTACACCGATTTCGGATCAATAATGCAGGGTAAAATTAACATTTCCGTAATGTTATTTTAACTTTTTCAGATTTCTCTCAGTGTATATACGTATTTTTCTGTATTTTGTATCTCTTTTGTGTGTTTTATTTTCTGATTCACATGTGCTTACTTTTGTAGAGTTAAAGTAAGGAAAGGCTGAGCAGAAAAATTAAACTTTATTATTTGTTACATAACTCAAAGAGAAACTTCTTGTGAATCTTTCTTTTGACAGAGACTTGACTTGCTCATCCACTTCCACTCAGCTTATGCCAATTTTTCTTGTGAATTTTCCTTCAAAACTTTATAATTTTTAAAATGCCATCCATGAACAATTTACGCTTAGACGGATTCTTGTGGTTATAGAAAGTAGAAAGAACATTTCCTTGAGGTCTTCTTTAGGTTGGATGTTAATAAAAAGTCAAATTACTTTCTCGCAATGTTGCCGCACAATTTTCTTCTATCTGTCCATTTTAATTAAAGGAAGTCTCCTAAATAGAAACTTCTCAAAACTTATTCTCTATCGTAAATTAAGATTTTCCCATGAACTTTTATTTTTTGACAAGAATTGTAAAGTCTTTTAAATGGATATTTTGTGCATGAAGGTGACAGCAAAATGGCAAAATTGACTTAAGTCAATTTTGCCGCATCCGCCAATCAAATTCAAATGGGGCCAAAGGAGCACCTGGGAGGAAACATTGAGTGTTTCTGTTTTATGGAAAAATTCCGGAAATAGAAAAATCATAAAAAATGAAAATATTTGTCTGATACATTTTTTTTTCTTACTTTGCACGATTACGAATTTTGAATTTATCTGATTGTTACTTTTTGCCCCTATGTCTCCTAGTTCATTTTTCAGCAATAAGTTTTTTTCCTCAATTTATTTTTTTTTTCAACAATACAAAAAATTATTACTTTTAGCGCATTGATTACAAAGAAAGATTTTTACTAAAAATATGCTAGAAACTATATTAAAATTTGAGTTTTTAAGCAATCTCATTGTAATCAAGATTGCTTAGAAAAGATTGTAAAGAATCTTAGCTATAAATTATTGGTACATAATCACTTCCTTATTGATTCATTATTGGTTTAAATAGGTACACATTTGTCTGGGATTTCATGACCTTTACAGTGCCAGCTTTCATTTTTGGTTAATTGAGAGACAAAATGAGAGATGTAGGGTAAAAGGAACACCTATTGACAATTTAAGAACTCGTCTTAGAACTTATTGACACCCTACTCTATACCATTTGGAATACGAAATTTGAACACTTATCCTTATTGAGAAACGTAAATTCATGAAAAAAACGCCATATCACCTATTTACAGATACATTAAATATTTTTCAACATTTTAACAAAAGTGTCAATAGGGGTTCCCTGTCGAAGAGGTGTTCATTCGACCCTACCAGATTTTTTAGTAGGATTAGAATAAAAATCTTAAAGAAAGATTAATTAAAAGGACATTATTAGGAAGTTGTTTTGTTTTTATAATCCGTTAATTAACAAAAATACCACTCATTAAATATCGCTATATAAATCACATTTTTAAAGAAACCATCAAGGTGTCATCCGAATAACTCCGATCCAAATAAGACAGGGTGCACTGTAAATTAAGTACTTGTATTTACATAGTTTTACCTTAAATTAGACTTACCATTATAAAAATAAGTTTTTTTTTTAAATCACAATATATCATATAACAGAGATTTTTGCTCACAAAAAAAAAAACACACAGAACATTTGATTTTGTAGAAAGAAATTCGACACATTTTGTTTTGATCCCTTTACGTTACGAAATTATTTATCTTTCCATCATTGACCAAGGGAAAGAAAAGTTTTCTGATGCCGGAGGATGTCAAAGTAATGGGAGAAGACGCGAAAGACACGCAAATTGAGATGGCGTGGGTCAGAATAGGAATTTTGATACCATCGGGGGATTTTATCAATATTATTGGGAGAGGAAATACAATCACCAGTGTTCGTATCGCCTCGAGTCTTTTGTCCTGGCAAACACAAATGAATATAATACATTATGGTGCTGTCCTTCACTTATTTCGCATTATATGCCCTCGATGGCCCCTTTTTCTTCGAAATTCTCCCCCGAAAAAAAAGCAGGAGAGAAAAAAATTCGATAGAAGACGATATCTGATAATTTTCATTATTATTGTATGCGAATAATGCGGGTGGAATATACGTTTTTTTTTGACTAAGGAGAAAGTATTAAAAGAAAAATATCTACCATGTTGTATTAAAAGTTTTTCCCTTTTATTCATACTCTTATCGACATTCTTATTATTTCAAATATCTCTTTGAGATATTTTTTTTACTCTATCAACATGGGAAAATCACAGTAAATCCACCCTTTCGGTAAGTAAACAGACGTCATGGTATCCAAAGCCCTTTTTTTACAGTAGGTATGCCTGGCATGATGCTTTTGTTAAGTTGTTTGGGATCAATGGCTAATAAAGGTCATGTTACCGAAAAAAGAAAAAAATAAGTCTGGTTTGAAATTAGATATTAATTTAAATAATCAAAATTGAATGGGAAAGCGTTGCAGTTTTAAGAGAAATTTGAAATCATAAATACACCAAAACTTAGTCTCATTTATGAGAAAAACAAAAATTTCACATGTTCGAGCTTTTCCTATTTTATGATTTTGTATTTTCACCGCTGCATGACTTATTTAAACCGATCTATGCACTTTGTCAAAATTTCTCTGAAAGAAAAAATGCGTAGTACAATAGAATAGGTGACGAAGTGTCCAATTTATGGTTTACCCAAGTTATAATCTTTTGAATTTTAAATAATGGCTCGTTATCCATTAGAACTAGTTTCTTCTTGTTAGGGATTCCAAGACCTATGCAATGGATTTAATATTGCCCTATTTAATATGAGAAATTGAATTAGATTTTAATAATACAAAATAGGACAAACTGTCCTCTGTACAAGAATGGCTTTATACCGCAAAGTTAGATTACTAGATAAAAGTTAGGTAAGTCACGTAGAAATACGTTCTCTTCATAACGTTCGTTTATGAAAATAATGACTGGCTTGACGATATCTAATGATTTTTTGATAAATTGTGACGCGCTATCCGTCCACAATTCTTGTTCGTTATTTATCAGCTGGTCTGTCACCAAAGTTATAGGCCAAACAGTTCGAATTATAGAATTGAAGTCTTGGGAAAATCTCTTTCCATTCTATGAGTTGATTCAAATATCATTAACATGATTTTCATTTTCCCAACCTCTCCCCTTTCTTCCCGTATAAAAACATGTTTTTAGGATATGCTAGAAATTTGGGCGATTTTCCGATTTCTAATTTGAGGTTGTTTATATCGACTGTAGTCCAGTGTACCACAATACTTTTCAATTTGAATGATTTTTACGCTTTTTTTTCAAGATTAAGTGTTGAACAGTTCTTTATGTTTCTTAATTTGTTGTGGTTATTATAATATTGTTTAAAAGGTTTTGGAAACACGGATACGTTTGAATCGGTTCCAGCAGGTTTTGAACCGATATTTTGGTTTACGCAGATTTACGGGGAATTCAATTCTATTACAATGCCTTATGTTATTTTAGGTAGTTATATTACAGTGATTCAATTGAAGGTGTTTTTGAACTGCTAAGCAGTACACAAATGAGTTTTTCTCTATTATTTTTCAACAAAGTTGGACCTTTCCATGATATTATTTAGCTTTACGAACCAATTGTGAAGCTCTTGATACCATTGTGAAAGTCTTAATAACTTTCAAAAATAGCAGAAAAAAAGTAATTTTTAAAGGTAGGAGAGACAGGGGAGGTTTGAGACACTTTTTCATGGTTTAACTTTGAGGCAGTATTCCAAAAAATCACGATAATGTATTACAATTTTATGCGGTCTATAGGATACTTATGGGTATTGACTATATAAAAACTACTCGATAGAACATGTAAAACAACTGAATTTTCTTGGAGAAGGTCCCTAAGCACTAGTTTTCAGAGGGAGAAATAAAAAATTATTCATCATCTTGGAGAAGATAAAACATTTAACTTGACACTTTGTTCCAAACTTACCTGATTTAGGGACAGTATGGGACACAAAAGGGGATGTTTGGGACGCATTTTTTCTCGCATAATTTGCATTATTGGAGCACATTAATTAATTTTAAATGCTATATTAAAAACATTTCTAACAGAAATAGATATATTTAATCTTTTATTTCATACTTAGAAATCAATGTCAATCTTAATTGATAAAAGTTCGTTGTTGCCTACGATTGTGGAGTGGTTAAATCCCATTTAATTGAATAAAACATGGAAAATTGCCCCGTCCCACACTACCCCTGTCCCAAATCTCCCTGGTCTTCCGTACACCCTTCTTCCTAATTATTTTTTGTTACTTTGAAACGAGTGTAGTAAACTGAGTATGAGCTTGATTATTATTATCTTGTATACGATTTTTATTTTCTTTAAAAGGTTGATGAGTTCCAATATCCCTGCTCTTCTCAGTAGCAAATGTGTCAACAAATCGAGTATTTCGCAAAACTACGATGCCTAGTAACTAGTTTTGTCAAAAGATCTTCATTTTACTTTAACTCTTGATAAGCCCAGCAACTTGATAGTAATAGAAATTTTTTTTAAATAAATTCTTGCAAGACAGTAGCAAATAATTATAAGATAAAGACATTAAACCTATCTTATTTTAAGCTTTTCATATATTGTTAAAAATTCTTTAAATCTTGTCAATACTTTCTCAAAGGAAAATTATTAATACGCAAAATATAATGCGAAATTCTTTAAAAACTGTGATTACGAATGAGAAAAATTTTCAAGCAATTTATTTTTAGTTAATTAAATAGCTTTTTAGAATTCATGCTTATAATTTGATTGCAAATGAAAATACATACCTTAAAAAGAACTGAATAGCTCGTTATTAATATCAAAAACTGCAAGTTATCCAACAAAATAACGTCGTGAAAAAAAATCACACTGTTAGTAATGTGTCGGATATATTTTAGTTGTTTGTTTATCTCCAACTTCTACATATAAAATAAACATCTTTCCTTGCTAAACTCTGGGCCACCCCCCCCTCCCCATTTGCACTCCCACGAAAGCTTCAAAAGCTCGAATATCATGCAGAATGAATCGGTAGTAAAAGTTGAGATATTTGCATGAAGAATGATGCCATTTCTCGCATTTCTCTGTACACAATTTATATCATGGAGTCATACGTCTCATTGTTGAATGGGTACAAGTACGATATGTTGGGGAATTGTTAGGCAAAAGAGACAGAATGCGAACAATCAACAACAATTTGTTCCTTTCCACACCAATTAAAGGGTGTTTTTGTTGGGGAACAAACCCCCTTCCTACGCACACAAACGAACTTTCTCCATTAATTTCAATTAATTTAATTAATTATGCAACATCATCATAGGAGAATGTCTTCGTCTAGCAGTGTCACATGGAATTCACACACTCACATGTCGACGACTCCCCAAAATGTTGGGGAAAAGTTTTGTGAATTTATTGGAAAACAAAAGTGTAAACAAATCCAATTGGATACGAGGATATTTTTCCCATTCATTTCACAACAATAAACTCTATTTTTCTACAAACTCTCCTCAGTTATGGGTGGCAGCAATTGTGCTTGTCCACCTCATTATATCTATGTCGATCACAATCGCGTGGAATCGCATCATTTTCAATCGTGTTGGAGAACTTTCTCAGAACGAGATAACTTCATGATCCAGATTCAGACAATATTGTGAGAAATATGGTTTCAATAAAAATTCATGAGAGAACTTACTGTTTGTCCTTATTTTTTGACATACATAAAATTAGTTTTCAAATCCGCTCTGAAAAATTTTTAGAAAATCATCTAAGTACTACTTACTCAACTTGAGACCATTTGCAATATTTCATGATATTTTTCGAATTCGAAGATAATAATGGTTAAATACCTCTATTAAAACACTATGTGAAATAATTTCATTTTTTTTTTCACTTTAAGGTAAATAAACATGATAGAATAAACAATGGTTTATTCTATCATTTTACTGTTCGAACTCAAAGAGACATGACCAGAGACCAAACGGTAAGAGATATCGACATCCGGGCTTCGACGACCCCCCCCACATTAGTCAACATTATCTGGTACAGTCTTTTTACCTTTCCCGGAGCCCCCCTTATTTCGAACACGCCACCTGGAATATTTTCCATTTTCAAATATGTTTTGGAGGTAGTCAAGGTGAATATTTTATCCCTAGACACCTATATTCGAAAAACATTTCGATATCGAATTTTTGAAGATCAAGGTTTAACCACTTTGTACGGGTTTTTAACCGTTTTGCTTAAATTTGGATTTGTTTTTAAGGATCTTGAAATTTATGACCTAGCTGCATCGGACTTAATCGGTAATGAATCGGTGAAGTACTCGTAATTGATGTATCTTTCGACCACTGAATTTTCAACAGATCAATTTTAACTCAAATCATATTCAAAATTTAATGTATCTAGTTTTAAAATCTTCCAAAAAGAACAAATATTTAGATAGAATTCATTATTCATCAAATATTGTAATTAATTTTAATAAATTTATTTTTAGTATCCAATTTTACCCTCAAAGTGTCCGAATTTAGAACATGTCTAAAATTATGAGCTCTTACCCTACTCATGGAAAAAAAATTATTTCTGAATAGTTTTTAAATGTATGAATCAATTTAATTAATAGTAAACCGTTATGCACCCAAAAAGCACGCGGAAAGATAATACATGAAGAGTTCTTTCTCGTGAGTTTGAGTACTTTGTAAAGATAGGACGCTTTGCCATGTCTTTTTTCTATATTATCGTAGACGTCAATCGATAACACATATCAATTTCCGGTCCAAAAAATATCTTCTTCCGTTTCTCCAAACCTTTATAATTTTTTTCTAATTTTTTTTTGTTTATACCGCAAGCATTCCCAGCAATTAGCAGCCCATTCAAGCCGCTCATTGAGCATGAGTCACTTGAAACACCTTGGTAATTTCATGAATGCATTTCATAAGAATACACAAGGTTTTGAGATTATAAACATTTAAGTATCTAAGAATTGAAACATATTTACAAAATGGCCAATGCTCAAGAGAAACTATCTGGACTTTTGAAAATAGTTCATAAATGTAATAATAAAATAAATGAAAAATTTAATAATAAAAAATACTTCACATGCCAAAATCTGCCCTACAATCTATTATATAGCTATTCATTGTTACGTGAGAGAAATTCGAAAAATTTAAAATAACATTCCGGAAATATTAATTGTACCCTTCAGTATTGATCCAAAATCGGTGTAAATATTACCCTTTTTAGGTGTATTCAGGATAAAAGTTACCCTTTTTCATGTTAATTTTACCCTTAAAAAGGTGTAAAATTAACATTAAAAAATGTTGATGTATTTGTACACCTAAAAAGTGTTAAAGTTATGAGGAATAAAGTTAATCGCACCCTCTTTTTTTCTCAGTAGGGTAAATTAAGCTAATTCAAAACCTGTTCCAAATGGAAATTTTCCCCTACTCCAAATGGAAACCTCATTGTTTTCATGATAAATACAGTACTAAATTATTATATTTATATATTTTCTATACCACAGTTTTATTATTTAGTTAATTTTGCTCTAAATAAAGCGAAAATCCATTCATATTCACAAATTTTAATTTGTTAATTTCTCAGAAAAAATAAAAGTGTACCTTTTCACCATCGAATTTTTCACCGATCGACCATGTTTTCCAATGAAAAACACAATAAAGTGACTGTTGTTTATTCGTCTTGTTCAACATTCATGTCATATTAGTTCTGGCTAATTTTAGTTAAATTAAGTGCTAATCTTTACTGTTAACGGTACAGAAAGTTTTCAAATGAAATAATTACCTATTTTGTGAACAAAAAGGGTTTTTCTGAAGTGTCTGCAAATGCTTCAATAGGAAACCCCGGAAATATATTTTTTTTGGAGAGATTTTCTTATTATTTTAGATGAGAAAGGAGAAAAGACCAGGAATCAGAGCAAATCCTGCACTCAAGAGCAACTCAACAAAGTTTTAGAAGCCTTTCGTCGCGGTTTCACTTACACTGTTTGTCTCCAATTAGAAATTTTCCCTTGTCTCCATTTGGATTAATTTGTTTCCAATAGAAGCATTTTACACTCGCGTATTTTTCTTGTATTTAAGAAGTTTTCAAATTATATCTAAAGAATTTTCACTAAACCGTAACATTCTAGAAGAGTCAAGGAGCAAATTTATGTAATTCTCTTCAGAAAAAATATGAACTTAATGTGTTGAATCTTCTTTCAAAGTTAAAGCGTCTGGAAATGGTTTTGAATTAGGACATTTACCCTATATATGAATTTGAGATAATTTTAAAATGAAATTAATTTTATAATTTAAAATAATGTTAACAAAAGTGCAGCACAGCAAATTACCGAAATTTCTTAGTGCTCTTAGTCATTTTTCTTTATTAGAATAGTTACAATATTAAACCTTGATTTGAATTATGTTTTACTAAGTAATGCAAACAGATTGTTAATTTTGGTTACCATCTTTACGAAAGAATTAGAATTGCAATAGAGATATCAGGCAATTCTGATTAAAGTGCCCAGACTGTTGATTTTCATGCGAGATGTGGATTTAGGGGACGATGAGATTTCCTGGAGTGAGACATTTTCCTGGTGAGATGGCAGAGTATCTTCAAAGCTAAGGAGAAAGGGCGGAAAATGTGCTCGAATTGTTTGTACTTAACTCATTCCTGTCTTTTGGCGGCGAAGATGAGGGAAAACACATCGGAGGTAAACACCATAACCCAGTGTCATCATCATCTCCGTCTCTATACACCTCCAGGACATCCTGGACTGCCATCATGGAGTAAAGGGGTGTGGAAAATCAATGTTGCAATATTGTACGAACTCAATGTAGACACTCAGGCCAAAACCAACATCATCCAAAGGTTGAAGCTTCGGAGAAAATTCCAGCGAGTTGAAGGATTAAAATATCCCAAGCTGATGTAGTAACTTAACCAAGTGGACTTCTATATGAAAATTAAGTAAAACTCCATAAAAGCTTTCTTCCACAGACGACCCCACAGTTATATCAATCTCCCAATCTCCAATTCTGGGTTCTTTGGGCAAAACTACAAACTTTTGCACACACATATTCCCCCTTATGAATCTTACCGTATCTTCTCCAGCCTGGTCTCACATTTCCAAAACAGTCACTCTTGGACAACACTGAAGTGTGGTTCTGCAAACCACGAAAATTTTGCAGTTGAAGAAAAGTCCTAAATGGAAAATTCATGGGAAAACTGCCAAGTGGAAAGAGGTGATGCTGCATGAAAAATTGCACATTATTAAAATGCATTGAGTATTTATTTATTTTTCATGGTGAATACCATTCACCTTCCATTTCCACCAACCCCCACGACATTGTTGGGAAGATAACCTGCCAAACTCTAAACTAATATATTTTTGCGAAAAACTTCAAATTAATTCATCGAAAATTTATGGTTTGTTTTCTTCAGCGCAAAACTTTTCTAAAGTTCATAAATTTTATGGGGCTTACCGATTTCTCCACGACATGTGTGTATTTGTAGATATTTGAAATTGTAAAGGGAGCTCCGAAGTTGATTGTATTAAAAATGCTGAATATGTCTGTAAACATTTCATTTGGGTGTCTTATTGTATAATAAGAAATATTGCATTTTGACTTTGAGAGCAATTTTAATTTGAAATAATAATTTCAGAACGTTGAAACGAACTCAGGTCGTTTGGAACATAAATTAGAAGTTGTTATATGATGAAATCAATTTTCAGATTAGCTAATTCTTCCCCATCGTAATACTGAGAAAAAAACGGGGATGCGATTAACTTTTTTTCTCATAGCTTTAACACTTTTTAAGTATAAATCATTATTAATGTTAATTTTACACCTTTTTAAGGGTAAAAATAACATGAAGTAGGGTAACTTTAACCCCTAATACACATAAAAAGGGTAATATTTACACCAATTTTGGATAAATACTGCAGGGTAAAATTAACATTTCCGGAATGTTATTTTAACTTTTTCGGATTTCTCTCACTCAGTGGAATAATAAATAATTTTCATCAGAGGTTGTCTCATAAATTTGAACTAATCTTTGTGCCTTTTCTGAAATTTAGTTGTTGTCGCAAAACTTGGGTCATGTCCGAAAGAACAAGAACAAGAAAGACCGAAAGAAGTATGAGTTATTGAGTTCTTTTTTGATCTGTTAAGGCAATCACTCGATAAGATAGAATGAATAACATAGTCATTCGCAAGGAGCTGAGGGCCAAAGAGCTGCTTGATCGTGTTAACCCTTTAACCCTTTAAGGACGATTGGGATACCGGTGTCCCAGAAATAAAAACAATTTTTTTGACTATATAAAATTATTTAGTCCTCTAAATGGTCCGAAAAATCAGTTTATATTTTTGGGACACCGGTGTTTCATTCGTCCCTAAAGGGATAAGGACGAGTGGGTCAAAGAAAATATGTTTTTCCTTCCTTTTTAGAGAAAAACGTGACTTTAAATGGCCGAAGAAAAAGATTAATTTTTGGGTCACCGGTGACCGAATCCTCCTATAAGAGTTCAGAGATGATAGCTCGAATGGTATGAGGTCTGTTCATATTTAAAAAAAGAACCTTTACCAAATAAGGTTTTGAATCCACTATGAAGGAATGTCAAACTCGAAAAAAGGTGGCTGAAGCAAAGTCAAGACGTTGCCCGAAAATATTTTACAATATAATCGGCTGATGTTGCTATCAAGTTAATTAATAATATTGACAAAGTCCTAAAATTTTTTCCCATTTTTGCTTTTTAGAAGTTGTTTAGCCTGATTAAAATGATGTTAAATAGTTTTAGAGAACGTTTTTCTATACCCAAGCGTTTTCAAATTCCCGATAAGCTTAAACCAGTTCCTAGAAATTGTAAATCTGTAATGAGTTGGAAATTCAATTGTTTTAGTTTCACGTATTTTTGAAGATTTAAGATAGACAGATTTAGACAATTTGTGAAGTGGTAAATGTACAAAATACACAAGCTTGATCTTCTGGGAATAATTTTTCCTTTCTACATCAGAGCCCAAAATAGATTACTCAAGCTGTAGTCCTTATTTAGAAAATGGATTTTGAAAAACAAAATATTCGCTTTAATTTAATAAATACAGCTTTTTCGAAAAGGAAAATCACAATGTTGATGACAAGAGAAACATAATCACAGTGAAAGCATTCAATTATTATATTATTGACATTTTTGTCGTCCTCCTACGCTTCAGCTTCTCTTGTGCCTTCTCCTTGCCTCATCATCGGATATGGGAAAGCATCCCCTGGAGCGAGCAAATAGATGCAACATTTAATTGCAAGATTGTATTCGAGGAACAATGCTGATCAGTATGGAGGGGGGATGCTGATGCTTTGCAAAAAAGAATCTTCATCTGCGAAGATGTGTATTTAATTAAATTCCTGGAGAATGCGTCAAATGGGAGGCCATTGTACATTGTGAAAGTTCACAGTTTTGTAAGTAAGCTTGGATGGGAGGGACTATGGATGAGGGTGTTTTAAATACCATCCCACTTTCACGAATCACTCGAAATAAGATTCAACATAATCTCGAAAAGTAGTTAAGTTGTTGCTGTAATCTCAGCGGAACGATAATCGTTTATTTCAAGTTAATGACTTGAATCAGAGCTTAAATGGAAAATACACAGGGAAAATTCAAAGTACAACTTGCCCACTTCAATATGCATAAAGTGGATGGGTCCGGGATCTCCCTAGCTTTATGCCATGGCGTGTGAAGTTGCAGAAGAAACAACCCAGCTACTTGGGTGGTGGATACAGAGAATCTACCCCTCTTCCTGTAAAATAGGGCTGGAGGGATTTGGGTGAGTTTTCGTGATTGTGAAGCTTCCTAAAGCACTTCTCAACCACACAATACTCTAATTGTTCCACCTCCCTCCAACCATCTGCAATACAATTCCACCAGCAATACGTTTCACTTCCATTTTCATGTGGGATGTGCATGTACTAAACACTAACAATCTCTGGCAATTTAATTTCATGATAAATGAACGTCACAGCAAATGCACATATTGAGTGTATCATCCAAAGACTTTTTCACTTGTTGTGGCAAAAGCTCCGAATACTCGAGAACTAAGAGTGGGGCCTTAGGGATTTCCCAAGGGGTATATAGAAAATTGCGTGAGAGGGGAAACTGAACGATAAGATTAATTGATTTATAGAGATATTCAACAGATGGTTCTTATACAGTTTGCAAAGCTGATTCATTGGGAGTTTCTTTTTTCAACATACAATGATTGAAAAAAAAACTTTAGTGGCTTCTTTGGGCTCGCCTTCGAATAAATAAAGTTGCATAGTCATTTCCATTTTTCAGTATAAGGGTAAAGATTCATAGTCTCAAATAATGGATCTACTAATAAAGACATGAAGTGATAAATTGAAACCATTTGTAACATGCGTTTTGATGGTAGATTTGAAATATATATTAAAATGGATGAAATAGATCAAGTCAAACAGTTTGTTGGGAATCGTAACAATTTTGGTTCAATGGGAAATGGTTCAATTTTTTGTCGGTTTTGTTCGATCTACCTAAAAATTTGGTGTATAATACATTTCGATTTCAGTAAATCAAGAATATTATACGCATAAAAACTATTTTCATAATAATAATAATAAAATTAATAATAACAATTTTCATATCCCACGAAAAGTTCCATTAACATATAATGATTTGTATAGAGATCAAACGGTAAGGAGTATGGACTTATGGTTTTGAGCCAACCTTGTTCGTAGACCTAAAAGAAGAGAAAAGATAGACCTCCGAAATATTTTATATCTACGGAAAAATATGTTATTTTTCGTTAACATAGTCCAAGTACCATTTTAATCAGGCTCATTTGGATAAAAATCGACTTTAAATATTAATGTATGGGGCAAAACATACCAATTTTTCAAAATTCGATATCTTCTCAAATTAAGGCCATTTATGCTTTAAATTTTTATCATAAGCTGCCTTAATTAATGCGTCTAATGTATTATAAGACTTTCAAGCAAGGAACTAAACTGAATTAAAATTCAAACAATGAATTGAAAATTTTAAAAATTAAATATTTCTCTGTACTAACTAGACTTAGGCATATCCAGATTATTAGCTCGACAAAAATTAATTATAAGGGTTAAAGTAAAGAAAATTTATGGAATGGATCTCTATAGTTCATCTCAAGTCCTTGGTGCATGATAATTTAGGTTGATTCTTTCTTGCCGAATTTGACAAGCTAAATGTTTTTGAGGCGCAGACTGGTTCTTAAAGTGACTAGAATATCCACTGAATTTTATTCTGGCCACTTTATCAGTTTCCTTTTTTCTGCTTTTTGCCATTGAAAAAAATCTTTCCCTAATCAACTTTAATAAAAATACTTTAAAACGACATTTTTCGTTGAAATAGAAAGAAGAACTGCGATGATCTTGTAGAATTATACCTCAGATCACAAATCTGAGATTGTAAAGAATTTTAGCTAACTGTTTTATACCGCTAACTTGCGCTTAAGAGAACAAAAAAACTTTCTTTAAACGGTCATTTTATTAACCTTTTTCATAATGACAATTTGTTTTAGTGATACTACTTTTCAAAATATCACTATTCCATCAGGGGTAATTAATTTAACGATTTACTCTAATGGGCTCTACACACATTAAGAAATTTCCGTTTATATTTAATATTGAAGAAAATAATTTTTATGCTTGTAAGGGAAAAATGTTAAATTCTTTTCAATAATGTCAAATACCCTCATATAATATTTCTCTTGTGTACTGAGGACATAAGGCTTGATATCCATGGTTTTGGTATTACCTGGTGAATGCGAATAATGTTTTACCTTTCTGATTGCGGCTCTCTTTCGGAACTTTCCAGGATTCAACCACGTATAGAAGTTAATAATGCCATTAGTTTTAGGAACAGGTGTAATATCCGATAAAATATATCACTGACACATACCCTCACTTTTGACTGATCACCGGCTATATCCTTTAACTATATCATGAGGCATGAGCCGTACCTTTCGTTAATTCATCACAAAAATCTATTTAGGAATTTGTTCACAAAACCATATTCTGATTAGTTTTCAGTCAAGAAGAAAAGCAATTTTATTAGGTGTAATTTTACTGGGAATTAGCTTAGAGCAGTGGAGCCAATAAAATCCATCATTCATCAGTTTTTTTTTGCCACGTCCTGAAGAGAAGGGGTAAACAGAGAAGTTGTTTGTGATGCTGCATGTGTGAAGTTAATGTTGCGTGTATCAATTTATTGGTTTAGGGGGTGAAAGGTTGAGGAAATTGAGGATCTTATAGCAATTTTTATTTTTTTCGCCTTTTTGGGGAACTTTTTCGCACGCCCAATGAATACACTTTGACTTGCTTAAGGAGCATCTTACATTAGGGCAAGAGTATGAGGTGAGAAATGCTGAAGAATACTCATGGAGATGACTCCACTAAATCATTCGGTTATCTCAAAGTGCCAGTCGAGCTTTTTCGGCGGGATAGGCGCGCACACCATTTTCACAACTCAATGGGAGACACGCAACATCATACTGGCCCTACCTCCTTGGTCTGAAAAATCACACAAATGGATTGATTTCCATGAGGATGGGACACATTTTCACTCCGGATCCCCATTTTATTGTTTCAACCCCTCCCCTCACACACAACGCATGCCAACATTTGGAGTATTTGTCAACGTACGTGTATGGAGATTTAAAATTATTAACCCCAGTAGAACTGTGAATGTATATGTAGTATTCTAGTTTGATAAACAAAAAAAAATAATTTGAGAACTCCAGTACGACTCCAATAGCGTAATAACTCATTCGTCAAAAGTTATTTTAGGTTATTAACAACCAAAAGTAATTTAAAAGTTTGAGATCAAAAACCTGAATTTTTACATATTGTTCAATGGTGTTTAAAAGTTTTATGGGTTCATATTGGAGTCATTCTCTATTTATGATATTCACTATTTTTGAAGTTTTAGATTTTGAAAAAAAAAAACAACATTGAGATAGTCCGAAGAATATGCCAAATACAAAAAATTAGTGTTTTGTGGCTGCTGTAGCAAAGACTGTAAAATTATTGTTTCGATTTCGCCTTATAAATGGTTAGGAATATTGAAATATTCACGACGGAACCCTCTCCAAAATCCACAACGTGACTATGGGTCCCATATAGCCCCAAATACTTGTTTTGGGATGAAAAGTCCAGTATATAGGACTTGAGTGTGATTTTTGTACTTATGCCTTATACTTCGGGAGGGCAATACGTATACGTTGGAATCACAAGAAAAATGATACTTTCGGGAAAGATGAACGTGGATAATAACAAAAAAAGAATTCTTTTTTACCGTAACCGAAACAATGATTTAAGTTGGAATATGAAAGATTTTATTTTACAAAAAAATAGAAGAAATTAATAAACCGAAGTTGATCATTTTGACACTTTAATTAGAAAAATTGTAATCCGGAAATATGTCATTAATAAACTTTCATTATGGGATATAAATGGAAGAAGACGGGGAATGCTGTGCATACAATATGAGTGATTCTAACGGTGACGAATCTGGACGTCCTTGACGAAATGCATCCGGAGTATAGTTTTCTTTCCAAAAAGTTTGAAGTCGTCCTCCTTGTCCATCCAAATAACTTTGACGGAAAAAACATTCGAGGATCCTCGAAGACGCACCAATCCTGCGGAGAATCCCACTAAGATTCCCCCTAAGGGGCAGCTAGCTTCCCGCGACGGCGACGAAGCGATATTTGGTGGAGCCCTAACTTCAACTCCCTCAGGTGACTCCCCGGTAATATCTTGAGATTTCATATCTCTATAGTTGATCTAGTAGTTTCCAAGCTTAACTCCGTTGAATATCCGATGCTGAGGCTTCCTCTCCGCTGGTAACATCTCTTTCTCCTCCACATGCGGAGTACTTTTATCTTCCATTTTAGAAGTCGTAGAAGTCTTTTGAAATGATATGCCAGCACTTCTTTATATGGATTTTGGCATCAAAAATATAGGGGAAAGATCGGAAAGATTCGGACGATTTATGCTTCGCACAAATCTTTTTTTTTTTTTATTGTGTTATACACTCAGTCCCGGCATTAAGTCCTTCGGGATTATGCCGATTATGCACCTGACGGAATTATGCAAGTTTGTCTACCATTGGGAGTCAATTTATAAACTCATTTTTGAAATACGCCTAAATGTATACTATATCGCGACGTGGGAAATTTGGAAACATTTTGCTACTTTTTCAGAATAAAACTTTAATTTCTTTTATTAAGGTAAATTCTTCAATATTCTAACCATTTATTGAAGAACTCTGGCCAAAAATTACTGTTTGTTAATGCATTTCTATTAAACAATTGAATCTTTTTGTTTCAACTACTTTTACTCCGCGCGTAATTCGTTCTACGGCCGATTTATTCAAAAGAAAGCCCCTGCGGGTACGCAAATTTTTTCGATGCGTAATGCCATTTCGCGTGTTTTTTTTTCGGTCCCGAAAATGTGCATAATCCCGGGACTGAGTGTAAATGAATTTGGCGCATCATAATATTATATTTCAACAGATAGTCCAATGCCTCAAATTTCCAGAAAAAGGTTATGGGTGAAATCCATAACGAACATAGCGAAAAAATTGAATTGTCCGAAGCTTGAGTCGTCTGAAGGTAGTGCGCTTTCCCCTACATTTGAATGACTTTTACTTCAAAAACTAAGAAATATTTCAATGATTTGATGTCAAAAGTAACTACGTGTTGCTTTTTTAAATAATATTTAACTAAAGTTACAATTAATGTTATACTGAAAAGTAAGTACTGTCGCGATTCATATTTACGTACTTATTTGACTAACACTGTTTGAGATTCGAAACCTTCATAATTTTTACTTTGAAAAATATTAATAAATGGCAAATTAATATTTTGCTTCATGTATGCAAATACTGCTTAATTAATTTTGTTGTAATGCACATCATCTCTCAAATATTTGTATTAACATAAATAAACACGAAAATATCATTGCATCACCTTTGTATAGGGTGTGTAGTGACCCCTTTGACCAGAAATTGAAAATCGCTGAGGATTCCCTCAAAGGAATATTGTACTTTGAGGCTTTAAGGAAGGAATGTTTCTCAGGAGAGAAGAGCTTGCTGGGGGATGTCTGTGAACGTGGCAATGCGTCTTTTTGTGGGATTTGTCCAGGGATCAACAATAAGATTGTCCTGAATACCATAGAGGAGGGCACTTATACACCCTTTGCAATGGGTTTTGGATTTGAATGTGTGGATTTATGCAATAAAATAACACTGTTTGTTACCCAAGAGACTCAACAAATATTGCAATAGAGGCGAATTATCTACAATATTGTGTGGGATTTGGATGGGAGAGAAGCCTTCTCACACTTATTGTTTCCACTCGAAGGGATTTTCTCTTTGGATTTGATCTTTCGCACGCTCTCCTCTTGAAGAATCGTGACAAGTTGTTTTCCTATTCATTCATTAAGTTGCTTGTTTAATTTGCTTAAATCTCTTCCTGACTGATCGATTAAATTGTGTGTTCTCAACGCGACTGACATAGAATATTGCTAAGGATTTCTATGTATAGATAAAAACGGCTTAACTTTTATCCATTTCAACTGTAATCATTTTATTACAATTTTCGTGTTTTTTTTTATGGAGTTAGGGGAAAGCTCTGAGGCTTCGCACATAGTTTGAGTTCGAACAATTCAAATTCTCCCATATTCTTTTAATGAATCTGATTGGCAATATATTTTAATAATATGATAATAATGTTAGCACAACATTCCCAACATTCCATGAAGAACAAATCCTTCCCGCAAGGGGATTCCTAGACATGCATTATTATTTTTTCTTGTACAGTATGAGGTTGTCAGTACCATGCCCGTGAAATCAAGTGCAGTGAAGCTCACTGGATGCAAGCCGAACGCCTTTAACACCAGAAAAATTCCTGTCCGATCCGAACCCGGGACACTTGCATCATAGAGCGAGTGCTCTACCACTTGACCCATTGAGTGTCCTAATATATTTTAATAGCTAGTCTTATGTTGTATATTTCCTGAAAAGATTATGTCAGACACAATATAGGAATATATGAAAAATATGAAGTATGCGAAGCCTGAAAGCCCACCCGTAAATATTTCATATTTTACTACTCGAACTCAAAGAGAGCAGTTATATAATCGGTCTTTCTTCACCTTGTCACCGTCCTGAAGCTTAAACGGTAAAAGATATCAACTTTCGGTCTTCGATAACCCCCCCATAAAAAAAACAATATCTCTAGACGTTTTTTTATTTACCCCACCCCTCTCCAACCCCTCCAAAACTTTCTTTTTATTTTTCTAAAAAAGTCCCCATGCTTTTTCAATGATTTTCGGATATGTTTTAGAGGTAGTCCGGGCGAAAATTTCGTACAAACATAACCGGAAAATTCGTCATTTTGAGTTATTAAAGGTCAAAGGTCACCCACTTCGCAAGGCCCATTTTTCGACAGATTTAATTAAATTTTGGTTCTTCGAAAAGCTTTTTAAATTCTGAACCCGGGTGTATTGGTTTTCATAGGTAATGAATCGGTTTAGTACCGATTTCTTTTTGATTTTGAAATGCATTTGTTTTTTTAAGGATCAATTTGATCTCTAGTAGATCAGTAAGCACCAAAAAATCATGGTAAAAACTAAGGAGAGATCTATCTCCTGAGTTCGTGCATTCCGCAAAGCTGGAACGCTTTGTTTTTTACTCAGATTCTGCCATAAAGTTTGATTCTATCATTTTAAAGATAATTTTAGTGTGAAAAAGCTGATACTAGTAAAGAGTGAATAATTATATTTTTAAATTAAAAAAAATATGCTGCCAAATTTTTGTTGCCACATTTCAGCATATAATGTTTCACAGAGTCTATATCGTATATACAAAATATTGTAGTGCAAACATTAATAATGTTTCGTCAAACAAGATCCAATTTATAAAATTAAATAAATCTTAACATGGATCAAATGTATAGTTCATTTGGTGTGATTCTGACGGTGATGGAATTGTATTTTGAAGCATCAACCTCCCAGTTGTTGAATTTAGTCTGAGTACAGTGTGTATCTGGGGGATGAGTGGGGCATGTGTCGAGGGCACAAACAATGCACAGTGAAAGTTTTCCATGGTTTTGGGGAAGAGGTTGAATCCGCGATAGTGAAACATGCACCAAGCCAGGCAGAAATTTAGGAATTTAATCATAAATGTGTATCTCAATGCGATGCAATTAGCACCAAGTTACCATTCGACTGATAATATCTAAATCGGATTCTGCCAATTAGCACACTCGCGGATTTCTCAACAACTCCTACTCTATCCCTCCAACACCCCCGTTTCTCCCATCGATGAGGATTTCCTCCAAGGCAACAACTATTTTAACAACCCTTTTCCTCCATAGATAGTGACTTTTCCTCTCGAGATCTCAACTGATATAATAACGCGGTGGCTCCTCCCTACACTCACTCCTCCCTCCCCCACACCCCATATCAACTCTAGGAAAATCATGAAAATTCTCCCAATTAAAAATTAATTAATGCGCCAAACACTCATTTTCTAAAGCTCGCCTTTTCCTCAAATAGGCTCAACTTTTAATTAGATGCCAATTAGTGATGCTTTTTCATTGAACATCCCACTTGACTTTCACAGATAAATTTACAACAAAAATTTTCTCAAACTATTGGAAAAATATTGCAAAGTCCCATTGAGCAAATAAATATTTTGCATACCCATATTTACATACAAAATGTTCAGTATTGTCAGAAAATTGATGTTACTGATGTACTTAAATTTCCGCCGGACGGATATCAATTTTGCATTCAAATTTGCGCATAATTTGAGAGCTTTTCCGCAAAATTTGCAAACCTACAGGCGATTTGAGATAATAATAAATTTAATGGAATATTTTTCATTCTGACTTTTTTAGAATATTTCGTCGGAAAAATCGTATATTGGGACTTAAATGAATGAATTGAGTATATTAGATGAGATTTGTACTTTGCATTTGTACCCTTAAGCAGTCTTCAGACTAGAGGTTTAGCCTTGTTCCCAATGACTTCAAAATCCTAAATAGCAACCAAATTTCATTTCTTTTTCAGAATTTAATAGATCATTTATCTTTAATAATCCAATCCTAAGTTAAATTTTTCAATAAAGATTGTTGAACAATTACAGCAGTTAAGCCATATGGCTAAGTCTCATGTCTGAATCTCGTATTATCAACTGAACAATTTGTATTTTTTGTATAAAACATTTTTATTGTCAAGAAAAGCACAACACACCTGATCTGTGTAACCTTCATGTTTTTCTATTATGGTTTTTACTCGTTTATTTATTTTTAACTACTTATCTCTATTGCGGTCGCTGCCCTAAGATATCCAAGTTTGCAGTTCACGCCTGTCAGGAAGATATTCGCGATTTATTTCAAGATTTTCCAGGGGAAGATCCTGAATTTTTGATTTAGCGTTGAATATGACCATACCATCAAAGTTGTGATCTTTTTACCCGAAGAAGCAACTCCTCGACTCTTACTTAGATCTTCACGAGAGGCTACGTTCCTGACTTGATCTCGGTCTTGACGAGATATTCCCTTACCCTTCCGGAGGTACCATTCAGTAATTACACAAATCTCATGATTACCACAGATGAATAGAAATGAACACAGCTTTGAAACCCGACAAGAACGACTAAGCTTGGCTTTATTCAGCGCGCTTCTGCAAAGTTTTCTCATTACTGCAAAAGCCTGAATTATTTCAATTATCAAAAACACTGTTGGAAAAGAGGTGGTAAAGCATCCCATGCTTTGGGAAATGCTCGAATTTGTGACTTATGGCCTCAACATACTAGAGAAATGTATGTCCATATAACAGTTTTTTTTCCGATACAACCGTCGTAATGATAATAATATAATATTTCTGGCACAACGTTCCATACATTCTACAGGAACTGGGCCTTCTCACAAGGGCATTTCTAGATACACATTATTATTTTTTTCTTATACGGGATGAGATTGTCAGTCGCATGCCATGTGCAATCAAGGCCAGTGAAGCTTATTCGATGCAATTCAAACACCTTAACCGCCAGAAAAATTCCTAGTGACCAAAACCCGGGACACTTGCATGACAGAGCTAGTGCTCTGACACTTTTCCCATTGCGTACCCTAAGCCAAGTAATACTTGGACATACATTTCTTTGGTGTGTAGATACTTTATCTAAAAAAAAAAACTTTCGCACGATGAATTTTCGCACTCTAAACTTTATTCAAAGTTACCTTTATGAATTATGGCCTCCAGAACAACAAGAACAGTCAATTTGCTTCAATATGGACATAAATGTCTCCAGTGTGTAGAGGCCATAAGGGTCATGAATTATTGAAACTTAACCGTTAGAAGATAGGGAAATTCTATAAAAGTATTACAATGACGTATGACAAATTTAAGTTTTTTCTTATCTATTCGGGAAAATTATACGAAAATGCGAATTAATATCAATCACTGAGAGCTTTATAGAGGTCCTCACAATAACTAGTCGATGCTCACCGACTTTTAATGTTGTTGTGCTCCAACTTAATCACGAACATTTATTATATGATTTTATTTTATTGTTATTAAACTCTCTTTCAGCAGTACGATTTATTATTTTCATTTAGAAGCAAATTTTCATTATAAAATCGTTTGCATTAATTATTTAATTTTTGTTTTCGAAAAAAAGGATGCCAAATTTGACTTTTCACTTTATGGAAATATGAAAATTGACGATTCAAGGCTAGATGTAGCTCAATTGCACAAGTTTTCCTTTTGCTATTGTCAAAGTATTGAAATCTGGGGGTTGAAAGTTTGTGTAGAAAAACTTTTAATGATATGGAACTGTGCAAATTTCCGGTGAAATGTCCTGGCCAGATAATAATGATGGTAACACTCTAGTGCCATTTTGCTAATTAGCTTCCATTTCACCACTTATTTAATTGAAATAAATTGATTTGAAATGTAGTCTAATTCATTTTTACATTTTCCTCTTTCATTTCAGGTGAGTTTCGAGGATTTCTTTTGTGATCCTGCTGTCGTCAGGGTGATGGAAGTTCCCTTTGGAAGTTTGTGGAATTCTGATTTGTGAAATATTTAGCAGTATCTGAGATGGTTGCTAGTGGAATTATAAAAGATGATTTTTGAGAGTATGCATGAAAAATGTGCGAATGCACAAAATTTTCGTCGAAACGACATTTAATTTAGCATGTCATAGAGGTGCCACATTCTATTTGTCATGCAAAAGAATATTTTGTATCTCCCTTTATCATTCCCATTCCCTGGGTCCCTCTAACAGCTTCCCATCATATCGTGGAAAATTGGCATTTTTTCCTTCTATTCCACTTCTACCCTACTTTACAATTGAGTGAACACATCAAATGAAATAAAATTCATACAATCATCTTTCATCATTGGGAAGGAAAAACGATGTTTTCACATATTTTTCCCGTTTATAGCATTACAGAGAAACAACATCAACGACCCACGTATATATATATATCTCCACAAATTCCTCCTCCTCCCATATTATACCTATAGTACAATATTTTATACACATTTTCTGTTTGCTGCACAAATAAACAGAGTACTTTTGTAGCCATTGACAACCAATTCAAATTGGCAGAAGCATCGGTAGAGCTTCTAGTCCCTCCAAATGGTTGGAAACTTGTGTGGGGCTTCATTGAGATGAAAATGTTTTGGAAAACTTTATTTTTCCCAACATTCATCCCCCTCTTGCAGATTCGTCGTTTTGTTCATATAGCTCAAAATACCATAGAAAAACCCAAACCCCTCTCTCATAGCCATTTAACGCGTTAAATTGCGAGATTTTCATTAGGGAAATGGTAAACCAAATCATTTTTACTTCCAATACTAAATTGTTATTTAATAATGTACTATGACATTTATAATCAGCGCTGGAAGTGAAAAATTACCCTTAAAATATTTCGATTTACGTATGAAACCTTCCAAAGACTTTATATTCAGTTCATCAGGAACTCATTCCCAGTTGAACATCTCCCATGCAAACCGTGCAAGTTTTATGACCAATTGTTGCTATACTACACAATTTAACGGTAGGTACACTGTTAGAAATTAAATGTAAAGAATTAATAGTCCAGAATTAATAGAATTAATAGTTCAAGTGTCAAAACAGAAGAATGGTTAGTAACATAACAATTGGGTGGCAGATCGGCTAATCGGTGTCGCTCAGTCTTAATGACTAGCTGCTCTGCAGCCATAGTAAGCCGTAGGTGGTAGACCTGTTTATCTTCTAGATACAATATGTAATTCAACAAAAACTATTTTTTAGCGTATAATATTATTCGCCTATTATGTAACGGGCTTACCGTGCCCTTTTTGGAATTTTGTACATTATTCAGTTTACAAATTTTTCTTAAAATTACAAATGGGTATAAAATTAGATGCAATACCTCAAAAGTATTTTCCCATCATTTACCGGTTTTCAAATGATTTGAACTGATTTATCACTGAAAAGATCCCCAGAATAGTTTAAAAAGTAATTTAACTGATTTTCAGATAAAAAAAATTAGTTATCAGCTATGAATCGGTTCATTACCGGTTCCGAACCGATTAGAACTGGTTCAGTCTTCTTAACCTTTGATCTAGATAAACCGTTATTAGGAACGATTCAACGATATTTTCGTCTAAGGACGAAATGTCCGCCTGGATAATCTCTAAAACATATCCAAAAATGAAAAAAATTCGAGCAATCCCAAAAAACATGGTTTTGGAGGGGAAGGGGAGAGGTGGGGAAAAATGAGGGACATGTTAACAAACCTTGGGTCGACTTATGGGGGGGGTCCCCCGAAGGTTCCAAGTCGCTATCTCTAACCGTTTGGCCTCTAGAGCTGGCGACAGCCGGACGGACAAACGGACAAGAAACTCGAAACTTCAGATTTCCAAAATTCTACCAAAATACGACCCCTTGGGGGGTAAGGAGTCGAAATATATATAATTCAAAATCGAGGGATTATATATACTGCTCTCTCCGTGAAGTTCGAGCAGTGAAAAATGTCCATTCGGGTCCCGCTCAAAATCCCGAAAGCCAAAATTCCAAACGCAAAAATCCCGAAATCCAAAATCCCGATTGGGCCAAAATCCCGAATTCTAAAAAGTGTCATAGCTATTCCCTTGATTACACTCACGCTTGCTGGCGGCAAAGGGAAATTCTCTGTGTCTTGGGAAATTATTCTACACATTATCCTCCATACAATGTCATCCCTTTCAGGATTTTGAACATTCGATATTAGCTTTCGGGATTTTGGCTTTTGGGCACTCAATGGGTCAAGTGGTAGAGCTCTCGCTATATGATGCAATTATCCCGTGTTCGAATCCCCTTCAGGTCATCAGGAGTTCTTCTGGCATTAAAGGGGTTCGAATTGCATCCAGTGAGCTTCACTACACTTGATTCCACGGGGCATGGGATTGACCATCACATCCCGGTATAAGAATAAATAATAATGGATGTCCCGAACTCTCCTTACGAGAAGGCCCAAGTTCCTCTATGGAACGTTGTGTCACCATTATTATTATTATTTATATACAGTAGACTCTTCGATATCCGGCTAACTGGGGGACAAAATGACATTTAGGTTTTTTGAATGATCAACGGTTTTTCTATTTTGTGCAGTGTGAATTTATTTTCTGTCTGACAAAGAAAAAGAGCATTTCCTTCATGGTGTGCTTATGTTTCATTTTTTATCACAATTATGTATTAAAAACTTCGATACAATGTTAATAATACTTTAATTCACTCTGGACAAACTTCATGTTTAGTGAAAATAATTTTGAATATATCAACCGCCAGTGTTTGGCAGCTGTCACCCGGATATCGAAGTGCTGGATATCGAAGAGTTTACTGTATTATGATTTTGACGTTCGGGATTTCGGGTGTCTCCGGGTTTAGATGTGGTCCAGGCGAACATTGCGTCCAAACATACCTATAACAGGAATGTCGCCATTTTGAATTATGGAAGATCAAAGGTTTATTGAGTTATTGAAGATCATTGTGGAGGGCTCATTTTAGCTGAGATTCTTTATAATCCCAGTCAGTTTAAACCGATTTGCTTATACTTTGATTTTTTGGAAAGGTTTTGACATATCTCAAGTCCCAATAGGTAATAAATTGGTCAGATAATTGTAATTGATTTATTTGATTTGCGCGAAAGCATGTTGATAATGACAAGAACCTTCTATAATGCAGACTTTCCAACCATTTTCCTAGTGCAGAATTATTTTCCGTTTTGCCAATGAATTAATTCGTTAACAAACCGGTATACACCCAAAAACAACAACCAAAAATAATTCATGTATTAGGGTAAGTGTGCCAAATTGTTGGCTTAGTTGCATGCAAGCGCAAAAGTCTCAAACTTGAATGTAATATTTTTAATACACATTGATTTTTTTTATTCCTTTTACTTAAGGAGTATTGCTTGGAAACTTGTTGACAATTTATCGTCTTTATTTTCTCTAAAATCATTCTTAATACATTTTAAAATGAATAAAAATGTAGATAGAACATTGGTGGTCTATTTCGGCCACCTTTATTCTCATAGTTCCTTGCCCTTCGGGATTTCTTCCAATGTGTGTTTCACGTCATTTTGTTTGTTTTTTTGCATTGTATAATCTCTAGAGTATATAAAAACTAAAACTTCATGGAAATTCGAGGAATAAAAAAGGTGGCCGGAATTGCAAGCTGGCCGGAATTTGGTACACTTACCCTATTTTATCTTATGCGTTGGAGTATTCGGCAAAGCTGGAATGCTTTGCCATCTATTTTTATCTTCTTTTTTTAGCCTTCTCGTTCATAAAAGCATCTATAGGGGAAAGTACTCTGCCCTCGAACGTTCATGCCTTAAAATAATGTGAATTTTCTTTTTTTCCTAAAATATTTACACATTTTTATTAAATATTAGTTAACTTATCATCAATTATTGATAATTACGTGATAATTGTGTATAAGTCTCTAGGAAAAATAAAAGAAAATTCACATTATTCGAAGGTATGAATGTTCGAAGGGAGAGTACTTTCCCCTACATTGTGAGTAATTTTTGTCTAAAAAATAATCTTTTAAAATTGTGTTTTGTGGACTTAAAGGATTAAAGCTATCTATTGAATGAAATAGATCATGAATAAATTTACGGATTATGATTGTCTTTTGATGAAATTGGTGTATATTTCCATCTAGATGCACGGCAACCTCTTACATTCTATTTAGTCGCTTTAATTATAATATTTGTTCACATATGCATATAAATTGAAATTGAGTTCAAACCTCATTAATTTACCAAAATGAATAGGAATTCATACATTGCATTGAAAGTGATTTTACATCAACCAATTGGGAATTATGTTGAGCATTGGGTGAACATTTGCTTACCATTGATTGATGAACCAGTCAGTCGCATTAAATTTCACCGTGCTTACAAACCATATTCACAATTCACGACAAACATTCATTTGTTAAAGTGCGAGTAGCATTAAAAAATCTTTCGTCTAGGTTTTGAACTAATTAGAAGATATGTAATTTGAATAGATCTAATGACATAAAACTTCCAGTAAACCTAATGGCGTCTACACACTAGAGAAACTTGTGTCCATATTCAAGCAAATTCCCTACGCTTGTGTAGGAAAAACTCTTCAATATGGACATAAATTTCTCTAGTGTATAGCGGCCATAATAGAATTCGTACTTGAGATGCTGGTATCATAGATCTTAAGCACCTTATCAATTAACATATACAGCCTGTTGTACGAATATCATATTAAACAAATTTAATTGGACTTCTAATTCAAAGTTCGATTTCTAATTTTAAACAACCCTAAAACTCATAAATCAATTATTCAATTTGAAGTAACCCTTCCAGGAGCAAATAAATAAAAGTTAATTAAATTGCGTGCTATTTTGAGGTAAAAGACATTGCCAATAATGTTTGTATTGTCAGAGGAAAGAGAGAAATTGTCGATGAGTTTAACACCCCATTTTCGTTATTTGTGAAAAACTAAGGCACCATCAATGGCTATTTGCGGAAGATAATCCTAATAATGTGGAGTACATTGTGTGTGTTTTCCTTATGAATTAGAATTTATGGCAAAGTAATATAAAAGTTTCTCCACCAGACAACTTCCTGTCCCGCGAAAATGACTCCCACGTCCCCCCTGGTTCACGATATAGCTTCCAGACACGCAATATGAGAGCTTTTTCTCTTCACCCTCCCAACCTTAAAAAAAAACTCCTCCAAGCCAATTCTCTCCCATGTCCATGCATTTTAACACATTTCACCATTATCATCAGCCATCCCACATCCTCTTTGGCTTCACGAAAATCCGCCTGGAAAAACACACACACATGGAAAATCCACTCTTCACGTGAGAATGGGAAACATCACACGAGAGAGATATTATTTCAACAACAAACTAATATCGGTGAAAGCTTTCAAGCTAAAAACTTTAAGCACAAATTTCATCCCATTGCACTCATCATTATTTGGAGTGAATGTGTGCTCCAGGGTGATTTTTTTTACAGTTCACTGTTTCTGGAGACATCACGTTTTTCATTGAGTTTCCTTCATTAAAATCCCTGGTGCTTTTAGAAGATACTTGGACAAACTTGGCGACAATTTTGTAAAGAAAATGGAGGAAAACCGTTTAGAAACGATAGGAAATTAAGAAAATTAATACGTAATCGTACTAAACCTACAGATTCTCATTCGTTCTCAATTTTTTTCAAATATTGCGGAATTATTGAAAGAAATTAAGAAAAGTCACCTTTTCGATTATAGTCAAATTTTGACTAAAACGTTTTCCAATTTTGTCTTGAAAAATAAGTACCTATAAAAACTTATAAACGAAAATAAAATACAGAAAATTAGATGGAAACTTGAAAACCTAAGCGCCTTTTCTGACAACTTTTTTTTACAAAATTTTATAAAAAAATCTTTGTAGATCATCTTACGACCAAGAATCTGAAACATGAATTTTTAAATATTTTTTTTTATCCAAGGATGGAATACTCGTTTCAAATACCTCATTTTGCCTTTCATTTAATTAAATTCTTTACATTTTTCCATCATATTGCCAAATATCGTCTCATAGCAGCAAATCATAGGACAATCACGTTGAACCTCTACCGTGAACTCTATTCAATCCAAATCTGTTTGAGAATATTCGCAATAATCTTTATCTTTTATGGAATAGGGTTATTAAACCCCTTTTTTTTTAGAAGGATCAGATCGCTTGTTTGTGTCAAATTTCTGACTTCCCACTAGGGTTGGTTACTTAATCGTTCTTTAACCTGTACACAGGAAATGAAAGACGCATTCCTTCCCTTTAGGCTTCCCAGCTCGGCGTTGCAATCTCGCAACTTATCGGTTTTCAAAACTGTGTTCATTTCTTCCTTTTCACAGTTTCTCCGTGTGAGGTTGAAGGGAATTACTTGTCAGGATATAGGTCAGGAACAATACTGCTAAGCTCCAAAGTGCTAGCGAACTGATCCTATAGAATATTTTGACAAGGATTAGAAGTTCTTTGCATATTTTTTTTACCTGATACTCAATCGCCACAATTTTACAGGCTAAAAACTATTGAGGATCAGCTTGAGTCTATTTTGGCTTATACCAAGGAGTACTAAGGAATTAATGTGATTGCGAGGAATACCTATCGAACTTATCCCCAGGGAACAGCTGTAGTTGATCCTATATTGAAGCCGTTCACAGTCAATTTCAACAGTAAACCACAGAATTCTTCTTTCCAAGATCTACAAACTCGCAAATGACTACGGCCTTGTAAAGGATAATCGGGATTCACTCAGAGAACCGCAAATTCTTTGTCGAGTTCCGTGGTCAGAAAAGCAGATGGAGACTGCAAAAAAATGGCCTACCGCAAGGTAGTGTATTGGCTCCAATTTTATTTAATATCTACACAAATGATCAGCGACTGCCGTCTCCATCCAAGGCCTTTTTGTACGCGGATGATTTGGCTCTAGCTGTTAAGGCAAACACGTTTCAAGACGTGGAGTCCCAGCTTGAGAATTTTCTTGTGGAATTTTCTAAATTCTACAAGGAGAACCAACTAAAGCCAAATCAGTCAAACCACTTGACAAATCTCCGGAGGAGGCCAGACTTAATCTGTGGAAGCAAGTCTTTCCACCAGATTTTGTCGAATTAAGGGAGAGCCCTCCTGGTGGAGACCAAAACTAGACGATGATGTGGAAGTCTCTCAATCGTTTGAGGAGCGACGTAGAGCGATCGAGAGACAACAGGCGGCGATGGTGCTTCTCGGAATGTGACGTCCTTTGTGACTGTGGGGTAATTCAAACTACCCCACATTTGAGTGATTGTCCGTTGTCTCCTGCTTCTTGCGGACTAGGGCACTTGATGTCGGCCGGCAACCCCGCTTACCATTGACGTAGCCCGTTATTGGGCAAGACATGTGTAAATTTTTATGCCTCGACACGGTTAATAATAATAAGTCAATTTCAAAATAACTGTAGAGAAGTATCAGTATTTTTGCATCTATATGAGAAGTTATGGTGCTATGAAAACCATATTAAATATCTGAAATTCATATGAAGAATTTTTCAGGTATATTAGAACCTAATTAGATCACTGTAAGCTGTATTTGTCGGATTAGTAGTCTAGCACGTATATTCTACAGTAAAACTTTGATTTTACAGCTCGAACTCCACCCATAGAGAGCAGTATGTGTATATAAACCCTTGATTTTAAGTTAAAGTCAACTCCTTACCCCTTCTTTTTTTATTAACCCTTTAACGACCAGACACTTTTTACGGACTAAAAATCAACAATAAAAATTAAACTGAGAAACATAATCAATGATAGGTCTTACATCTAACCTTGGAAAGTCCAACAGAGTCTGATTTGATGTATTTTTTTCTTCTATGAACGACAGGGACAAAAATAGCCCAAAAATTTAAGTAATTTTTCTGAAAATATCAATGTTTAATATTTTTCTCTGTAATGAAAAATATTACGTATGAGTACCTATTGTAGTAGGGGAAAGTGGTCTGCCTTTGAACGAAAAATGATGTTCAAAATTTGAGATTTTTTTCAGAGTAAACTACAATATGAGTTTTACTTTGCACTACATCAAAAAAATCTCTTGTTCATTAAGCTTCTATGTTTACCCCATTCAGGACTCGCAAGTCCTCAGTTTTTCCTGGTGAGGAACTTGAAAATGTGATGTCGATATATTCAAAGGCAGCCTGCATGGTCTGCCTTTGAATGTGGTTAGGCAGCCTTTAAATCTTAATTTTTCACTGAGAATATTAGGTCTGTAACATTAAACGGCCAATAATTGATTAGCATGAACCCTAATGCACTCAATAAAACCACCACTGTAGTCAAAAGTCATTATACAACAACATTTTTTACATTTTTCTGAAGCTCTGTTTTTCACTTGAAAATTTGTAATAAAACGCCATTGAAGTTGCCAATTGTCAGTTTGAAACATCCCGGCCGGAGCAAGATAGCAGGTTATAAGTATTTGTATGACATTCGTCGGACCAAAGTAGGAGTTCTATTTTGCTCCCGGACAGGAAGCTGTTAGACGTTTCAATGTATGTAAAGAGAGGCTTCAAAGGCACACAACATTAAGATTCAAAGGCTGCCGCAGAGCAATATTTGCAAACTTTTATCACCCACAAAATTTGTCTCATCTGAATCAAAATGTATTTGGAGAAATACTATCCAAGAATAACCTTCTATGACTCACAATAGAAAATTTGTTCGAAAAATTATTTTGATTATGAAAAAACACATGAATTGTGGAACATCAAAATTACAGTTTAGAGCTCAGTTTGATTTTTTTGCCCTAGCACCTAGAAAATAAGAGCTAGGATCTGTATTTTTTGAAGACTTGTGAGGATTATGCATAGCTATCTAATAGTTAATAGAAAAGAATTTATGCTTTAAAGAAAACTGAAAAAAATACGATATTCAAAGGCTGCCGCATTCAAAGGCAGACCACTTTCCCCTAGTTTTTGTTGCCAAAAGAGTTTTGCTTAAAAAAAATTGTAAGTATAAAAAATAAATAAAATAAATTATGAATTTGAGAATTTTAAAATTCGCCATTTTAAAGCTTAAATTACAAAGCACATAGCTAGAAACTTGCAAAAAATATTCAAGATTCCTTCAACCTTCTACTTTAAAATTATGTACAGACATTAGAAAAAAAATAACTTTAAGTAGCCAGAAAAAAAATTATTTTCTTTATCGGACACCGGTGTTCCAATCGTCCTTAAAGGGTTAAATTTTGGTAGAGTTTTAGATATATGAAGTTTCGAGTTTTTCGCGTCACGCTGTTTGTCCGTCCGTTCGTCCGTCTAAAGATTTTCAGAACTTTCCCCATCGGTGGACCTTCGTATTATTAACATGCGCCTAATTTGCCCCCAGCCCTCCCATTTTCCATCTAAATCAATGTTTTTTTTTTTTGAATTACTAGAAAACGCATCGTACAAGTTTATCGGTGGCAGCCAAAATCCCGAAAGCCAAAATCCCGAAAGCCAAAATCCCGAACGCCAAAATCCCGAAAAGGCCAAAATCCCGAAAGCCAAAATCCCGAAAGCCAAAATCCCGAATATAGCAGGAAATAGACGGAGACACTGAACCTTTCTTGATTTTCACAATTTTATTCTCTACGACGACACAGACTGTCGGTCAGTCGAATGGTGAACATCACAGATCAATTTGTGATCGAAGTTCAAGTGCAGTGTAACAACTCCCACCTGTACGTGATTTTCCCTGCCATATTCGATACCTGATGAAGAGGACATCCATCCTCGAAACGTCGTAGAGAATAAAATTGTGAAAATCAAGAAAGGTTCAGTGTCTCCGTCTATTTCCTGCTACATTCTGTCGAACCGAAATTCTTCTGGAAAATCCCGAATGTTCAAAATCCTGAAAGGGATGAAATTATACTGGAGAAAATGTTTATAATAATTTTCCAAGACACAGAAGATTTCCCTTTGCCTCCAGAAAGCGTGGGTGCAATCGTGGGAGTAGCTATGAGACTTTTAAGAATTCGAGATTTTGGCTTTCGGGATTTTTGCCCATTCGGGATTTTGGCTTTCGGGATTTTGGCGTTCGGGATTTTGGCTTTCGGGATTTTGGCTTTCGGGATTTTGGCTTTCGGGATTTTGACTGGGACCCCAATTTTATAGTTACGAAAATTGCCTAAAGGCGAACATTTCGTCCTTACACGAAAATATCGTTCAGTAGTTCCTCACAACGGAGTTTCAAGGTCAAGGTGAAAAGGCTATCAACCGAATGGAGTAATGTAAAGATCTTGTAATTCCGAACAACTCGGAACCTATTCCCGCAGATAATGTATCGTTAGTGAATGGAATCATCATGGATAGCTAATTTTTATCCAATTAAAACATTTTAAAGAACTAATAAATGTGAAATTATAAATAAACTCCTTGCCTTATTTATATATATATTATATATTTGAACTTTTCTCATTTTAACTATCTATATTGTATAGTACTAAATGTGAATGATATAACTTGGGCGTTAATTAATAAAATAAGAAAAAAATCAAATCCAAAATTCCAATATATTATATTTATATAACCCCTAAGATATTTCGAGAGATGTTTTGAGTGATTTATAAATCGGTTTAACCACTTGTAAACCGGGAAAACTTACGAAGAAATTTTCAGGAAAAAAACTTTGCGAAATCCTTGAACTCGTGAACACTACTCTTTTCTCGTGTATTGAATCAATAAAGAACGATAATATAGGTATGCAGGTATCAATTTAATTGTTAATATATTTGATCAATATAGAAAAATGTCTTTATAAGATGGTAATTTATAATAACTCGGGATAACTATTGGAACAGAAAAATTCTATATGCGCGAATTACATAGATTAAAATTAAATTCTGTTAAAAATTACTTTACCCTACAATCCATTGTTTATGTACGTCCATTCTCATAAAATGATGTTTTCTAAAAAAAAAAAACAGCATTTCAAAAGCAAGTTATGTCTCAAAAATTGCCAAATTGAACAGAAAATTGTGAATGGGTCCTTTATCACCTCTCTGTTCCGATGTTCATTGTAAAGTTCCTGAGTTTAATTTAGATACGTACATTTTTCTTATTCTTTTTCAAGCCATATCTAATGTGTTTGGCTTGTCCTGCCATACCCTAACATCCCAACATGAGAACGTATAAGGGTTGGGTGAGAAATTGAGACAGTTCGAAAAGTTTCATTTTGCCCATGTTTTATTATTTTCATACACATTCAACTGGTCGATGTGCTCAAACACGCATTTGGTGTTACTCTGGGTGTTGCCTTTTGCAGTCATATTGGAAAAGTTTTTAATTTATTTACGGGCTCTGCGGGAAAATATAAATATTTCAGTATGTCCTTTTGGATCTTTTAGCACTTTGTTCATATATAGTCCCCTTTCTTTGGACCCCATTCTTTTCTTTCATTAAATTTGTCTGAGAAAAGTTCGTTTCTTGGAGTGGGAGAGGGTGTCATTGGTAGAAAATTTCAATAAGTCTAATTTTTAGTTCCGTCTGGCGGAAGTTGGAGGAAAAATCCATTCGAAATTCATCCTTCAGGATGACATTTCATATCAGGACTAAGCTCCTTCAAAGTACAATCGCCATGGTAGCTTTTGGTGTGGCATATTCTTATGCATGAAAAGCCATTATAGTTTGAGGATGACAGGATAGTATAAAATTGGGAACTTTTGCCGCCCATTTTCCCATGAGTGAAAGTTAATGTGGGGAAAAAATCTCTTTGACAAAAGGACAAAGAGATGATGTTATAGGAGAAAATAGAAGAAACAAAGAAGAGAAACATGAATGAGAATGGCAGAGAAATAGGAAAAAAGAACATAGAGAAGTATATATAATACTAATAATAATAATAATAATAATAATAAAAAATGACAACTTGACGTGATTTATGAAGAAGACAATGTACCATGGAGATGAAGTTCATGAAATTTCCAGTTTCACTTTGAATCTGACAAGAATTTAATGAAAAATTTGATATGGGTAAGCAAATTGATTTACTAGACATATCTTTCATGGACGATCTAATCACCATATTCATGTGCATGAGAATGGGAGTGCTAAATTGGCTTATTTACATAAATAGATGGGCGGCAAAAGCTCACCGGGTAAGGGAATCACATGCAATAGGAATCACGGTCTGAGGATGAGACGGTTTGCCTCAGCAAACATTTCGCAATAAATGCCGAACCATTTAAGAACGTCAGAAGGAATGTTAATTTACATTTTTTCACGCGATTCCCTCTTCCCAACAGAGCTTCCTATGCAGCCCGAAATGTATGGAAAATGTTAAATTTACTGTTATATATCCACATACATACCCTCAAACGTCATCAGAAGACAACCCCACATCTCATCCCCCGAAAGTATCATCAACAGCTCAAGATGGAACACCGAACCACTTTGGGGATTTCTCTCCAATTTTAATCCATTAAAATCACTGGGATTCCATCCTGAGTGACGAACAATATTGATGAGAATTCCATGGAGAAAAAAGGACCTCTCTTTCACTTTCTATCCCGAACCACTTTGCGCGATTTTCCCAACGCTTTCCACTTTGCCACACCATTTCCCACCACCTATCCCTGGGATGCTCACCTGGTTTAATTCTTTCTAATGGAGTAAGGGTTGTTGTTATCCATTCTCTGAGGAGACTTTACTGCAATTTTCCTCAAACTAGGTCTGAGAGCTTTACTAATTACTCGAAAGTTAATAGGAAAATTTATGCATACAGAGGTGTAAGTATTTAGAAATTCAGAACTGTTCTCTTTAAACAATCACTGTTATTATAAGCCTTAGTGGACTTTCGACTGACCTGTCCGTTCCAACAGTTTAAAGACTAATGATAAGGCATCTATAAATTTGCAAGCAATTTTCATCAAAAACTTTTTTTTTAAGAAGTTGGATGTATGTACATACTACTTTAGAGTGATATGTCAAAATTTCGTCAAAAGATCAATTTTCACGAAAACTCTCTCCAGGCCTTTTAACGATAATGGCAGATCCCTCTTTTGTGGCATATGAAGCGTAAGATGGTTTTCAAACTAGACGTTGACTTCGTTTACAAAAGTTTCCCATTTGTAACAAAGGCGGTGGCAAAGCGTCTTAGGCTTTGCGAATTGCTCAAAATCGTGATATACTTTATCTTAAAACTTTTTTTTTTTGAATTTATTTCATCTCATTCTTGATCTTTCCCACCCCCCATGCGGCCACCGCCGTCTTAGCGTTGATTCCAACCTCCAGGACTAAACGGTGGAAATGTCCTTTCTCTGGTTGTATGTTACGGATTTTACAATATGTTTTATATTTCATTGAGGATAGGCCAGTCAAAAAGAGAGAGCAAGAAAGCAAGCAAAAACTTTCGCATCAGTTACAATTTATTAGTTCTCAACTGATTCATGAATCACTCAAAAGATTCTCCAAAATAGTTTTAAGAGTAACAGAATTGATTTTCGGACGAGATTTACTTATCGGTTTATAATCGGAGCATTATCGGTTCACAACCGAATTGAACTGGTTTAGTCTTATTGAGAATTCCAAGACCTTTCCAACGAACCTAAACATGTCCCCATGCGGTTGAGAAATGTGCTATCTAGTGCTTTTCTAATCTTTGACCTTGAAAAGTTATTATAATTCGTCAACGAGATTTTCGTATAAAGACGAAAATCCCGTATTGTCGTAGATGTCCCGTCTGTCGTAGTATCTTCTGGAGAGATAACGAAAAGAGATATCGACAAACAGTTTTCGGCAAAACTTAAAAATATCGATAAGGAGTTAGAAGTATGTGATGTCAGATCCATCACCTAACCCACCGTTCAGCCATTTTTAAACACGCTAAAATTGGAATTGCAAGCCCTCGGGGTGCATGTACTTTTAGACTGCCGATAAAGAATCTCAACTACCACAAACTCTAGGCAGTTTTCTCACATATTAACCCTTAAAGCCATGGTAAATGTCGTTCTACGCATTTAGTATCGTTCTGTGAAAATGTTTAAATTTGAATGTGAAAAAAATGTCTCTGATGTCTTATGTAAAATTTACTAGAAATTTTCGTGTTTTCCATAAGAAGAACTCACAGGTATCACTTTCACTCTGTCGTGTGAAATCATACACAATTCATGTCGCAATGTCTCTCACATTTTGCTGGAAATTGACGAAAATCCGTGTTGTCAAGCCGAGTGAGATTTTCCCTTTAATTCGCGCGTCCCACCTTGTGAATTTCACTGTCATCGAGCCTCCAAATTAGCGAGTAACAGTGATAATTGAATTACTGCGAAAATCCATACTGTGAGCCCTGGGAGACATAATCCCGTTGTGTTTTAAGGGTTGGGGCGAGAAGATGGCATTTTTGCTGCAACCGTGTATAAAGTCGATGATTCTTGGGAGGAAGCTGGGTAGTTGATGAATTGACATATCCACCGAGCGTAAAATTAGCAACCAACTCAATGCGTCAGACAACATTTCGGAACTTATTCTGATGAATCAACTGAGCGAACACCCTCTTTTTTTGAAATGCTACACAGCAACGGTGTCCCCCTCGAACTTTCCGGAACAAACGCATCGCTAAAAGTGCGAAGGTGAATGATTTGATACATCTGGAGCAAAAATGTTTCCTGTCTCATGAATTGTCATTTTCGCGAATGACAAAGAGTTGTGTGAATTTTCCATTATTTTTTTGATTCAATTGTGGCGGTATAAGGGCTTGTATGAACTTGACCAGAGTACTGAAAAGAGATATAATAAAAAAGTGGGAAAATCAATTTGTCAGAAAGTCACAATCACACAGAGTGCATCCATTATAGATGATCATTTCGACCGCCGCAATGTCAATGCGACGTCGATGATGTTACTTGGGGCATGGGAATAGAGGGAGATCTATTGAAAAGGATTTTGGTGGTGGCCTGACAGACAGACAAATACCAAAAGCACATTACTTAATCATTTCTGTCTACAAGAAATCGAAGGAAATCAATCAAATACACAGAGTGAAACCCACACCAATTTTATCTTTTCTTCAGTTCTTTTTTGCGCTTTTTTTTCGTGAGAAAAATTGTCCCCCTTGCAGACGTTTCCACATCAGTACTACGAGTTGTAGTGAAAAACGTGCTTCTTGGGATGATCAAAAACAAAACGTGCAGAATCTTAAGTTCAATTTAGAAAACAAACTTTTTTTTTAAGTTGGAAAAGCGAATTTTATTTCTCTTCTTATATTTTTAAATCTCTAAATCCCAAATTCAGAATTATCTCACACAAGAGCTAAATACCAATTTTTAATGTAATTACCTCTGTAATACAAAAATTCTAGTGTGATTCTTAAGACTAGATTTGGATATATAACCGTTATAACAAATCATTGTTAATATACTTAATATAGTACAAATGTTTTATAATGAACCAAGCTAGTAGTAATCTAAAAAACAATCTGAGAAATTTTAACGAAAGTCTGGAACTCGTGAATTTTTCTTCCCTATTAATTTTTTTGATGTAATTCTTTCATAATCACACATTTTATTTTATTCATTCTAATACTTATGAATAAGACTTATGAATAATGGCCTCCACGCAGTAGAGAACTTTATGCCCATTGAAGAGTTTTTCCAACGCAAGCGTAGGGAATTTACTTCAATATGGACATAATTTTTTTCTAGTGTAAAGAGGCCGTAATTTATCTGCATACTATCCAAAAAGTTGAATGAGAGTAAAGGTCTCTACACGCTGCTGGAAGCAACTTTTTGTAAAAAAAAACAATATCATTGAAAGCGGGAATATCAATTTAAAAAAGACAATTTTTGACAAAAATCGCTCTTAGAATCTATGGAGTCCATTACGAAAACTTAAATTTAATAATGAGAGATCAATTAGGGAGTAGTTATCACTTATGGATGTTACACGCTGGCATTTTTAAGTTAAACAGACTCCGAAATATTGCAAAATTCTTAATAACATCATGAAATGCTAAGTTTAAGATTTTTTAAATCTGTTTTAGAAAAAAATTTAAGATTACTGAAAGCTGCCCATAAGTGTATAATGTACATTGTCCATAAGTGATGACTCCACCCTACCGGTTGCAACTACTTTAATCGTATTTGAAAATTCGAAGTGTTTTCAGTAAGGGAATTCTGTAATTTTCGTGGCATTGTCACGCGTGAGTTCGAAACCTGACAATGCCAATCGAGCTTTTTTTGTCTTATCATATGAGTTCGAAAATGTAATTCATTGATTTGTTAATGAAATGCCTTTACTTGATAATTTTATGAAAATACAGTACGTCTTGGTTGATTTGTTTAACAACATTCATTGTCATTTTAAATACCAGAAATCTGAAATATGTGACTTGTGACAATGTCACGTGAGCTCAAATGGCAATGTCACGGCTACAGAATCGCATTTTCGAAAAAGCTCTCCTAAGATTCGAACCCAATTTGTCATATGGCATTGCCAGAGCTTTACAGAATTCCCCTCCAGGTGAATCCAATTTTGATCAACTGTATTTCAAGTATAGTAAACATACATATGTTGCTTGCAAGAATTATAGCCTAAAAGCGAAAATGGTCATACTGCGGTAAAACTCATATGGTAGAACTCATATGGTAAAACTCATAGAGCTTTACCGTCAAAGGCCAAATTTGATGATGTCACTTACACTGAGAAAAAAAGGGGGTGCGATTAACTTTTTTTCTCATAAATTTAACACTTTTTAAGTGTAAAAATATATCAACATTTTTTAATGTAAATTTTACACCTTTTAAGGGTAAAATCAACATGAAAGAAGGGTAACTTTAACTCCAAATACACCTAAAAAGCATAATATTTACACCGACTTCGGATCAATACTGCAGAGTAAAATTAACATTTCCGGAATGTTATATTAACTTTTTCGGATTTCTCTCACTCAGTGTAAGCCAAAGTCTAACTGCGTCTGCTCTGATCCCATTTGATGCTACCTCATTATCCGACATATCACGTTGCACCTACAAAACGGGTACCCATGTTCCGCAAAGTCTAGTCTAGACCTATTGTCATTAACCGGACATGGAATAAGGCCGTTTTCGCGATGTGACTTTTTAACCTCACTCAAAAGCCCAAGCTCAAGCCAATTAACCGTTATGTTGAAAGTAATCTCTTTGTACCATTCACACTCTGTAAAAACTTGGTTGTAATAGAGGCTTAATGCCTAATACAGAAAAAGCCAATAAACATTATTGAAAAAAAAGTTAAGTGTACGTCTTTAAAGCTGCTTGCCCAGGTATGGTCCCTCCTTTTTACTCTCAGCAATATAAATTCTGGGATAATATTGCATGGAGGAAATCGGTCACCTCGTTTGCGGGATAAGGCTGTCTGTCGTATGAAATTAAGAGTAGAGAAGTCCACTGGACACATTTTGAACATCTTCAATTCCAGCATTGCTGTTGATCTTCAAAAAATATATATAATCAGAGACTCTTGCACTTTAGAGCGAGCGCTCTACTTTTAAACCAAATGAGCGCCCTTACTTTTGCATTGCTTACCTTAGTAATGCACGTCGGTTTGAAGGTTAAAGGGTTAAACTGGGTAAAATTGACTGAGATACTCTCACGCACGTTCACCCAGCAAATCGTGTCAGACGCACACAGTTTGAGGTCTTGTCTTTGTGGGTATGGGGTGAGTCCAAGGTGAGATGTTGAATGTTTCAGATCAGAATCATCGTCATTATCATTGATATGCCACACACACTAGAATCTGGTCGGCTCCAACTTTGGGGGAATGTGTTATTTAGCAGGCACAAGGGAGAGCAAATGACATGGTCATTACACGATGTAATTTGGTTTGGTTTTCACACTGTCATGATGTGGGGACACATGGATGTTCCAAAGTCAACTCACCAATACCTCCTGCAATTCTCGAGGTGTCTCTGTTTCTGAAAATCGTCCGAAATGCGTTGATGGTTATTTCATTTGCCCTGAAAAATTGAGCATAATTTTTTTCTGGGGAGTCATGGGGATGGTAAGATATGGAGAAGATGTGGGTGGAAATGTCTCACAGCCGCAGCAAAAAAAAGAGACATTCCTGGGAGGATGCGAGAAGTGAAAAATAATAGATGAACAACCATCGAATCGTGTCTAACTGACAGGTTATTTTCCAGCATCTTGACTTCATACCATCTCACGCCATCCTCCATCGCGAATGCTCTGCCAAGAATTTTCGGAAGGCATCATGAGATTTCCAACATGAAATTCCCTCGTGCTCCTAAATAGAGCAGAAAAAAAAGTCACACTTGATAGGACTATTTTCCATGTCAAACACTGTCAATCACAAAGAATCGCACTACACAGCACTTTTCCTTTCTCCAAAGGAGTGAAAATTCTCAAAATAAGAATCTCAAAGAGGCGATTAATTCAGTAGTAGGAAATTTTTAGGTGGGAAAATTGTGCTTTCTTCGACTTTGCCTTGTCATTTTATCAATTGGATTGGAGTATTACAAAAAATTCCATGAACCCTTCAAGGACGATTGAAACGCCTGTGTTCCATAAAGAAAATAATTTTTCTTGACTATAATGTCATTTCTTTCTTATGTTTGTACGTAATCGTAAAATAGAAGGTTGAAGGAATCTAAGATATTTTTTGCAAATCTCCAACTATTTCCGATATAGTAAATATTTAATCTCAAAAATGAGGAATTACCGCATCAGCGTATTCATGAATGATTTTTATTATTTTAGAGGCTATTTTGTAAGCAAAAACCTCTTGATACTAAATATAAATACAATGTATAATATTTTTCATAAGAATGAAAATTTTTATGCACATATGTTGTTATTGTCAGAAAAATTACTAAAATATTTGGGCTATTTTTGTCCCTATCGTCCAAAGAGGCGAGAAATACACCGAATCAGAATCTGTTGGATTTATAAAGTTAGGTGTAAGTGTGTAAGACATTTCATTAATTTTGTTTTACGGTTTTATCTTTATTGCTGATTTTCAGTCAGTGAAAAGTGTCTCGTCCTTAAAGGGTTAACTCTCATGTTACGTTGCTCAAATTTATAATTTAAGCATCCTTAAAGAATGATTTTTTTGATATTGAATATCTTATGTCATTGTCTATGGAGGTTACTTATTAGCAGACCTCTAAGGAAAACGGTAAGAAATAACGATTTACGGTGCTGGCGTACTAAATGTAAAACCTTCAAGCTTTGAAATTTAGGACAATTTTTCTGCTTTGAGATCTCTACAGATTACGAGAATCTTTCGTCAAAATGAAGAATTTTAAGTAAATTACTTCCCCAAGTACATGTTGCGTCAAAATACTTAAATATTACGAATATTTCTTACATTATTTTCAGGTTACAATACTTCTTCTTGAAGATGTGAAAGTCAATATAACAGTGTACACTTCTTTTAACCAATCTTGAAGCATTCTTATGACATTAAAGTTATTTTGCAGAGGACTGCTCTAAGGGTTTTAAGCAATCTGTTTTAATTTTAAGACAAATTGAAAAAAAAATGGCTCTTGAACTTGAAGAAGTAACTTAAAAAGTAGGTTGAGTTAGAAAGAATAAGAGAATAAAAGAAGAAAACAAGAAAAAGACGTTGTATTCTAAGTTGAACATGTGACTAACTCTTGTCTGTTACCTGTAGGGGAATTTTGTAATTTTCGTGGCATTGTCACGCGTGAGTTCGAAACCTGACAATACCAATCGAGCTTTTTTTGTCATAGCATATGAGTTCGAAAATGCAATTCATTGATTTGTTAATGAAATGCTTTTACTTAGTGATATTATGCATGTATAGAATTTCCATTCCATAAGACCTCTTAAAAATAAGAGACAAAAGACGGTTGGATTTTGAACATGCATGGAGGGAGAGAGAAAGAGGAAAAAGTGGTGAATGAGATCAGCTGGAAAGAAAGTAGGGGAATAAGGGGAACGAGTATGGGAGTTACGTAAGAGACTTGATTTTGCACAGAGACGTGAGGAGAGAAAAAGTTATAAGTTTATTTTGTGAATTATAAATTAAATATTAGTTCAAACTACAGAAAAACGACAGTGACGTAGAGTTAAACTGTGTTCAGTCTAGTAGTGGAGAAATTGGTGTAAATAAATAATTGGTGAAGGTGATAATTGTGTTTCACTGCCTCAGTGGATTTGGAGAAGGGCATTTGGCGGTCATCGAGGAAACGTCTTCTGGAAAATCCAGCCGCCTACGTTCCGGATCACTGTTGAAGATATTTAATAAAGGAATATATATTTCCAGGTAAACTGGGCAGGAAGAAGAGGGTATTAGATATCACAGAATCCTATCACAGAGAAATTATTGTTTACCACAGGTACGTGAATATCACAAACGGTAGAAGGAAGCCCAAGAAACACACAGTCCCTGACAGATTTATAACACCACAATATATTTATAGGTAATTCTCCACAATGCAAATACAGTCTGTCTTGGATGATTTGTTTAACAACATTCATTGTCATTTTAATTACCAGAAATCTGAAATATGTGACTTGTGACAATGTCACGTGAGCTAATATGGCAATGCCACGGCTACAGAATCGCATTTTCGAAAAAGCTCTTCTGAGACTCTAACCCAATTTGTCATATGGCATTGCCAGAGCGTTAAAGAATTCCCCTCCTGGTCCTTCGAGTCGGATCTTCCTTTGATTTTGCACCGTAGGAAAAACATTCTAGCTGGTTTTCTTGTAAGGGTTCAAATAAATGACACTCAAACAGCCCTTCTAATTAAAATATTTTGTTGAAAATTGATGTAATTAGTACAAGAGCCAATCTGGAACTGACTCAGTGGCGGAGGAAATGCTTAGCTTCGCGGCATTTCTCTGTACCAATTGCAAGTTCCATATAAAAGAATTGTGTTATTAATTAAATATTCACGAACTGGGCTTTGATATGAATGGGGTCGCGACATACGTCCTATCTCGTATAGGTCTTACTACGAATTCATGTACGTATTCGGTGAGTTCGTACGATCAAGTAAACTATTATGCCCTAGACAGACTTACGACTTAAGCCGAGAGACGACTTAGTGGAAAATGATGAAGATCTGGTTTAACTATTATTTCTAATATAATTACGCTAAGCCGTCTCTCGGCTAATCCTCATGTCTGTCAAGGCCCTTAAGGTCGGCTCCACCATCAAAAAATCTCTGAAATTGTCGGTCAGCTAAAAACTGTGCTTAATTCAGGAGCCCTTGCAAGATTAATGTTTGCAATCATAAGAAAAATCAGGAAAATGAATGCATCTCTACCGAAAATCAACGTGATAAATCCTTTCAATTACATCCTTGGAAAAGCGCATGAGAAAGGATGGTTATGTGCAAAAAAACAACCATAAAGCATCGTGTTAAACATGCAAATGGGTGGCAGATGAAAGCGATTCTCCCACAAATTGAGTCGTCTTTCACCGCCAACGGTTTGAAATGAAACACCTCACATTGCATACGATTTATTGCTTCATATTAATACTATCACAGGATCTTTCAAAATGACGATGATTTCTCTCAAAGAGACCCTTTCCGGGGAAATGTGAGATGTTGAGGCTGGATGAGGGATAAGGGTCTGAGCGAGTAACCTTGTTGTCCTGCCATTTGTTAAATGGTATCAGACTTCATTTCATGCTTCTTTTAGAACTTTGTCAGAGTTGAATGCATTTTCGGTTCATCATTAATTTTTGGGTATTTTAATTACTGAACTCTCTAAAGTTATGATTTAACAAAGGGAGTATTTTTTTACAGAAGAATAAATGGGTTTATTTAGTAAAGTGTTCAACAATATCAATTTTCCCCAAATTAATATCTCTACCATTATTCAACTTTTTACCATGGTTGGAGTCATCACGCAAATCACATAATATTCATCGGCGTAAAATTTTCCTGTTGCGATATGATAAATAATAACTGCGTGTAATGTGAGCGTAACTTTGAGCAAAATACGACAAATTACACATTTATTTCAATATTGCCAGTGTGAGTAAATTTATCATTTAAATTCACAACAATTATTTAGAGAAATTGCTGTTTCACCATCGAAGAATTCAGTATAGCGATTTCTCTAATTGGTGAAATTTATGTGCATGTAGAAAATTTTTGGGAGAGGATTTTATCCAAATATAGTACAAGTGTTGAGACTAACAATATCCATCTTCGATGGAAAATTCACAAATCTCTTGTGTATGTTTGGTTAACACTCCATTCCTTGACATTAAAATTAATTGCAAGACATCAGTTAAGCCTCACATCTTGCCACGGAAAATGCCGACAAATTCAATCCCATTTACTCTTTCTTTCTCCAAGCAGCACGGGAAAAATTCAATTTTCCAACCTACATCCTCCACAGAATTTGCTTCACCGGGGTAGGGGATTGATGCTGGAGAGAAAAAAAATATAGGAGAAAAGCTCCTGGAAATTTACTTACAGAAGCGCAAACAAATTCCCCGTGAGAGCATTTGAAGACACGGACGAATTGCAAGGGAAGAGTAGCCAAAATTGTGCACAAAGGAAAAGCATCTGCTTCCACATTTTGCAATAATAACAACAATTGCAATAACAATATTGTGATAAAAACTCCACCAACAGTTCCCACCAGCAGTTACATTGATGTTTTACTTAAAGATGTAACAGGGGTGGTATGCATTCTTGACAACACTACTATATATGTAGATTTTATGTGCAGAGCTTTAAGTTTGATCTTATATTTGAAACATTTTGAATATTTAACGGTCACGCGAAAATTTCATTTCAACATTATGAAGTTTTTTGTACCAAACTGGTTCCAACTACTTAGTTCTTGTGAATGGTTCAGCTAACCAAAAAGAAATAGGGTGAAGGAAACACTTATTGACACTTTAAGAACTCGTGTCAGGACCTATTCATCTCGTTCAGTAATAACCTTCCCGATTTGAGAACTCTCTCCGGTTGAGGTTTTACCTTTACCGATTGCAAGGTATATTGGAGAGAACTTACCTAAAAAACCGTTGGAAGTTCGAACGTTTAAACCGACTAGTTACACAAAAGTGAGTAAGTTCATGAAATGGACATTTATCTTAATAAAATTGCAATTAAAACGTTCTGCCATCCTGAAATTCCACAAAACTACACAAAATTCACTTTTTGCAGCAAACTTTTGCACACTATGGTTGACATTGTTGACGATTGAGGTGTCAAAAATATCGAAATTCGAAATGGCAGAATAATCAGCGCTAAAGCGGTGGGTAAATGAACTTACACTTTAGGGTTCCGGTAGATTTTCGAATAGGTTTGATTTGGCTTTGGAGTGGCTTTGTCTCTTGGAAAGGTTAACTGAACGGAGCCATTGACTCCCTACTCTGTATTATTTGAAATACGAAATTTGAACACTTATCCTTATCGAAAAACGTAGATTAATGAAAAAACGCCATATTACTTTCATTTTATTAGATATGGTTAATAAATTTCAACATTTTGACAAAAGTATCAATAGGAGTTCCCTGGTGAAGAGGTGTTCATTCGACCCTATGAATATACTGAGGAAAAAAAGAGGGTGCGATTAACTTTTTGACCTCATAACTTTAACACTTTTTAGGTGTAAAAATATATCAACATTTTTTAATGTTAATTTAACACTTTTTGAAGAGTAAAATTAACATGAAAAAGGGTAACTTTAACTCCTAATACACCTAAAAATGGTAATATTTACTCCTATTTTGGATCAAAACTGCAGGGTAAAATTAACATTTCCGAAATGTTATTTTAACTTTTTCGGATTTCCCTCACTCAGTGTATTAAAAATCTGAAAAATATATCATTTATAGTTACGATAAGTATTACTACTATTTTCTTAATTTATTTATTTTTAATACTTTCTGCATTCAAAGTTACGTTGTACAGCATGTAAAAATATTATATTTTTGTGCTCACTTTTAAATCACATATTACGTTCTTGATTTTAGTAAAATGTTGTGCATTTTATGACAAAATGTAAGATCAAACGTTCCAATTTTAAAAATGCTCTAGATGAGCATTTTTAGATGAGCAAACTAGAATGATAAAATTTACCATCTTCCATACAAAAGTTTAATAGCCGAGGCACACAACAAACGGAATATTAGATCGAACAATCAAAAATTGTAGAATATACATGCTTTTCTTTAGAATTTACTGCCTATTTGACTGACTTTTTAAATGGAAACGGACGGAAATGTAGTCTAATCATTCTTTCGATTATAATTACGTTAAGCCATCTCCCGGCGAAAGTTGTAAATGTGCAGCCTATTACTATCATACGGTTAGTAGCAGATGGTAAATTATAATAACCGGATATTAGAATGAAAAATCTTGAAAAAACTATTTTTATTGCTCGAACTCTACGGAGAGAGCAATATAATCTATTTTTTTCACACCCCCAAAATTTCCACCGTCCACCCTTTGGAGACCACCAAATCATCGCGTTTTAGACGATATCTAGAAATGTCGTCATGCTGTTTGTCCGGTTGTAGCCAGCTCGAGAGGTCACACAGTTAGAGATAGTGACTTGAGACCTAAAGGCCTCCCCCCGTAAGTCGATCTAAAGATAATTAACATGCCCCACATTTTCCCCCTCCAATATCATGTTTCTTTCTGGGATTGCTAGAAAACGCGTAGTGAGATTTTTTTCATTTTTGGATAAAGTACCCTGGACAATTGGCCATGTGTAAAAATACCGTTGAATAACGGTTTATTCCTAATAACGGTTTTTCAAGGTCAAATGTTAAAAAGATACAAGAGAGCGCATTTAACAGACGAATAAGGTCATTGGGGCTCGATGGAAAGGTCTTGGAATTTCCGAGAAAACTGATCCAGTTTCAATCGGTTTTGAACATGGAACCGGTTCATAACCGATAACTAATTTTTATACGAAAAATAATGATATTAGTCCTAAGTCATTTTAGGCAATGTTTTCAATTTATAGATCGGTTCAAATCGGTTGTGAACCGGTAATAAATCGGTTATGAACCGATAAGTAATTTTTGTTCAAAAATCAATTTTATTACTCTTAAAATTAATTTGTGGGATCTTTCGAGTGATTTACAAATCGGTTTAAAACGGTTGATAACCGGTGAAATGGCAAATGATACGAAAGTACTTTTGATGTATAGTATCTAAGTATCTAAGTTCGAGCACTTTGCAAAGCCTGGGACCATTGCATCGGACCCTTCTCCTGCTTGATATTCATTAGATTTAAAACCAAAGAGGAGGTGTTTAAAAGAATGCTTTTCCAATATTGGCGACCGCAACCGAAATTTTCTCACACGAGTATCACAGTCAAATATCTTCCGATCGTGCCACTACTTCCTATAAGTTGTTCGAAGCATATCGAGAATCGCTGCATTATCATCTGAGATATTCCAAGATGTTGACACAATAACCTCGATAACAACAGAGGGATGGTAAATTTTACTCTTCTGGATAGTAATTACTATCCTGCATTGAATTTTACTATTTTTAGTGATTTTTTCACTCTGTTTTTCTTTTTTTGGCGCAAAAGTGGTAATCATGGCGCCAAGAATGAGCGGGATTAGTGTTACCACATTATCAGTACAGCTGTTAGTAATTTCTATTACAATTTAAAAGGAAATTCCATATGTTGCACGAGTTTTAACGTGCTTTGGCCTGAATACTACCATCCAGTTTCTAGGTAAACCCTTCATAATCACACCTATTTAGAAATCTAAAAGTTAAGGATAGTGGATCCTAAAGTTAAATGTCTATGTATTTTCTATTATCTTTTAAGTCAGTAGAATTTAAAGAAACTTACTACTCTTTTCTCTCTATCCACCGATCGCTCAATCGGCATTTTAATCATTTACGGCTAGAACATTGGTACGAAAAGCTCAAAGTGACTACAATGGTCCACAAGTATTTTCTATCTATATCATCGACTTTAGAGCAACTTTTCTTCGTCTTTTTTAATCATTAAATATTCCAAGAAAATTACATAACTGTACTCCATTTATTTTAGTAGTGTTTAACTTTGCCTTCAAAGTGTCCAAATTTACAAGCTGTCCCAAATTATAAGCATATCCATGTCATTCAAATTCATTTTTTTTAGACTGACCAAATTGATTTTTTAACAGATCAAAATTAATATTCCTACTAGTGTATTCGTTTTTTACTGATCAATATTGACTTTGTTTACTGACCACAATAGATTTTTTATTGTCCAAATTTTTATATTTATTACTTTCCGAATTATACTTTTCAATTGACGGAATTCTATTTCCTTTCTGCAGATCAAATTCAATTTTTTAATTGTCTTAATTACAGTTTTATTGACCATTCCAATGGTTTTACTAGTAAAACTTTTTATAATTTTACGAATCCTAAAAATTCTTTTGTGACCAACACTGATAAACTTACAGACCAAAATTTTAATTAAAATCACGAAAAATATCTATGATTTTATTGAAAAGAAGCTTCTTTTGAAATATTTGAAATCACTTCAAATTGTTCTCTGTGGATTTAACTGAGAAGAATTGAAATCTTCAGTATAAAAGTTATCAAAATGATTAAATAACAACATTCATTTGAAATTCATTACAAGAGAAACTTGTTCTAGACAAACTTTTCGAAAGCTCAAGAGAAGAGAGTTTTTCCCGCATTTTTGTCCTCGAAAATTTAATAAGAAAATACACTACAAATTGAAGTTGAAAGTCTTTCTTAGCGCGCAAACACTCCTTAAGCTCCAACACTTTTCTAACTTTACTTCTACTGAAGAATGACGACATTCTTTTCGTGCGAAAGTGATTTCTCTCGCGAATTGAGAGTGTTCCAGGCGGGGAGCTTATGAAATTCTAAATGGTGCTATTCAGTAAACAATAGCACGTGGAAATTTCCGGGAAATTGAAATAACTTCTCTTGCGAAACCTTAAACCCAATTCAACTGGGAAATTCTAGAAGAGTAAACTGACCTCCCACAAATCAATTTACAATTCTATCAGTACAACTTTGAGTACACTGAAAGTTTTTTTTTACATTTGAGGGAAAAAAAACATGAAAGGATACTTCATTTCGAGTTTCCATTTTATTTTGTCAACATCGTGAATTTTTACAATAATTGCAGAATGAATTCGCAAATATCTGCTGAGTATTTTGCAAATAAATTACCATGCACATGATAGAATGCCCGGCTAGGGTGTATTTCAGAACTGAGCACAATGATTTAATTACATAAAATATAATATACTTAAAATGAAGTCATAATTTGCCATCCTTCTCTTTGTCCACTGCTCGCTCAATCGACATTCTGATCTTTCACGGCTAGAGCTTTGGTGTGAAAAGCTCAAAGTGAGTGCAATACTCTGCAAGTATTTTCTATGTCATCGACTACATGGAAACTTTTCTACGTCTTTTTCTCGCGTTCTCCAATTCACAAGTAATAGCCAAGGCGTAGAGTCTTCGTTTCGTGCTTGATTTAGAACAAATATTTTTTCTTAATAGCGTCCTTAGAACAAAGAGTAATAAAATCGTTACTTTTTCTAAATTTTCAAGTTTTCTCAAAATTATTTTAATCTATCTCCATGGAAATTATATTTTTCCATTCTTTTGATAAAGTTTATTTGTAAAGATTTCAAAATTTGTTTTTAGTCAAACGAAAAGTTCCTTCGACAATTGAATAAGTGCATTGACACTAAAAGTAGAGAAATTCATTCATTCATTCGTTTTCAACCACTCGTCTCAATCGAGGTCGCTGACTTTGGACACTCAGGTTAGAAGATCACGCCTGTTAGTCTTCCGTTGCTTCAGGAGGACTGACTTTTGTTACTTGCAGTGAACTTCAAAACTACTTTCTCCTGTCTGTCCCGAGGCCCAGATTCTTCTACAATGGCTTGCAGAAGAATAATTTATTTTTTATTATATTAATTTATTAATTATAATTTGTTCGATTCCCGAAAATTTCTTAAGAACATCAGTAAAATGTAATTCCTAATTTTCCTTCAGTCAAATTTTCATGTTTAATCATCAAAAAGGATAAAGAAAGATAAGTGATGAAGTAATTTCGCAAGATAAGTATAATGAAGAGCAGAGAATAATTTTTACAATTGAGTTTCGCCACATCCGTCGCAACTGTCACAGTTCTCAGTAAATTCAAGTCCCGTCCGATATAAAACATTAAAGTGTCTGAAGGAACACATTTTTCACTGTAAAATGAAAGCTGATTGAAAGCTAAACATTGTATTAAAATGACCAAAATGTTCTGGTTCATTTTTTAGAATTATTATATTTTGGTGAAAAGCTACAATGATCATCAGTCTAATGCCCGAGACACACTTACGACTTAAGCCGAGAGACGACTTAGTGGAAAATGATGGAAATGTAGTTTGACCATTAATTCTAATATAATTACGCTAAGCCGTCTCTTGGCTAATCCTCATGTCTGTCAAGGCCCTAACGATCAGAGGTGCTACCCTAATCTCTGATATACTAGCCATGCTTCTATTTATCGATTAAACGTCAAATTCTTCATCAAAATGACTTCAGTGTGATTCCAGTACTATGAGTAATCCTTAATTCATCAAATCGATCAATTGCACTAAAGCTTTTCTTTAATTGGACGCCGAAGAGAGATCGAGCAATAACAATTGCTGGTTAGAGGACAGGGTTTGGAAGAGGACGAATAAAAAAAAAAACAACAAACAAAAAGAAAAAAAAAGAAAGAAAAACGGTGTGAACATGAAAAGCAGGATTTTTTCTACAGCGATACTTGCCCCGTTAGACTTTAGAACCCGGGTTCTGTGGGGTTGGTTGAAGTTTATGTTGGAAACGGTTTGCATTTTAATGGAATTCATCCACTCCCAACCTCCCATATTTTTCCTTCATCTTTCCCTCATTTTTTCGTTACCTTCCCCGCGCATTCATTTTTTCTTCTTTGCCCCAAACCACCTCAAACTCTCTTGGAAATCACTTGAGTCAAGCTGGAGAATGTGGAGGCCACACATCATCATAAGGGGTGTTGGACAGTTTTGCATATTAATTTATTCATCCAATCCTGAACACATCACTTTCATTATGGCCAAAGCTTTAAAACACTTGACGTGAACTCTCGCCACGGAAAGAGTGAAAATAAAAGTTAAATTGATAGAAAATGGGTGGGCGGGTGGTTGGCTGGGTACTGTGAAGGAAGGAACAAAGAGGAAAAAAAAGCTCTGGGGCGGCACAATAGACCAAGTGGAGAGAAATTATTTTCCAATTTTCATGACCTCACAGAATTCCCAGTAGTACATCTTTTGCAAATATTTTCCTTTTATTTCCTCAGAGAAAGAGGAAAAGCACAAAACAGAGAGAAAATTGACTCAAGATTGACTCTCATTGGGTGACCATCGAGGAATTTGGGGGTGAGTCTGGGTAGGAATACTTGAGTAATGTTTTTCATGAAATTTTGAGCTTTCCCAATGCTAATTGTTTTCCCATTTTGAGGAATATTTTTAATTTACTGAAAAGTTTAATTGAACTAGTTAGAAAAAGTATACTCATTTGCATATTATGGTAAATATGTATGTATATAATTTTATCTTTCTCAATTCAGGAGATAGTTTTTCTTTTCTCGCTATGAAATTTCTTTTTTACGCTATAAAGTTTGTAAAGCGTAAAAGACAAACTCATATTTCTTGAGCAGTACTTGAATCCTTATAATAACAAAAATCGAAATGCATTTCGTTTGAATTAGAGAATTTTACTGCTCTAACTCGACAGAAGGAGCAGTACATATAATCCAGCGATTTTGAGTTTAATATATATGTATATATTTATTTCGACTTCTTACCCTTAAGGCGTTATATCCAGGAGAATGCGTAAAATAGTTTTTTTTCTTAATTTTTTTTTTGAATTTATTGATCAATCGATCAATATAACATTTTTAGGGTTATCCGGTCAAAATCCCGAAAGCCAAAGTCCCGACAGTCGAAATCCCGAATGGTCCAAAATCCCGAATGGTCCAAAATCTCGAAAGTCAAAATCCCGAGTTCTTAAAACTGTTATAGCTATTCCCTTGAATGCACCCGCGCTTGCTGGAGGCAAAGGGTAATCTTCTGTGTCATGGGAAATTATTCTAAACATTTTCCTTCGTATAATTTCATCCCTTTTCCGATGTTGAATATTCGGGATTTTGGCCTTAAGAATTTTGGCCTTTTCTGGATTGTGGCGTTCGGGATTTTGGCTGCCACCGTTATATATATCTTGATGAATACAAAGATATTTTTTATTTCAATTTTCAATACAAAATAGCGGCACAGCAGTGCGCGGACTGAGTGTCGATTTTTTTTTTAAATTACATTTATTGTGAATATTATTTATTTAGCCAATTTTTTAGACAAAAACCATGATTTTTTCAAGTTTCTGTCAAAATTTGCAAAAATCAATATTTCCCAATTCTCTGGAGAATCTATCTAAGCACCTGTCCTAAAAATTTCAAGTCAATCGGATGGAAATTTTACTCCAGTTCCACTGCTCGCCGCAAAGCGCCTCAAAAAAGAATTGACTCTCAGTTCGCTCATTGCTGTGCCGCCATTATGTATTAAAAATTGAATTAAAAAATATTTTTGTGTTCATCAAGACATATTCAATAGTCCCTGAAATTTTCATATTGATCGATTGATTAGCAAAGTCTCAAAAAATTCACAAAAAAGAACCGCTAATTTTAGGCGTTCTCCTTAAGGACTCATATTTTAGTGGAATTTTGGAAATTTGAAGTACAAATTTTTTGACGTCATGCTGTTTGTCCGTCTGTCCGTTTATTCAACCGTTACCACGCCTAGAGGCCAAACCGTTAGAAATACAGATTCACGACCTTGGATCCTTGCGTAAGTCGTCTCTGGGATCATGCACATGTCCCTCATTCACCCCGTTCCCTTATGCCCTCGACACCCTTAAGACTTAAACCGAGAGACGGCTTAGTTGAAAATGATGGATATGTGGTTTAACCATTATTTCGAATATAATTACACTAAGCTGCCTCTCGGCTAATCCTCAGGTTTGTTAAGGCCCTTACAATGCAAATCCATGTTTTTGGGATTGCTTGATAACACTTAGTACACTTTTTTTTCATTTTTGAATACGTTTAAGAGATTATCCAGGAGGACATTTGGTCTTTATACGAAAATACCGTTGATTCATAACTAATGTTTGAAGGTCAAAGGTTAAAAAGGCTGTAGAAAGGGTATTTCCCAACCGAACGGTATCATGTTTGGATTTGTAGAAAAGGTCTTGTAATTCCTGATAGTCTGAACCGATTACAATCTATATTAATCGGTAACCGAACCGATAACTATTTTTTATCCGAAATTCAATTGTATTACTTCTAAGGCTAAGGTGTATTTTGGGCAATGTTTGAGTGATTTATAAATGTGAACAGGTAATATACTGGTTATGAACTGATAAGTAATCTTGTGTGAAAATCAATTCTGTGACTTTTAAAACTATTTTGGGTTTGAGTTTGAGTCTGTTTTGAGTTTCGGACATTCATTATTATTTTTCCTTATACAGGGGTAGAGTTCTCAGTCCCATGCCCCGTAGAATCAAATGCCGTGAAGCTAGGATGCAGTTCGGACACCTTTAACGCCAGAAAAATTCCTGGTGACCTAAATAAAGGGAGATTTGAACTCGCGTAGAAAAGGTACTGGTACTACTATACCGCTTGACCCAATGAATGCTCTTACTATTGCATTGTACTGAGTAATCTGAAAACAGATATTTAATAAATTAGGGTTTAGATTTGAATTATTTATTCTCTAATCAAAATAAATTAGGGAAAAAACAAAAGACTTTTCAGTAAGCTAATTTTCAAAGCTATTTTACCCAATACCTAATAACTTAATGTAACCTCTTTCCCCTTTAAGGACGATTGGGTCACCGGGGACCCAAAAATGAAGCTTTTCCTACGCCCTTCTAAAGTTGTATTTTGCCCTAAAAACTTAGAAAAAATGATTTTTTCTGACCCTCAATTTTCGACCTTCTCGTCCTTAAAGGGTTAAACACTTTTTTTTTATTAGGGATTCAATATTTACGAAGAAATCTAATAGTGCAGATTTCTAAAGGTCCCTGCACAGGTAGTAGGAAATATTTCAGCAATTCCTGCAATGTTTCCGAATAAAATAGAGCGAAAAGTTACATCCTAATTACTTGGAAAAAAATATCTAATTGCAATTACTCTCGATCAAATGGCAGAAATATGTGTGAGCATGGGTCGGATGGAGAGGAAAATCGCTGAACCATGACCTAGACGCTCTATTGAATGAGAAGTAAAAGGCAAACAAGGGAGAGCTTTTTCTGCAAAAGCAAGAAGAAAAGAGACGGGGGCAAGGGGTGAAAGAAAATTGCAATGTGACGGACAAAAAGACATCCACTTGTACATAAACAATGTTCAAGATGGTTTGTAAAAGAGCTCCACAAATGAAATTGAATGCTTTTCATTTGCCATTTTCTTATGCAGGGCACTGTCTCCTGCAAAGCTTTTTTTTTCATCTTTAGAATTTGCTGTGAGCTTTTTTGATATTTTAGTCCTCATGAACGGTCTTTTTTTTACGATAAACTGCTATATGGATTTTATTGGGAGATTTTGAATGTGATTTTTTTGTCAAAGAATTATTTTTTCCAGCTGAAGATTGCTAAAAATCGAAGGGCTTGAAGAAAATTTATTGCAGGCCATTCCCTTGCAGCATGTTTACATAACATGAAAATATTTTCTACTGCCAAAGGAAATTTGGTGCGCGCGCAAGTGTGGAAGTGTTACATATATCGATGAGCTTTTATTTTCTCTCATTGCTGACACCGTTTGGGCTTTTATTCACCAACACATGGGTGAGCTTTCAGTGTGATGTATGCATTTGTACAGTGACCCGGTGAGAATGCCTAAAAGAATCCCAACAGCGCATGCACGTAGAATTACGAGCACGACGCATGGCAAATTTCACCGCGTTTCCGCCCACCAAAAAGTGGGCAAACTTTTATGTACTGCAAAAGCTCACATATACACAGTTAAGTTCAAAAGTTGGGGAAATTTTTCGGGGGTTGGGTGGGATGACTGGGGGAGAGCTCCTTCGGCGGGGATCTAGACAATGCATAAGATGCAGCAGTGGCCATGTGACGTCACCCGCGAAGGGGTTCTCGCGGCTCCACCCTCACAATTTTGCACCTTGCTTACCCCAGTGTATACCCCTCCAAGGCTGAAGCCCTATATACCGGCGCCAAAATGCACCCCCAGAGCCGAAACTTGCCTGTTGCTATCGCCATGGATTTGAAAGTGCCCTCCTGACTGTGAGAACCTTCCCAAATACAAAAGCTCTCAAGATATTTTCCAGTAGTACTCGGGCATAACGCAAAGAATAACCAAGTGTGTCCTGTTATATTTGGTTAACACGTAGCGATATATCGGTACCTATAAATCGGTGGGCATTCTTTCCTGGTTATCAGGTTATCTTCTCTATTTCAAGTCAATCTCTTTCTATATTTGCAAAAGTTTATTGTTGAGAAACCCAGAGAGAATTTTATTTTTTCGGGAAATTTATCTCCATAGGGGTATAAGACCCCCTTCAAAGGTCCAGAAAATACTTGTAAGCTCTCTCACCCGCTCCCCAAACTCTTGGGATCAAGGCAAAAAGCTCAGTGAAAGTTTTATTTTCTTTCTGACGTGGGAGTGTGAGGCGAAAGGAGAAAATCCGGCACGCACTGAAGGGGGATCGTCGCAGAAAAGTTGCGTGTGTCTCGAGCAAAAGAAAAAGTGCGCGACGAAGCACACCTTTCCCCCCTTTTGAGGTCAGAATCGACACATTTTTTTTATCCGTTTGGAGAACTGTTATAAATTTGAATTCAATTTTTTTTGTATAAAATAAGCTACATCTGAATTTTTGTTCATTCAACAAAAAAAAAACTGAGTAAAATTTTCTTAAAAATTGTGCTGTGCTAACGATTGGACAAACCAAAGTCAATTACACGTGCATTTAGTTTACCTTGGTGCATCTGCAGTGAAGAATTGACAATTTGTAGTAATCTCCCAAGACTAAAGACATCAACAATTCCACTCTCTTTCACATTTAAATTTCTTACTTCAAATCAAGTGAAATCAACACAACCGACAAAATTCATGTGTCGTCTCAATTCAGGTAATAACATCATTCCAATCAATTTTACAATTCAATCAATGTGTCTAATCAATTTTCCCCTGAAGAACATATATCCAGAGTTGATTGGATAAATAGTCTCTGAATCTGTTCTAAACACTCTATAACATACATAAAAGTAGCCTTTCACTATATGTATTATTCAAAGAAACATTACAAATCACAAATTGGAGAATTGTGTTCAGTAAGTGCATCTCAACAAAGGTTAATTGTACATTTAGAATGTATTCTCGGAGTAATCGAACAAATTTAAAACATTATTGTGCGAAAAAGTGATTGGGATTTGCTGTGAAAATACAAACTTCATTGTTAATTTTGAAAGAGACATTGAGTGCTTTTAAAGTTTTCGTGTTGTTTCAACACCTTTAGAGAAATGACCATGACCTGATGCTTTCTCTTCAGCTTTAAAGATTGCTGTAAATGAATTTATTTAGATTTCACCTCAGTAGGAGAAAGTACTTTCCTTTCGAACTTTCGAATAATGTCATTTTTTTAAATTTTTCTTAAGAGACTTCAATATAATTATTACATAATTATCAATAGTTGAAAATAAGCTAAATAATATTTAATAGAAATGTGCAAGTCTCTTAGGACGATTATAAGAAAATTCACATTATTCAAAGGAATGAACATTCGAAGGGAGGGTACTTTCCCCTATTGTTGATATAGTCAGCATGACTTATATTAATTCTATGAACGATGTGGATGGACTGCTTAATACATCTATTTTTATTTTATTAAAAGAAATTTAAAATAACGATTTTTTTCAGTCAATTTTGTAACGTCGGATTAACTTAATGAACTAGCTCTAAGACATATCTGAAAATGAATTAATCGTTAGACTAAGTTCACGAAATAAACAGATAAACGGGTTCCGGTCAAAATCCCGAAAGCCAAAATCCTAAAAGCCAAAATCTCGAATGGTCCAAAATCCTGAATGGTCCAAAATCCCGAAAGCCAAAATTCTGAATGGACCAAAATCCCGAATTCTTAAAAATGTCATAGCTACTCCCACAATTACACCCGCCCTTGCTGAAGGTAAAGGGAAATTTTCTGTGTTTTGGGAAATTATTTTACACATTATTCTCCATATAATTTCATCTCTTTCAGGATTTTGAACATTTGGTATTTTGGCTTTCGGGATTTTGGCGTTCGGGATTTTGACTTTCGGAATTTTTGCATTCAGGATTTTGGTGTCGAAGCAATACATTTTTTTTCTTTATAGAAAAGAAGCGATTTATGAAAAATGTTATATTACTTGCATTTTTTTAGACGTATTAATTAAATTTCAAAATTTTGACGGAATTGCTAATAGGTGTTCTCTGCCGAACAGAAGTACCTTCGACCCTGGTTTATAAATAAAAGAGAATAAAATGTAATGATAAATAAAATTCTTTTATGATGAGGGGGAGTTGGAGCACTGAAGCTCTGCAGTTAATATCTTCTTCCGTTTGTTCTTCTAGCTAGTACAACTTAGGTTGTAGCAATGCGACATCATAGGACAAATGTGCCAAATTTCGGCATAATTGCATATAAGTGCCAAAGTCTCAAGTTTGAAGTGTAATATTTTCAATACAAAATTTTTTTAAGGATTGTTGCTTGGAACCTTGTAAACAGTTTATCGTCTTTATTTTCTCCAAAATAATTCGTAATACATTTTAAAATGAATAAAATAGTAGACATACCTTGATGGCATATTTCGGCCACCTGCATTATCATAGTTCTTTGTTCTTCCGGAATTCTTCCAGCCTTTTTCACATCATCTCCTTCGTCGAAGCGACATTTTTTGTGATTTTTTTGCATTGTATCATCTCTAGATAGAGTATGCAAAAATTAAAAATTCATAGAAATTTGAGGTACAAAAAAACTGGTCGTAATTGCAAGCTGACCGAAATTTGGTAATCTTACCCTACTTGTCTCTAAACTTCATAATTCCAAAACTTTTCTAAAATATCATCCCTTAGGCATTTGGATAAAAATATGTAGCTTAAAATAGATAAATTATGATACTCTCTCTTTGAGTTTGAGTCATAAGAAATTTTATTACTTGTAAAGTAATTAAGATGGTTAAGTAGTTAAGATATTCATTTCATCACCTTAAGGGGTTACGTTTACGTAGCTCATGAATACTAAAAAAAAAAAACGGTTTTATTTTCTCTAAGTGTTTTCAGAATAATAAAAAAAATCATTCAATCTCTTTAAGTATAGATACGTACTGCATTATTTAAACTATATTTTTGAAATTTTTATTATAAGATTTTAAATTTTCAGCCGTTTAAAGATAGCTTACTTTTCGGTGGACAATATTACTGGAGAATTAAACTAGTAGAGTGGAAGGAACACTTATTGGCACTTTAAGAAATCCTAACTTGATGTATTGGCTGGCACCCTATTTTGAACCATGTGAGACATGAAATTTGAACACTTATCCTTATAGGAAATAAGATTAATAAAAAACGTTGTATTACTAGTATTTTATTAGAAATCGTAAGTGCGAGTGACTTTGTCCCTTTTCTCGCTATTTTTCAAATTTACATTGTAAAAATACATAGTTAAAGCCAACCTCCTGGCAAGTTGCCTGAAATTTGAAGTCACTTTCTCATACTTCGATTTAAATTTATATCGGAATTTTTTTTGCCCTCGCTACCGTTATGCTAAATATTTAAAAATTGAGAAGTTTTTCCGTATTATAAAATACCTTTCCGTATGGAGGGATAAATAAACTAAATTTTTGTTTAAATAATTTTTTTCCTATGAGCACTGTGAGCTGAGTCCGAGATCAATTTAGGAATTGGCTTCAAATAGCTCTATATAAAAAGGCCAACTTGCCAGGGGGTTGGTTAAAGCGAAGGGATGGGGGTGAATTTTTGAAATTACTCATGTAAAAAAAATCAAGAAAAAGCTTGCATTTGGGATAAGGTGCGGGTGACCTTATCCCCCTTAAAAAATACCATAAATCAACAATTTCTCATAAAAACACCAATGAAGGTCCTCACATTTAAGAATAGTATGATCGAGATCTATGAGATGGCATGGTCGCCATCTTGATTTGACGTTTCTGTCCGTCATTTTGAATAAATGTCAAAACCTAAAGCTCGTCCCATTGCACTGAAATTTTAGTATGATGTAGATGATGTCAAGGTCTTATCAGAACGTATCAACGTTCCAGTATAGGTTCAGTAATTACCTAGATACAGACGCTCAAAGTTTTAAATTTTGAAATAATCATATTTCTACGGTCTTTATTATCTATAATCTCAAATATCTGGAGCTTAAGCGAAATGTTGTAATAAGCACCAAAAATTGATGAAGCTGTTATTTTATACTTTCATTTGCTTGCACAATGTAAAAAAAAATAAACGGTAAAATCATTTATTTTTACATGCATGTAAAAAAAATTTGAAATTCTCAAATGACACAAAAAAAAATTACTGAATTTTATTGCTGTGCTTGGGGAAAGTGCCCAGGCTTTGCACGGTCCCAAGCTTTATAATGACTACATTTTTCCTACACTGAGAAAAAAAAGAAGGTGCGATTAACATTTTTTCCTCAGAAATTTAACACTTTTTAGGTGTAAAAATATATCAACATTTTTTAATGTTAATTTTACACCTTTTTAAGGGTGAAATTAACATGAAAAAGGGTAACTTTAACCCCTAATACACCTAAAAGGCATAATATTTACACAGATTTTGGATCAATACTGCAGGGTAAAATTAACATTTACGGAATGTTATTTTAACTTTTTCGGATTTCTCTCAGTGTATGCTTTTCAATAAATATGACTCATCGCACCCAAATATTAAAAACTAGGGGAAAGTGTCCTGTATTTAAAATATATTACGTAGTCACATTTATTCAGAAACTGGAAAAATTTAGTCATTATAAAGCTTGAGACCTTGCAAATGGGTATTTTCCCCTGTATCCATCAACCTTGCCTTTAACAAAACTTACGGCGTCAATAAGGAAAATATGATTCTAGTTAAGTTACATTGTGTGAGAGATTCAAACTAAAAATATATTTTTCAGTATATAGAATTATACTTTGTTTTTTTCGAGAATAAAAGAAGTTAAACTAGGGTGAAAGGAACGTCTATTGACACTTTAAGAACTCGTGTCAGCACCTATTGGTACCCTACTCCGCACCATTTGGGATATGAAATTTGAATATCTCTGTTTATAGTAAAAGGTATATTACAGAAAAAACGTTCTATTGCTTATATTTTACTAGATACATTAAATAATATTCAACATTTTGACAAAAGTGTCAATAGGGGTTCCCTGTCGAACAGACGTTCCTCCGACCCTATATCATTTGTGACTAATTCGGCTTGAACTCTGTTAAATTAGTTGTCATATTATTTGTTGGAATAATGAAAGAAGCATTTTATTAAATTTATTAAATCACAAAAAAAAGTTTATGATCAATAGAATTTAACCCAAAGGCTATGCATGGAAATTATTTGCATGGCTCTATGTTCTATTAAGTATAATTAGACATTGTTGGTTGCTAATTATAAAATAATTAGAATTGGTCAATAATTAATGGAATTATTCAAAATGCAATCAAATGAGCCCAACTAATTATTTTGGCATTCATCATTGCGGGGAGATAAATCAGAGACAAGTAGTGTAAATTGCAATGGTGCTTTTAATTTCTCCTTCGAGCTTTCCCATACCCATCCACCTACAACAGACTCCACTGGACAATAGGGGGCCAGAGAAATGCATATAAGCTGATTGAGTGAATGGAAAATTTCTGTGTGAATGAGATGGAAAATTGATGAGCTGGAGCCAAGAGGGCGGCAAATGGGGTAGCATTTGCAACTAATATCTCAGCCACTCACTCTGCATGCAAATACATCGAGCTAATTATGATACTATTGTTCTAATTCTCACATATACTACCAGGAAATATTTTCCGAAATTCTATATATAGAAATGTTTGCAACTGATTGTGGGAAAACTGGAAAAAAAGTAATAATGTCATAAGTCCACATATCTCAATTTTGAGGAAAGTCAATGATGACCTTTTGATCTTGAAAATCCTCGGAAAATTTCTGCAGATGGCATTAAAACAACTTGTTGCGCAATATGCTGGTTTTTATATATCATCAGTTTTAGTATTAATATTTTTGGATCTTGCAAAATTCATATCTAGAGTAAAATGAAACTTAAGGGACATCCGGAAAGGTCAGTTTGAACCGTACTGCTATGCTAAAAAAAAGTTGCTCAAAGCGTAATACTCGAGCGTTAATTGGAAAATATCCAACACTTTGCCAATTACTCGCAGGTACTTTTTGTCCAAAAAGACACCCCCCAATCTTCAAGTTGGTGGAAAATGGGTGTGAATTTGAAGAAGGGGAACATCTTCAGACAAATGGCATAAAAGGGACAAAAAATTTTAATTTGAGCCAATTAAAAAGTATAAATGACATTTTCGAAAGGAATTTAGAAAGAAGAGAAGAGAAGGAAAGTAAGAGATAAGATCGTTTCAGCTTACAACAGCTGCGATTCTTTTATTGTGTAAGCCCTGGTGGGTCTTACATAAAAAAAGTTACAAGCTTTAACACGAAAAAAGGGAAAATTAAAGAAAACAGGCACAGTGTCCTTATTAACAAAAGCACCAGATCCTTAAGCACCCCTACCAGTGATAGTTTGATTGCATTATAGGACTAAAATAAGAAACTAACTGATTCGACAAAAGACTGAGGAAAAATTCTCAAATAGTCGAATGTTCGGAAATCAAATATAATATTAAAAACAAAATACAATATAATATTGCAACTTTTTGAAAAATCTATTCTAATGAAAAACTTAAAAGAAACAAAGTCCCATATCTAACACTATGCAACACGGTTTTGTTAACGGAGATCTCACATGGTACGTTTGATAGAGTCAAGTCCCCTGATTAAGAATTTGGTCTTGGTTTTGCTCCTATACGTAACAATTTTTTTTTATTAATACTTTTATATTTTTTCTGCTTTGCCTTACATTATCCGTTATATCTCAGATTCTAGTGAACGGAACTTGAAAAGTGTGGGTGCGTTGGAAAGCTCATTAGTCGAGCTTCAATTTTGATAATTACAAAAAACCTTGTAAAACCACTCCTTCGGGGTGTAAAATTGAAGTTTCTCTAAAAATTACCAAAAAAATAGTTCTAAAGTGAGGTTTTAAAAATTTGTATAAAATAAACTAAACAAAATATTAAAAATCCAATGATACCAGGTGATAGGCCACACTTAGAACTACAATTTTGTTCATCTGAGATATCGCGCTCCGATCACTCTAAATGCCTCATTTGTTGGTTTTGTCATTTTCCAAAAATATGAAGTACATATTTTAAAGCAAATTTCCTAAAGATTTCTGAGACAACATCTTTTAAAACTTGTGTGAAACATACATAACTGTTGAGATCCTTCTTTAATTCGATCGGGGGACCATTAACATGATTTTCTTTAACATCCCCAATCAACATTCAGCCACGAGAAGAAACCCCTAAACTCCTTTTGGAATGCTTTTTTATGATTGGTAGAAAACGCATTAGCAAATATTTCGTAAATGCATTTCAATGACTTTAGATAATACTTTCATTTAAAATTAACCTCTACTAGAAATAGTATTCGATGGATGGATGGAAATAAATAAAAACAAAAATTGAATACTTAAAGGAAAATTGAGAACTTTTTAATGAGGGTTGATTGGAAATGTAAATGAAAATCATGTTAATGGCCCCCCGATCGAATTAAAGAAGGATCTCAACAGTTATGTATGTTTCACACAAGTTTTAAAAGATGTCTTCTCAGAAATCTTTGGGAAATTTGCTTTAAAATATGTACTTCATATTTTTGGAAAATGACAAAAACCAACAAATGAGGCATTTAGAGTGATCGGAGCACGATGTCTCAGATGAACAAAATTGTAGTTTTAAGTGTGGCCTATCACCTGGTATCATTGGATTTTTAATATTTTGTTTAGTTTATTTTATACAAATTTTTAAAACCTCACTTTAGAACTATTTTTTTGGTAATTTTTAGAGAAACTTCAATTTTACACCCCGAAGGAGTGGTTTTACAAGGTTTTTTGTAATTATCAAAATTGAAGCTCGACTAATGAGCTTTCCAACGCACCCACACTTTTCAAGTTCCGTTCACTAGAATCTGAGATATAACGGATAATGTAAGGCAAAACAGAAAAAATATAAAAGTATTAATAAAAAAAAATTGTTACGTATAGGAGCAAAACCAAGACCAGATTCTTAATCAGGGGACTTGACTCTATCAAACGTACCATGTGAGATCTCCGTTAACAAAAAAAGTTGTGAATTTGTTGCATAGTGTAATAATACTCTTTAAGATTATTTCATTTCAGCTTAAATGAATCTGATAATACAAAGAGCATTTCAATCCTGCTGAGATATCTCAACAAAAAAAAACTGACCTATTCCAGCCCTACTGACCCGGGGTTATACGGGGTCGAAAACCGAATCTTAAAATGTTCATATCTTATAATGGTCAGAATTTGGCAATCTTGGGTGATCTGGAAAGATACTAAACTTCATAATGGTCCTATCTAGGGACATTGAAACAGAAAAATTGATTATTATCAATATTCAAATGTCAAATAGGGGGAAGTGCCCATAATTTGTACGATCCGAAGCCTATAGTAATGATTATTTTTTCCTGTATTTATCAATAAATGTGGCTCATCGCACCCATATTTTGAAAACTAGGGGAAAGTGTTCAATTTTTAAAATATATTGCGAAGTCACATTTATTCAGAAACATAAGAAAAGTTTAGTCATTATATGAAACTTGGGATCGTACTAAGCATGGGAACTTTCCTTAATCCGTTATAATGTTTCAAATATGGATTGGATTTACCCTGACTGTACTGTTGTTCTAGCTATAGGGTAAGTGTGCCAAATTTCGGCATAGTTGCATGCAAGCGTCAAAGTCTCAAGTTTGAAATGTAATATTTTAAATGCAAATTGATTTTTTTTTATTTTTTCATCTGAAACAGAGTTGCTGAGAACCTTGTAAAGAGTTTACCGTCTTATTTACTCTAAAATCATTCTTAATACATTTTAAAATGAATAAAAATATAGACATTGCTTTGGTGTCCTATTTCGGCCACCTTCATTCTCATAGTTCCTTGCCCTTCGGGAATTCTTCCAATATCCTTTTCACGTCATTTCGTTTGTCGAAGCTACATTTTTTGTTATTCTTTTGCATTGTATAATCTCTAGAATACGTAAAATATAAAAGTTCATGTAAATTCCAGGAACAAAAAAGGTGGCCGAAATTACAAGCTGGCCGGAATTTGGCACACTTACCCTAAACGGAAATAAATTTTACCGGTCTATGTCTCCAGTATTTATTAACCCTCTTTGATGAAATTTTACTATATTGTAGTTAGATAGTAATCCTTTTGCCGCTACCTCAATGTACTCCGAATCGTACTATGCAATTTGATGCTCCTCATGCTTTGTAATTGTCTGTAAAGCTTAACCCTTTAACGACGAGACACTTTCTACGGACTGAAAATCATCAATAAAAATTAAACTGAGAAACATAATCAATGATAAGTCTTACATCTAACCTTGGAAAGTCCAACAGAGTTTGATTCGATGTATTTTGTGCTTCTATGGACAATAGGGACAAAAATGGCCCAAAAATTTAAATAATTTTTCTGACAATACCAATGAATAATATTTTTCGCTTTAATGAAAAATATTATGTATGAGTATTGTAGTTTTTATTGCCAAAAGGGTTTTGCTTTTGGAAGTATAAAAAATAAATAAAATCAATTAAATTCGAGAATTTAAAAATTCGCCATTTTTTGAGCTCAAATATTTACTCCATAGCAAATAGCTAGAGACTTGCAAAAAATATTCTAGATTCCTTCAACCTTCTACTTTACAATTATGTATAAATATAAGAAAAAAATAACTTTAGGTAGTCAGGAAAAATTATTTTCTTTATGGGACTCCAGTGTTCAAATCGTCCTTAAAGGGTTAAAGAAAGACTCAGCCTAGAAGGTTGTAAGAATATTACAGAAAAAAAATTTGTAAAATCTGCAGCAGTACATCTGTAACTTCGTATTTCGAAAAATGTTTTTTTCCTTTATTTTCAATATGAAACAAAGTACTGCGAAAGATTCAGGAATAGATTTGAAATTAAAGTTACACAAAAAACATTAAAAAATATACTCTTTTTGGCCTTTTTCATTACACACCTCTTTAATTAATTGTCTCTACACTCTGGAAAAATAAAAGACGTGGTAAAAGCTCGTGTCTCTTATCGTTTGGTCTCTAGTTGCCCTATAAGTTCATCGATAGAAATAAAATTAAGAAAATAAGTCATTTACGAGTAATTTACCAATTCATTGCCGATTTTGACCGATGCAGCCATGTTAGAAATTTCTAGGCCTTTACAAACAATCTAAATTTAATAAAATCGGTTGAAAAATAAGCCCTCTAGAATGGTTAGAATTTTATCATCAAAAAATCAAGATGGCGATTTTCAGTCCGTGGCTATGTCTTCGGGGGTCATCAAAGATATATTAACAGGAGCTGGTATCTCTTATACGGGCCTCAGACTAGAGATTTATAGCTGAGGCTTAGTGCCTAAGTTACTCGGAAAAGATCAGGTTGCACTTAAGTCCAAAAATTTGGTGACAAGAAGCAAAACAGCTGCCTTATAGAACCAAGTATGAAACAAGTCTTTTAGTACACTTTTAAAAGACTTAAGTGAGAATTTTCCGTTGAAATTCCTATAGAAGCTCTTAAAATCCTTAAGAGTGAACCACTTTACTTATAAGTAATCTCAGTGATGGAACCAAGAGCGTTGTAATAAAAAAAAGAGGATTTTTGGTTCTATAATGCCTGACTTAGGGAATTCTACAAGACTATATTAAGGATAAATTGCTTCTTGACTGAAACCTATGTTATACATAGTTACGGCTACAGGAGTGCGGCTGCAGAGAGTTTTGAAACATACCTATGTATATTATGTTGTGAATATGAGCTCGTTTGAGGTTGGTTAACTGAACCGCAGTTATATTACAATAGCTGTTATTATGAAAGAATCTCAGATAAAAGATAAAATGAGAAGAAAAACGTTGGAACAAGATAATTATAATCCTCAAATTCGATAGAGTTTTCGCACAATCTTGGAATATTTGTGAGTTTGTGAGATTCAGTCAATATAGGGGTTGTTTTCGATTCGGTTGATCGAAATACTTTGTCATCATTGTCAAGTGTATGAAATTTATCCCAGAAAAGTGGAAGAATTGACACGATGGGTTGAACTTTAAAGTCGCGCTATCAGTGCTTTTTTGTTTGCCATCCCTCAGCCCTTAGGACTGAGGTTTTGTGTTATGGGGAACGAGTTGAAATAGGGGTTTGGGGTGGAAATACATCCCATCGAAAGAACACACCGAACCGCACATCAAAGTTAGTGGTGTGTGCTCCACATGGCTATAAAGATAGAAAATATCAAGAACTAAAAGTCTCGAGAGCTTGAGGGGTTGTTATGTGATACACTCCCCATGTTGTACCAAAAGGGTTTGAGGAGACACCAACGATGGTAAAATTGCGATGTGGAAAATGGGGTTTTGCTGCTAGGACGGTGTAGGGGGGAGGGTGGCAGGAAGGGGGAGGAAGGCGATAACTTGAAAAATTATGTACATTTTGGCAAAAAGAACACTGACGGATGGTGGTCATAAAAATAATCATAAAAATGTATGTCGCTGTAGAATTCAAACTTGCTTCAAATTATACTTTCTTGCACAATCCCCCTATCGTGTGATCCATTTTGTACTTCTTCATTGTCATCTTTCACCAATTATTGAAGCATCTTGCAAGATTTTTGCGCTTTCAAACTTTTTTGTTCGCGCCAATTTTGAAAGCTTGAAAGCTCACGGAAAGGATACCCAGTGGAAGAGATGAAAGAGAATCCACTTGACTCAATTATTGTGTATGTATTTTTTCCGTCTTTGTTCACCATCGTCAATTGAAATTGTTTCATCTTGAGTGCACACACTATAAAATGTCCATTATGGCGACATCTCCATGCTAATTTGCAAGAAGAAATATACCACCCGACCGCCCACCATCCAAATGTTCTACAAAACTGAATACTGAAATCATTGGTATATTGAAAAGTCAAATTGTGCAAAAGAGAGGGTGAGTGGAAAAACTTTTAATGGAGTCAATTGTTGGCCAAAATTAAAAGCACCAGTAGAAAAATAATAAAAAAAAGATCACAAGATACATTTTTTGTGACGAGAGTCGTTGCAGAAAATCAAAAGCCATCGTATAAAGTTTTCTGGCAAAAAAAAAGAAAAAAGAGACGGGGAAAATTTCTCGCCAAGTTTTCACCAGAAAATAGTCTGTATTGGAATGTAGAGGAATTCTTGCTGTAATAGAAAAATACAGCCCGAAAGCTATTGTGCAGAAGAGTGCACGATTTTTCGCGGTGATTGTAAAAAGTCGCGCATAAAAAACTTATAATCCCAATCTACTATATACAATGCTTTTTGTTTAAGAAAGAAATCCTATGTTGTTTTTTTTTTTAAATAATCCTTTCTCCTTGAGATATGTTCGATGTATCTTCTCTTAAGAACATTTTCGTTTGAAGCTTTCAAGGAAAAGCAATTGCTGTGATTTTTTGTTATAGACAGTATAGGGCAATCCATCTCTATATCGAAAATCGTTCCTTCACGATCTTAGATGTTTTTGGATTTTACATATGTTATGTTAACATTACATGATAAAATAATATTCCCTATTGTTTTTCCTCCCAAAAAATCCTGTACGAAGATACATGGTGCCCGGCGTCTCGCGCTTCAGTCCTTAATTGCGATTTTTGGAAAATATTTTTAAATGATCTATTCTCAAGAACGGAGAGAGATTTCTTCTTACCGTCGTTGCGGGTGACTTTGCACGTTTTTTCGCTGTTTTTCGACTTTGCCCTCTAAAAGTGGATACTTAAAGTGAAGGGAGGGGGTTAATGTGTAAAATTATTTGTATTCAGTTGTTAATGAATGGATTTTGTGCAACTAACATTAATTTTATAAAATTTTACTATGTTTAAAAAAATCAAGAAAAAAGGCTTGCACTTGGGATAAGGTGCGGGTGACTTTGCACTTTTTAATAAATACTAAAAAATCAACAATTTCTGATAATAAACGACAATGAAGATCTTCAGTTCTAAGGGTAAGATGTACGAGATCTACAAGATAACGTGGTCGCCATCTTGATTTGACGTTTCTGTCCGCCATTTTGAATAACTGTCAAACCCTAAAACAGGTTCGATTGGGTTGAAATTTTAGTATGTTGTAGCTGACGTCAAGACCTTTTCAGAACATATCTATGTTCCAGTCTACGTTAAGTATTTACCTAGATACAGAGGCTCAAAGTTTTAAATTTTGTAATACTCATATTTTAGCGGTCTTTATTTTTTAATATTCAATATTTGAAACCTAAACGAAATGCCTCAGTAACTATTAAAAATGGTTGAGACTTTTATTTTATATATTTATTTACTCTAACATAATTGAAAAAAAAATAAACGAAAAGCGCATTTAATTAATTTTTTATTTTTCATCTTTGCGAAAACAGTTTTTAAGATTCTCAAATAATGCGCTGTTATAAACAAAAACATTACTTTTCTTATTGTTTGTTTGTTAGATCTCATCGCCTAACGATAGCGCTGTCTTTTTTGTGATGGTTTTGATAAAAGAAGCTTCCCTGTTCTATATTCATGAAAATCTCAAAATTTTGAACTTGGAGCCCCTATATCCAGACAATCACTTGACCTAGGTCGGATTTTATATATGTTCTGAAAAGGCCTTGACATCAGCTAGAACATACCAAAATTTTAGCTCAATCGGATGAGATTTTTGTTTTGACAGTTATTCAAAATGGCGGACAGAAACGTCAAATCAAGATGGCGACCATACCATCTTGTAGATCTCGGTCACTTTATCTTAAGTTCCCACAAAATTTGATAATTTTTAGCCAAATACTTCTATAATAAAGCTTTAGAAAGACCATTATATGCAATTTTATAATATAAATCATGCGTTCTTAGGAAGAGAAAAAAAATATTTTAATAGAAATAATCCACAAAATCGAAGTGGATTATTCTAGCCAGATAAATTTAGAATAGATTTGGGCAATTTACTACTCTGAAATCGATTTCGGAATTGCACCTTCAGATAACTTTTTCACGGAGCCGTTTTTTGACAAAATACCTATATTAGCATTTCATTGACTATTACTGAAACTACAAGAATCCTTTTGAGGATCATTGTACCTTACTTGGTACATAACATATCCCTATATACTTTGACATGGTAGACCGGATCGGCGAAGACCATCAATAAGTGCTAGAATTTATGAAAGTCTTACGGACAGCAGAGTGCAAAGTCACCCCCCGAGTGCAAAGTCACCCGCAACGACGGTACTCTTTTTTTTCTGAAAGATAATTTTATTCTCTTTAAAAGGACATACTCGATTTTACATTGTCTGGTCAAGTTTATTTCTAAAGGTCTTATGATTTTTTTTGGAAAAATCTAAAAACAATTTTTTTCCTAAAAGCCACATTCACAAAATTTTGATTTTTTTTTACTATTGATCAGTAACATTGAGTACTATATTCATTGAAAAGGCGAACTTCCACTTTCACGTTTAACTTTTCTTACAAAATAATTAAAATTTTGGAACATTTTCAAAATTAAATAAAACCAGGTAATTTTAAAATTGGGAGTTAAATATTTCAGGGAATATAGTACTCCACAATACTTCTAAGCAATTCAAAACCAAAATTTTTCAAAATCGCGTTTTGACATAGACAAAGAGAATACAGGAAGAGGGTAGTTTTAACTTTAAAATGTCCTTTTTGACCCTGTGGTACCATTCACAGTTCATGGTAAGTCGACTGATGTGTGAGACTGCAAAAGACGTGGCAGTCCCGCCTTTTTTAGAGGTCCGCCTCCGAACCGAAAGCTCTAGACAATAGTTAAAAAAATGTTTGTCCTTTTGGGGTGACCCCATTTTACCGGAAATCAACATGAACTTGAATAGAATAGAATGTTTTTTAATAGAAGTTAAATATAATATTATCATAAGTGCTTTGACCAATTAATTTCTGGTTTGAAGAAAAATACCTTAGTTGTCGAGTCTAATTATTATCGACTAACAAATCAAGCTATACAAGTTTCAATAAATCAAAATATAATCTGACTATTTGAAAGAAAATTTTTCAACTATAAATATAAATATATTCAGAATCAATTTCATGAAATATGATATATGAAGCAGGGAAAAATTTTAAAACTCAGTATTGCTCGACTACCGTTTATTGAGAAATTTAGTATCTTGTGGTATTGTTATAAATTTACATCAGGATGGAACATTTCCCTAAATACTCTACATCTTACATTAATGAAAATTTTCCCCATTGTTTGCAGACTTTCTCCCCCATCTGGGTCACTTTCTATGGTTCACCCCTCAACTGCCCTTTCAATAATTCATTGTGCCTTATTTTATTTAATGGTTTTGATAAATATCTCATTGTCTCACATTCGCAACAAGGAGAAGTTGCAAGTCCTGCTGGAATCTTTAAAATTTCATTGCAAGGAACAAATCTAATGGATTAATGTCATGCAATTATCTACTAAGAAAAAATTCACTTTTATTGCAATTTAAGACAAGAAATGTAATTGGGGTCAGGTTAGAATAAAGGTCTTTGAGTGGATGCTTGCTAGTGGTGACTTCCGAACTTAAGACGGAGTTGGAAATTCAGACAATTCCATCACACAATTAGTAAGGGTAGGAAGAGCTTTGCAAATTGCATGGGCCCAAATCAATTTTCATCTGTGTCGTCTTAATGAAGTCGTCTGAGAATGGTTTTGTGGTTTATTTGTTGAGGTTACCCTCAAGTGTACCACTGTTTGTCTGTACCATACCTCAATGACACCCCTTAAAACCCACGCTTAATCTGCATCCTTTTACCCAATATTTTTATATTATCTTATATATTTAGACCACTCACTTATTTGAGTATTTCTTGTTCCTCACGAAGCTAATTATTATCTTTTATTTATCTTCTCTTTCTAGGTACGTAATTGTTGTTTCCTTGACGTGTATGGAACGATAAGCTAGTCTCTGTGAGAATTTTTATGAATTTTACAATAATATTATGATGCAAAAACTGTAAGTAGAGAAACCTAATTTACTTATATAATTTTCCCAGTGAGAGCTCAAGGTCAAAAAATAAAATAGTTCTTGAAGGCGATAAGCAACAAAGCAACAAAGGTTAATATCATTTTTACGTAGAACTTGTAAAAATACTTCTCAATACCACAAGTTCATTTTAGAATTTTTTTAAATTATGTTAAATTTGCAAGTTAAAATTCAGGCAATAGGGTTGAAGGCTATGCCAATTGTCGATAAAATTGGACGATTACAATAGGTGCAATTATGAAAGAATCACATCTAATGATAGAGTTGCCACATTTAAATTATCATTCATGGACCCTTCTTAAAATATAGGATGGACACAGATAGAATTTATGAATTTGTCACCACCCTCAAAAACACTGTCCCCAAGTAAAAATATTTTTACATAAATATTAATACTGATGAACCCTCTATGTGCCTATGATAGTAGTTTTCCTGAACAGCGACATTAATTAAGAAATACTTATGAAATATCATGTATCGAAATTACAGTTTTGGACCCATTTTTGATTTTTGCTTCCTGAAACTAGGAAAAAAGTCCTAATTTTTTTTAGGAAATGTGAGGCTTAGGATCAGCTATTAAAATATATTACTATGAGTCACAATTATTGATTAACGTAGGAAAAAAAATTATTATCAAGCTTGGATCGTATCAAGCATGGGCACTTTCCCCTATGTAAAATATTGAAGGATAGGCAATAACATCTGTAAAAATTCTATATGATTACTGGAGTAAAAATAAAAGGTTTAAAATAAGCCTTTTAGGGTTGTTCGCAAACCCTGGAAAGCTTATTTTTTAGATAAAAGCTTAATTTATGAAGTTTCTTGAAGGATCAAATATAACCCAGGTCTTCAAATCTTTTGATTTATATTTCCTCTTATTTTACTTCTCGAACTCAAAAAGAGAGCAGTTATATAATCGTCTTTTTTTAACTTGTTACCGACCTGGAGTTTAAACTGTAAAACTGGAGTTTAAACTGTGTGTTGCCAGTAGTCTAAGTGAACATTTCGTCCAAAATAATCGGTACCTTGAATTTTTGAAGATCTAAGTTTATCTAGGAGATGTTTTCCAATCGATTTGGTTATGTTTGGATATTTTGGTAAAGGATTTGAAAACAGTAACGAATCGGTAAAATATCTGTAAATGGTTTATCTGTAAAGAAAATACTGTTAAAAATGAGCCTCAAAATTTCAAAATGCATTAGGCTGTATATTCCTTGTTCGAATTCTTTTACAGCTGAATGTTGAAACGAAGAATACCTTCAATTGAACCACAAATTTGTTCCGTCCAGTAATAACCTTTCGAAGAGACAAAGTCACTCCAAATCCAAACCAAACTTATTCGAAAATCTACCGAAAGCCTAAAGTGCAAGTTTCCGTACTCGCTGCTTTAGCGCTGATTGTTCTGCTATTTAGAATTACGATATTTTTGACAGTTCAATCGTCAACAATGACAAAAACAATGTTTATATGTAGATTTGCTGCAAAAAATGAATTTTTGGTTCCGATCAGCAATAACCTTTCGAAGACACAAAGTGTCACTCCAAAGCCATGCCAGCTCAGACCTGTTCGAAAATCTACCGGAGGCCTAAAGTCCAAGTTCACATAATCGATGCTTTAGCGTTTATTATTCTGTCATTTAGAATTTCGGTATTCTTGACACTTCAATCGTCAACAATATCAATATCAGTGTGTAAACTTATGCAGCAAAAAGTGAATTTTTGTGTAGCTTTGTGGAACTTCTGGATGGTACAACGTTTGAATTGCTATTTTATTAAGATATGTTTATTTCATGAACTTCTTCACTTTTGTGTAACTCGTCGGTTTAAGCGTTCGAACTTCCAACGGGTTTTTAGGTAAATTCTCTCGAATATGCCTTCGAATCGCTAGATTGCAAAAAATTGAAATATCAATCTCTTTTTTCGTGGACAATAGCGAATTTTGAAATTTTAGACTTGTTACACTCTCCACTAAGTACCATTTACTTCTTCCGTTTTATACCTAAGGTAATCGCTTTGAAGATTTAACAGTCAATGTGTTTAAGATCACATAAAATTTTCGTAGAACGTTTGTTTTTGGAGTGGTGAATTTTATTTTTTCTTTTACATTCACTGTTTCATTCAGACACATAATATAAAAAAAACATCAAAAATATCAAAGAAATTTTATAAAATATTAATAATACTGAAATAAGTTAGCATTCACTAAGTGGATCGCCTCTTCGCTAATTGGCTCAAATGGCCTTTAAATTGGATCACCCAATTTATAAGCATATTAAAACGAGAAAATAATTTTTTATTATATTTTTAAAATTTTTATTGTGACATTGTTCAGCACAGTAAAACAGTGCTGAACAATGCGATTCCCGGAAAGAAATATTGATTTGCGAAGCGCCCATTTTAGAGCAAAATATAAACAGCCACAAATTCACTAATTTCTTTATAAAATATTATTATTTTATGAAAATCGATTTTCTCACCTTGTAGGGGAATGATTGTACTTCACTTTAAATTAAACCTTTGGATTTAATTTTTTTTTCATAAGGAAAAAAACAATAAATGTTTTCAATCAACTAGCTGTCATTAGCGAAAATATCTCTGCTTGAAAATTTTTAGTACAGAACCCAGCTGGCCCAAGTTTGTTATGAGTCGATTACACTCACTTATTTAATGAATAAAAATATTATTTTTGCTTTTTCTCAAAGTTGAATAGTTATATTATGTTACTGTAGTGACGGTAGTGGCTATTACGGAAATAAAAATAAAATATTATTTTAAGTGGATTTTATCTAGTTAGCGTAGTCATAATGATCCACATAGCGAAGCGCCCGGATTAGCGCACTTGACAGTATGTCTTCTGTCGTATCAATCAATACTCGCTGACATATAATGATACTTCTATATTCTTTTCAAAATTATTTTCTGGTGTAGAGTTCTTATGAGGAACTAATGTTCACATATCAATTTGAATAATCAGACACGTGTCACTAGTAAACTCACTAAACTGGCACTCAATGTGAAATGGTCCAAAAATTGTCGGTTTATAATAGAATTGTTTAAAGTTTCGGACACAAATTCGATTATAAACATTCACTAGCATATAGGATTCAGGCTTACCATTTTGTGCAATTCATTTGAAAATGTCTCCCCGTTGAGAAGCGTTTGCTGAAATGATAATAGAGCAATGTATTCGGAAAAGTGGTTGTAAAGTCATTACAAACAGTGTTTTATTAAATTAACGATGAATTGTGTTGCATGACGTCGTTGTTCATCACATTCACTCCTCAAAACTCGCCTTGAATGGCGGTTTAATGTTGAGTTGTGGGTGTGTTTTTGCATCGAGAGCACAAATGAGGTTCTTTGGGGGTTGATGAAACATCGTGGAGTTTTATTGCTATCAAGGGGATCCCTCACATAAACAATTTCATATCCTTTTCCACCTCGAATTCCAACAGACAAAATTATTATACCATGTGAAAGAGTGTTTGGTTATGCGTAGAGATGCACATTTTATCATTCTAATTAAAAGCAGACAATAACAAATTTTCAGTCATGCTAAATGAAAATTAATTGTTTTTTTTTTCGTCTCTTATACAATTGCTACATAGTTCAAGTTCTCGTATATTATGCAAAATTGAGAGGTGGACATTTCTATCTAGGGGAATGTAGGCATAGTTCGTACGCAGTGAATCTTCAAATGGTGCGAATTTTCTCTTTGGTTGTAAAGAGCTAGTTTGTCATGTCTTAGCCATAAGATAAATAATTATTAACCTCATGAGACAAGATGATAAATGGTAAACCAGCTCTTTGCAAACAAAGTGGAAATTCGCATCGTTTGAAGGGTTCACTATGTTGGAACCATGCCTACAATCCCCTATATGGTAAAAATGACGATGATGACAATATTGAGAAAACTTCTAATTTGTTCACATATGGGAAGCACACCAATATGATGAATGAGAAAACTGTTGAGCATCACTCATACCAATTATAAAATTTAATATTTTATATTGGACGTTGAAAGTAAGTTCTACCTACGCTTGCCATCACTTTCATCCGTACAATGGTTAGTTTGATAGAGTTATGGGGAAATATAATTTGATTTTCTCACGAGACATCCAAACAATTTTCCACAAAATTAGTCATATTTGTACTAACTATACATTAAAATTTGATTGGGAGATGCATTGTCTCTCATTAGCCTCTTTTAGTTCAAGAGAAATTTCATTATTTGTAAATGACCAATTAATAAAACTGTTCCTATTAAAACTTGTTATCGGATAACAATTTTCTATAATTGAAAATAGTCTATCGTTATTGAAAGTCGAATCAAAAGAAAAATAATTTGATTTATCAGTCTATTTTTAAACTAGTTTTTCAAGAATTGTGTTTTAAAGTTATAAAATATACTTTACTAAAAATTGAGGCTACGGGAATTGCAATACAGGCTTTATTTACCATGGAATTAATGATATATTATTACATAGTTTTAACTATATGGCTCCTAAACACTAGAAAAATATATATTAATTTTAGGTACTGAATAAATTTTAACGAGGATTTCTTATAGTATGTAGAGGCCACTAGACTTTACTTTTAATTTACCGACTATGAAGACTTATTCGATATGAAAAGTTGAAGTTATTTTACAATCGTTAAGCATTTGGAATTGCTAATGGACTGGCAGAAAATCGGAAAACAGACCTCTATAAACAAAACGAATGCTACGATATTTAACCGATTCAATAGCGGTTTTAAAGGTTTCTAATTCTGATGCCAAATTATATCTCGTACCGAATTCTTTACAGGCATAGACCACACCTTTCAGGCCATTTGTGGGCATACTGTATAAAAATACTCTAACTTTAATACAACCAGTGTTTAATAGTAAACCAGTGTACTAGGGTTTACTAAATACACTGCTAAATGCAAATAAACTGGTTCTCCATTATTTCTGAAAAGGAAGGGTAGTGATGGAGAGTGATAAATTTTAGTAAGAATTTGTTGATGATGTCCAATACTGATAATGTACACTTTACGACTTAGCGATCTTAACGGTTTACGATCTTTCGCAAGGGTACTGTTAAGACTTGGTTTTGCTATTGAACTATATTGAATGTAAGTGAATAAAATTTCAAACTGAACTCAAAATTTGACGGCTTTAGAACTGGGGGTTTCAATTGGATCCTGGAGGGCTGTTTAGCATAATTCTTAAATTTTAATCCTTAATTAATTTTTTTTAAGAATACAGCCCGTTATGAATATGGAGAAGTTAGGTTTTCCTTGTGACCAGCATATCAGATCTAGCAGCGACCATAAGGCACACATTTTTTATTTCACAATAAGGAAGATTGAAGTAGTTTCAGGAATTCTATTTTTCGAAAATATAAAATTTTAAAATCAAAAGTAGCATTGAAATTTGCTTACTATTTTCAAAAAGTCAATACCAAAAAGAAACTATCTGGACTTTACAAGCTTCAATCGTGGGTTAGATTACCCAGTTTGTATTGGTATTTCTTGCAAATTACGCATCGGTACATAATTTTCTTCATTGTGATGTTTCTGATCCAAACGACCGACGCGACTATAGGGGAAGTGCTTATAATTTTGGACAGTCTGCTTATAAGCATCGAAGTTCCAAGTTTGAAGTGCGATATTTTCTATACTAATTGACATTTTTGATACTCTCTTTTCAGAAGGGTTGTTTAGAAACTTAGCAAGCTATTCATCGTCTTATTTTTATTAAAATTAGTTTTAATACGTTTAAAAATGAATTGATAAGTAGAGGTGACCTTGGCTCTTATTTTGGACAACTTGTTTATTAATTTGTCCACCTTGGCTGTAAATTTGGACAGCTAATCCGCCTCAATAGGATGCCCATTGTTCTTCATTTGATGAACCAATCTTACCAAGTCCTCTTCCTGTTCATGTAAGGGAAACGTAGAATGTCACAAGAAGCCCGGAAACTTTCCATATCATTCATTAAAGTGAGTTGACTTCGGTACTCCAAGTACGTGCAGATTCGCTCATTCCCTGACCTTTCCGGGAGCCTTTCAAGGCATTTCTCGCTGCATCTCTTTCGTAGAGATGATGCTCCTTTGTTTCTCCAGGCATTTGTCCAACCTAGTCATCACAAAAGCTAAAACTTCACGAAATTTCGTGAGAAAAACACCTGTCCAAAATAAGAACCATCACCTCACTGGTGAATGTCTTAAAAAATTTCCCATTTTTCACACGAAAAATATAATTCACAAGGCAAATCTCACTTCAGGTCAAATGTACAAATCATCAGTAACGTGAATCAACACAATATTCAATGAATATTCAATAATATCACTCAAAAACAGCGAACAAACTTTGTTAGTACTTCACCAAAACTAAATAAGACTGAAGTAAGCCACGAAATTCTGTCATATTTCTCGTAAGCAATTGCTCACACTGAATTTTCAACAAAGCAATTTCAACTCAAATCATATTCAAATTTTAACGTATTTAGTGTTAAAATCTTCCAAAAAGAACAAATATTTAGATAGAATTCATTATTCATCAAATATTGGAATAAAAATCCATCATTTTAATCAATTTATTTTTAGTGTCCAATGTTATCCTCAAAGTGTCCAAAATAAGAAACTGGACAAAATTATGAGCATTTCCCCTATATAGTTTATTAAAAAAAATCAGCTGTCTGAAACTACCGTCAGGGAGTTTTTAGGTTTCGGGTTAAGGCTAATAGCTTAAAATACAATTCGTTTAATCATCCATGGTGGGGATCGCAGTGGCGCAATAGGCAAGACCGTTGGGTTTTGGACGGATGAGATCTCTGACTCGACTCTCACAGTTGTGAGTTCGAGTTCCGCCCGGTTCAAGCAACTGAATATCTAGAAAAAAACATTTTCACTGTGATAAGATGTTATGAAATGCACCGCGTCTGCCAGAAAAAAAAACTCTGGGAGCATGGAAGTATCATCCACACACTATGGAGAAGACACTCCTGGACGGTCTATACATGGACTCAGCGGACTCTTCCATCACGGAATACAACAGCAATATAATATTGTTGTCCTAGACCCCGAAATAACCAATTATCTGCTGTCAGGAGCCCAGAACTCGGAGCTTAATGCTCCCCATTTCACGGTCAAACCACGACTGACTATTTCCCTCTCGCATTCCGCATTTCTCTCACACTGTCATGAAGGGAAATGGCACACAACTTTAAAATAAATGACCGTTCGGACCGTGTAGAAGAACCGACTCCTACAATATGATTACAGTGTAACAAGTAGGGGAAAGTGGTCTGCCTTTGAATGCGGCAGCCTTTGAATATTGTATTTTTTTTTAATTTTTCTTTAAAGCATAATTTCTTTTCTATTAACTATTAGATAGCTATTCATAATCCTCACAAGTCATGAAAAAATGCACACCCTAGCTCTTATTTTCTAGGTACTAGGGCAAAAACACGAAACTGAGCTCTAAACTGTAATTTTGATGTTCCACAATTCATGTGTTTTTTAATGTGTTAAAAAATGTTGTTGTATAATGACTTTTGACTACAGTGGTGGTTTTATTGAGTGCATTAGGGTTCATGCTAATCAATTATGAGCCGTTTAATGTTGCAGCCCTAATATTCTCAGTGAAAAATTAAGATTCAAAGGCTGCCTCAACCACAGTCAAAGGCAGACCATGCAGGCTGCATTTGAATATATCGACATCACATTTTCAAGTTCCTCACCAGGAAAAACTGAGGACTTGCGAGTCCTGAATGGGGTAAGCATAGAAGCTTAATGAACAAGAGAATTTTTGGTGTAGTGCAAAGTAAAACTCATGTTGTAGTTTACTCTGAAAAAAATCTCAAATTTTGAACATCATTTTTCGTTGAAAGGCAGACCACTTTCCCCTATTTCGATACGATTAATAATAATAAATCATCCATGGTCCTTAAATTTATGAAATAATCCTTCTGTCAATTTTCAAATATCTTCCTTCTACCTCAGGACAGTATATTATTTTCAACACGTGTGTATTTATCAATTCAGGATAACTTATATCGCTTTGTATAAAGTACTATAATGTTTCTCAATCAATTATTGTGACAGTAATAATGCTGTCGTATGGAAATTGCATATCACTAAGCAATATGTGTGTGGAATATTGCATGTCTCAAAGGTATGCCTAAAGAAGATCCCGGTATAATCTCAAAGAACCATCCATCTAGGGCGTAGTTGTAGTGGATTTTGAGGGTAACAAGAAGAGTCCTACGGGGATGAAATGCATGCGGACAGCAATCACCAATCATAGATTATTGCATGTGAAATCCCAAGTAATTGAAATATCGGATCAAATCACAAAATTCTAGCCAGGAAAATGGAGGGTTGTTTATGCATCGAAATGGGGTCCTCGAGGTGGTTGGGATGCCTTTGTTGTCAAAGTGTCAAGTTTACCAGTGGGTGATAGTGCTAGAGTGTCTGCTTGGCGCTTTCTCATTCTTCTGGGTGAGGATGTTGTGGAACGTGTGAGAGGGTTTCGGGGAATTTCCATTTTCCCAACCACACCGCCCCCATTCGCATTTTCACTGCATATTCCATCAATCTTCAATATCTGTCACTCCATAGACACCGTCATGGTGTAACATAGTTTGTCTTACAATACAAAAGCACCGTGTGGGCAGATTTGTATGAGAGCATCCTCAGTGCATCCATATTGTCGTCTCTAGGAACACCATCAATTCTGTCCTTCTCCATCTCAATGGGGTGGCTTCTCCTTGTGCTCAACCGGAGTTTCGGTGGGACTGGGGTGTTTGCATTAAATTTGGTATGAAAGTTGCATTCCACCCTCCGCAACTTTTCAGGACACCACCGTGATTCACAATATGGGGGACGGGCAACGCTTCGAGCTATGGTAAACATAAAACTCAATGAAGTTGCTCAGTCTTCCTACCAACCATCTTCCTATCCCCCTTCTTCCACCCTTTGGGTTTGGGGACGAAGGGTCGATGAGCAAGACTCATGATTTCATGGCGCGCAAATGTTTCAGGATTATGGATCAGTTTATGTGAGACGATCATAACAACCGAGTCATGGAGCGTTCAAACGAACTATTAAAGTAACATTGCGTTGCCCCACATGCCAACTTCTCTTGCTACCCCCTATGCCACCCCCTAAACTGATTGTGACAGGGCACCATTGAAAGGGTATTGCACATATATACATAAATCTTTCTAGTTTTCCTCTGACTTGCATCTCCAACATTCTCTCTTAGGTTATTCGAAACTTGGTCCATTCACCGATGGATGCCATAGAGATTAGTTGTTATGTTTTTGGGATGAACTGGGCAGTCTATAAAGTAGACTTCAGGCTAAACCACGAAACATAATTCAAAAAATTAATAAACTAACTTGGAAAAGGCTTACAAATATTGGATTTTTTGATAAGATTTCGGTCAGTTTAAGGCTTATGAGACATATGCACAAGTTTTTGACTTGGTTCACATTTCCTCACTTTTATTTTTATTACTATCGTAAGTGCGGGTGACTTTGACACCCCTGCGTTCGTAAGCTTTTCTTTATTTCTAGAACTACCGAGCTACCATGTCTGATCGGTAAAGACCATACTTAAGTTCTAGAAATAAAGAAAAGCTTACGAACAGGGGAGTGTCAAAGTCACAAGCAGAGGACAAAGTCACCGACAGTTACGGTACGTTTCGGGTACGATTTTGCCTTTAACTCTGATATGTAAATCAAAAAGACAAATTAAGTCTTGGAATTAATTGCTATTATATTCACTCTAAAATAATTTGGTATGTACAGAATGCCGTTCAAATGTAAGCCTCTGCGACCATGTATAGAGGATCGCGCTTTGAGGGTCGTTCTTTGAATGTCATGCCTTGGAATTCTTGTTTTGGTAGTCGTGTGTTAAGGGCCACGCTTTAGAGGTCATGCATTGGGCATCGTGACATGGATGTCGTGCCCCAGGGATTGTAAAATGGTGTTACTGTGTAATATTGGTAAAATTGCATGATGATACTATTTTACCAATTTAGTGTTTTACCCATAGAAAAAGATATTCTAAAGGACAATGGGTAGACCGGTTCCACCTTTTACCACGAAACCTATACCATTAGACAGATACTGGTACTCATAACAAAACTTTTGTTCTGGGACCACTCTCAAAAGTTTGTACGAAAAGCGCAAGACCATAAAACATGTGTTTAAGGGGTTAAGTGGGTCACGTGGCCTGAAAAAGAACAGCATATTATTCCTTCCATTTTTTTTCTACACAAACAAAAAACTAAGTAATTCATGTTAGTTGATGACCTAAACCCGTACATAAACTATAGAATTTTTTTACCTTGATTACATCATGTTTTACAACACAAAACGTGGTGTAGAATACGCCGAAAGATATGTTCAAAGACATGCCAGGAATTTCGAAAATGCAAATGGTTTTCTAAGATACAAAAAAAATCATTTTATTGACTATAATTCTCAATGGCTCAATGTTTGTATGGGAGCTACCAGATGGAGCAGTCAGAGAGAAAATCTAAAAATAAGCTCAAGTTATTCATCGATTGTGAGTCGAATTTCGTTATAAAACGCTAAACTGTTTTCGAAAAATAAAATGTCAAAGTTGAGAATTTTCAGAGGGATATTATCCCAAGGACTGACACTTTTTGATTTGGGTCTCTGTAATTTTTAAATTAGATACATTGATAGATAAATTTATTCATCAACAATGCTTTCGAAGTACAGTTTCGTTTTTATAAGATACCGTGTACTTTTGAGTGTCCATCGCCGTCTTAACGTTGGTGTCAAACCTCCAGGGCAAAACGGTGAAAATGCTCTTTCTCAGTTTGTATGTGCCAGACATGTAAGAATATGTTTGATTTTTTGTATCACAAAATCCCAAAAAAAGAAAAGAAACAAAAACAGAAGATTCTGCTCTGTTGAAATTGCACTGCTTTGATGCATTGTGCGATGTTAAAATTAGCTAACTCTTATTGAGCTGTAAAGCCAATTAAATACTAATTACGAATACCTACAAACTGAACACTTTTTCCTATTGTGTGACTAAAAATAAAAGACAAAATTTACCATAAGGAACATATCGTTGCGTATTTCAATTTACCATATTGTTAAATACTTTACTACCGGGATTTATTGCAAATTGGAAGCTTCTATTTTAATTCAAATTTCTATCTAAAAACACACGTTACATATCTATCATAGATTTATACTGAAGGTTAAAATTCTGTGCTAAGACGGAAGTGATGTGCTGGAGGAATCAGAAAATATAATATGACAAATTCAGACAAATCTTACCAACTAAAGGCTTTAGACACATATTAACGAATATAGAAAATTTTCACATGTGGAATAAAATCCAATAAATAATCATCTAAAAAATTGTTTATTTAAAATGAATGCTTCCTCCTTTATATAAAATAATCACATTCATTCTTTAAGTAGACTTTTTGTGATGAATGAGAGATATGAATATAGTGCTATACGTGCTATATGAAATTCTTCAATTTATTCACCTATTTACTCGCTGAATTTCATTTGGCGTGCACAATAGAAATTTAATAATTTCGCAAAGAGAAGCAAAAACTAAAAGGCAGGTGAAATACGTGAAAATTTAATTGAAGAGGTATCAAAATAGAAATAGCGATGAAAATCTTGTATTTGGAGTATGATGCAAGCTCCAACAAGTTGAGGACACCCATAGGGAGAGAGTATATCTGGAGGTATATTTTCTGAATAGCACAGAAGATGTCTGACACGGGTGTGAGAGGGAAACGGTGAAATAATTAAAGAACAAAAACACACCTTGCCTCGATGCTCAAGAAGAGATGGAATTTATCCTCGGAGATGGAGATAAAGATGACGATGTTGATACAGGGATGAAATGGCACAAGGGTATGCTCTCTAGGTGGCTCTTTTTGTATTTGCGGGATGTCTTATGCCGGGTTTAGCGTTTATATTGTGTTACGCTGGAGGAGATTGGAAGGATAATTAAAATGTCGAGACATTTTATACTCTTGCGCCTTCCTATTCCAGGGGATTTCAGCCCAAGTGACGAACGAGGGAAAAATTGAGCCATACTGTGATGAGATCAATTAATTCATCTGCATTCACACTCAATCCCCATCACAAATCCCACCCTTTTATGCTTTAAGACTCATTCTTTTCCAAAATCGTTAAGTTATTGAATTTATGAGGTGATGGAGAAGAGAAAATCTATCTAGCCAATTGATCCCTCATCTTGCATGCCTACACCCACGGGCACAATAATTGAAATCACTCCCTGGATTTATTAATAAGTGTTTGGGGCTTCAGTCTGATTGGTTGAAGACCGTGGTAAATAAAAATAGTAAATAAATATCACCATGTCCCGGAAAGAACCATCGTACTGGGAAGAAATAGAAAATAATGAATTATTTATCAGTTCATCCCTCTGGCGAAAAGCTAAACAATACTCCGAGGTGCTCTCAATTCCAATGAATGCCGAGGGTGAGGCTGTGCCCAAGGAATTATATGGAGCTAAAGCCTAGGAAGGGCTTGAATTTTTCATCAGAAATAGTCGTACGTATTTTTTGCATTTTTGAATGTGTATCTTTGTAAGAGGACGAAATTACTGAATAGATAAATAGATATTTTCAAAATTTACTTTGAATCATTCCTACTAATGGAATTCCATCAATTATGGTTTTTCAAGGTCAAAGGTTGAAAAGAAAACGCTCTTAAGTGCATTTTCTTAAAATTATTTTAAGAAATTTGAGTTAATGTTTTGGAAACGCTAACAAGTCTGAATAATACCTAATTGTTTATGAACGAATCGATAAATTAATATTTTGCTTAAAATTGAATTACCGTTATAATGCTATCTCTATGGAGTTCGAAGGATTATTAGGGGCTAGTCGGGGCCGAAATCCGAAAAAGTTAAAATAACATTCCTGAAATGTTAATTTTACCCTGCAGTATTGATCCAAAGTCGGTGTAAATATTACCCTTTTTAGGTATATTGGGGGTTAAAGTTACCCTTCTTCATGTTAATTTTACCGCTAAAAAGGTTAAAATTAACATTAAAAATTGTTGATATATTTTTACACCTAAAAAGTGTTAAAGTTATGAGGAAAAAAGTTAATCGCACCTCTTTTTTTTCTCAGTGTATGGGTTAGTTTTCCCAATCTTTCCGTGAGGACAGCGAAGTGTCTATCTATAAAGATTATAATAAATAAATTCAATTAAATAATAATACACACTCAAAATATTGTTTCCATTGCTCGTTTCTTCATTGCTTTAGTCGTATATCAATATTAAATACGGAGAGACATCGAATTAGGGGTTTTTCATGTAATAAGTATAGTAGGGGAGATCGGGGCAGAATTAGTCATGCATGCTATTAGACAGTGGGATGTTATAGCCTGCGTTAGAAGAAATATTGAGGAAACCATTACGTAAACACATCTCTTCCTATTCATTGAAATATTTATCACTCTGGTACAAACATTTTTTTACAAATTGTACGCAAAGAAAAATTTCATTTGCTGGCTAAATCTGCCCCGGTCTCCCCTAATGAGAAAACAAATTTAATATTTTATATAAGTAAGTTTCATTTCGATCAGTAATAAAATAAATACCATTCAGACCTTTAAACATTGGACCTTTTGCTGTCTATTTGTAAGCTTTAGTAATAATAATAATATTTCTGTCACAACATTCCATAAGGAACTAGGCCTTCCCGCAAGGGAATTTCTAGGCATAAATTATTATTTTTTTCTTGTTCATGATAAGATTTCCTGCTCCATACCCATAGAATGAAGTGCAGTAAAGCTCACTGGATGCAATCCGAACACCTTTAACACCAGAAAAATTCCTGGTGACCTAAAGGGGATTCGAACTCAGGACACTTGCATCCCTTGCATCATAGAGAGAGTCCTCTACCACTTGACCCATAGAGTGCTAGTCGCAAGCTGTAACCTAATCTAAATTCGATGTCTCACACTCTAAGTGATGATGATAAAACATTAAGAGAAACGTTACACGGATCAACGTTAAAGTTCAGCTTATCACTCTTTTTTTATCAAAATATCTTTCGTTTAATATGTTTGATTAGCGCAATGCAAAATAATATTATTTCAAAACTAAAAAAATCATTTTATATTTTCAAAAATTAAACAAAAAATCATTTTCAAAAGCAATCATTTTTACTGCTCGAACTCCATAGACGGAACAGTTATTTTTTGTTCCCCTTTATATACTCCGCTATTCTAGTCAAAGTGTTAGGCCTTAAAGTCTATTTTGTTTAATATTCTATGTTGGAAATCCTTTAGAAAATTAAATTAAATACGAATCATCAATAAATATTTTTTTATGTCAAATGGTGAGGTAACATTAATAAATAACAAAAAATGGGGACATTACACATTAATAGCCGTACTGTACAGATCAGTTATATTCCATGGATTTTGAATTATACATATATATCGACTCCTTACCCCTAAGGGGTCATATTTTAGTTGAATTTTGGAAATGTGAAGTTTAAAGTTTTTTTTTGACGTCAGACTGATTTACTGTCTGATCGGTTTGATCCGTTTATCAGCTGTCATTCGCGAAAATATCACTGCTAGAAAATTTTTAGTAAAGAACCCAGCTGGCACAAGATTAAAATGAGTCGATTACATTCACTTATTTAAGGCATTGAACAAACGAGCAGTAAAAAGTCAAAATTGGTCAGCAAAAAATAAAACTCGAATATATCTACTGATCAATTTGAAGTTTTTACTGACCAAATTTAACTTTTTACTGACAAAATTTTACTTTTTGCTGACAAACTTGAAAATTTTTGCTGATTATTTCGAATTATTTGCCGATCAAATTTGATTTTCTGCTGACCACTTTTGACTTTTTACTGACCATTTGTTTTTTGCCCTTATTTAATGGATAAAAATATTATTTTTGCTTTTTCTCAAACTTGAATAGTTATATTATGTTACTCTAGTGACTACATTACGGAAATAAAAATAAAAATATTATTTTAAGTGGATTAGTCATAAACGTTCCAGATAGCGAAGCACCCGGATTAGCACACTTGACTATACGGCAATAAAGTTTTTCACTTTGGACAACCACTTCTATATAGTATAGTTGCCTAGTTAGAATTTAGCTTTTCTGCAGCGTACCGTTCTTAAACCTTTCGATGTTTGTTGATGAAGACTGCCAATTGTGATCGAAGCGCGCTTGTGAGTTGTTGAATAACTCAACTGAGGACGACATAGTCTCATTTGGGAGGGAAAGTGCATAAACAAGAAAGTGGAATTTAATCACATTAATTGAGGCGTTTTATGTTTCCACGGAGTACATTCTCATCCCTTCTAGAAATTGCCAATTGTCCCAAATGTTCCCTTACCAAGCCTTTCTCATTCAACCCAAGAATACACCAGACGAAGACGGATGGTGTTATGGGTACTTTTTTTTGCCCTGACGACTTCTCTGATGACAAACTTGTGCACCGACGAACTGCGACTCTAGAGATCCTTATTTGGGGAGTTCGGGTAGTCAGATACTTGGCACAATATGCGACGAAAAGTACATAAAGTTGCACAATCAAATTGCTATCATCGAAATTCGATGGTAGAGGAGCTTTAGGGGATGTTTTCTGAAAGGGATGTGGAAGTGAGGGGTGAAATGGGGGAAACATGCACATATAATCCACATAGCACATTTTATGGTTGGGGCATTTCGGCGTCTCATGCAACTTAAATGATACTTTCGTCGTTAACTGCAACCAGGGAAATGATGGCAGAGATAATTTTACTGGTCATGTTAACCCCTGTTCCTCTCTAGAATTTTAAAGAGGACGTAAAAAATATCGTATGATCTGGGAATATCGTGTGGATTGATGGAGGAAAATCAGTGAAGAAAATAGGACGAATTAATTTCGTGCAACAGCTCTGAATGGGTTAACGACTAAAGGGTGAATTTGTCATCATCCCTTGGAGGATCAAACGATTGGGTTGGGAATTTGCCCAAAGTGGATGAGATACTCAAATAGTTTTCTAGGAAGAATGACGCGCAATATAAAATTGACAAATAGTGACACTTTTACTTGGGATTATAGCTCCAGAAATCTCAAATGAAGCTTTCACGTATATTTCTTCCTTCTGCAATTTCAAAGAAATTATAAAACAGTGTTGCAATTTCAAAGGATTTTGTGTAAATTTTTAGCATGTTGTAGAAAGTACTATGTCTCTTTTTAAATCAACTCTAAAGGTTGAGTTTTGAAAGAATTCAAAAAGAATAAAAAATAAAGGAACTCCCAAGGCGGTATTCAATTGAGAAGAAAAATATCAAAGTTTGTCTCACCATTGCCAAGATGGTGATTTCTTTCACCAGCCATTCAATCAATTTGTCTGGTACACTTTGGTGCTTGGTGGGACGAAACCCATCGATATTTTTAACAACAATTTTTTTTCCTATAGCCTCCCTCCCCACAACCCCCGAAATGCACTTATTCATCCCTTATCCGCGTGCAAGAGGAAGGTTTCAAAATTGCAATGTGAAAAGTTTTCTACCATTAGTTGATCTTTTTTCTTTATGGAAGTTCTCACATCTTGGGGAGGCAATGGGAGCAAACTATAGAGGAGGTGTGGCGCCTCGAGAATTGAGGCTCACGGTGTGCATTTTGCTGTAAACAACTTTTTCCACCATCAACATTTGTCACTCAGCATGGAGGGTGTTTTCCAATATTTTTTTTTGTTCGAGGGTGAAATTGAAAAATCAGCACTTTTCCGCCAAAAACTCTTACTGCTCCAGTGCTACCCAATTGTCCATTACTTTAGCAAGAAATTTCAATGGACAGTTTTTTTTGGTTCTGAAAAATATAGTGTAAAGCCAATGATCCCTTCTCCCTTCAGGGAGATTTTTGTTGTGCTCCATTTGCAGCCATTTAGTGCATATTCAAACTTACAATCGTTATGGGCATAATGGATAATATTGATGATGATGAGGCTGATAAATACGCTATTTCGAGAGAAAAGTGAACTGAAATTGAAAAAAATCTCTGACATAAGTAATCTCTAAAATTAACCATGGGGTTTAAATATATTAAAAAAATCATAATATAACTGCAATATGGGTTTAATTAGAAAAAGTGAATGATATGCACTGAAATTTCAAAATTGAGCCATTATTTTTCCAAAGATAATCTACATTAATTAAATTTAATTTCTTTCTAAATTAGATTTCAAATTTACCAAATTTTCTGGATTTTCCTCCTTCGAAATCTTTTAATCAAAGCTAATGGAATGAATATTCATCTAAAAATGCACATTGTATTAGAATGTTCTGATTTGGAATAGTAGCTCTCAATATGAAGCATTTCGTACAAAACCCTTACTAATTATATTTATATGTACTAGAAATAAGGAACATATTCAAAATTTATACAAATATATACTAAACTTTCTGTATCATTAAAAAAAAATTAAGTATAACTTCCATACGAGTAGAAGATCTTATCTCTGAATCCTTGGGAATCTTTGCTATATGCATTTTATCACAATATCTCATCATATATTTTTTCTCAATCTCGCAATACACATCGCTCCTTGGAAATTACAAGGGATCAACTCACTTTTTGCGATTTTGAGATTCTAATGCACTTAGAAAGACAAGTTAATAAATTTTCAGATGATATAAAGTCATTAAATTTCATTATTAAAATTTTTTCAAAATTTTGTACAACAGGGGATTAAAAAAAAGTTGCATTTTGTGGCACTCAAAAAAGTGAGGGTGAAATGGAACACACCTAATTTTAGCAAAATATTTATAGTTTAGTTTATTAATTTAGAATAGGAGGGAAGTGATTTTAGACATGAACACTATTTCATTAAATTTATCGGAGTTTATTTTATTTTTTCAGTATAAATGATTTATTTTGTGGAATATGTGGCTCATATACTTCGATGGCAAATTCGTTGAGTGTATCAAGTCAGTCTTACCAGAAATTTAGGGAAAATAATTTCTAAGATTTACTTCAAAAGATTTTGAAGAACATTGACCAAAATTCACACCGGAAGTGTTGCCAAAACTATGAAGTTCCATCTCTCCTCAACCCCCAAATGCATACGTATTCTTATGGCGAAATAAAAATTTTCGGCCATTTTTCAGACATCCAAAAAATTCAATTTCAATTTTCTCGTACAATTTTAGAGGTAGAAAGTTGTAATTTGGGGGTGTTTATTAGAATGTTGAAGGGCACAAATACACCAAATGAAGTGGAGATCGTGCATAGGGTGTAGGCAGGAGGCGCAGTGGTCCATCTCTCCCACTGTTCCAACTCTCCTCGAATGACTATAATTTAGTATTGTTTCTTTACCGATGAAATGATTTTATTTATTTATTTTAACTAAGAATGGTTTAGACAATTTGGAACGAGAAGTAAGTGAGATTAAGTAGCCGAGTTTAAGTGAGATAAAATAATAATTATTATTAAAATTCTCAAATAATATTTTGACTGTAGTCTAGGGGTCAAAGAATTATTAGATATTGACTTTTTGTTTTTACTTTTATTCCACTTAATAATTTAATTTTTCATGTACAATTATTAAAGTTTTCTAAATACTTCCCCATTACATTAGAGTTGATGAAAAGCTCACGCAGAGACCCCTCAAAATGTATTAACATCATAATGTGTATGAATTTTCAACACACTGTGTGAGTGCTTAAGTCCACTAAACAATTAATGCTCCCCATGGGTTCTGGGTGAGAAAAAGGGGTTGATTTTGTGTAGATGCGATGTATTATTTAATAATAGTTTTGAGATTATGAGCTGTGAAGCGAATGAAGCTCTAAACATCATTTGGGGGCGCTTTTCCCATCCAGCATTGGGCGTGATTGTAAAATTACCCTCTATCCAATGTGTTTGGGGAATGGGAATAAATTTAATCTTTAGATCAAAATTTATATTGTTGTAGAGATGAAGAGGAGACCTTCAATACAACTAGACTAAATAATGTTAGTTGAATTAACTCATTCGCCATCAACCTGGGCTCTTTTCAATCAACAGATCCGACATTCAATTGAAATTCAACGGTGCTTCTGTTATAGCTTCGTATGGACATGGTATTAATATGTGCGCATTTTCGTAGCCAAAATAGCCTATAGCCTATAATTTTTTTCCTTCACTTTTGTGTCGACGAGATACCAAAAATGTTCATATGATGGGCCACGAAATCGCAATTTAACGCTCTTTTGAGCATCCCAATTATAATATCCACCCCTTGAGCCTTTTCTATTTGAAAAGGCTATATAGGAAACTTCCCAGAGTACATTATGTTGTACAATTTCACCTTGGCTTACTCACCCGCATTGTCCATGGGCTAACAATGACCAGGATTTATCTCCATAACGGTCTCTGTCGCAAGTCGCCACCAAATTGGTCACTATTGTTAGGTGACTCCAGGAAAGAAGGTTAGTACCATTGATGCAAATTTTAATTCAAAAGCTATCGTCTGGTCCGCCACGGAAACATTTTGCCATCATGTCACAGATATACCCAATGAAATAGCCATTATTCACAATAATGGTCCATTTGTGTTGCATTTGCTTGAAAAAACCTATCAGGTTTCCTATTTAAGTGGACTTTTGAATTCACGCAAAAAAAATAACTGTTGAAATAAATCCTACATTTATATTTTAATGAATTAAATTTACAGCCTCCCTTTAATGATTTTTTTTTTATAATTCAGTTGGAAAATGAATTATGACATTTCACTATTATTAATGATATGAAATGAAAATCAATGTACATGAATATTATCAAATGGGAATTTAATTTAACAGTGAATAGTCCTAATTAATGAAATTTCTTTGTTATATTTTGCAAAAACTGAATACCTGCTAATTGGAAAAATTGAATATTATTGTCTAAATTTCCAGAATTAAGTATTAGTGACATCAGAAAAACCCGAGAGAGGATGTTTTTTCATATCTTGTAGAGAAAATGTTTCAAAGTCTTGGGCCAGAAGTACACTCTTAAATCGAAATCTAGATAAAATACTGGTGTGGGTTTGATGGAAAATTATAACGTAAAATACCCAGTTGTAGCGATAAAGGTGAGTTTTCCGGGGGAGTGAAAAGCATTCGCGAAGGAGATTAAATTCCATGTAAATTCAACCGTAATACATTTGCAAACAATGATGAATTCTGTTTGTGAGTCTTGGAGTGCGATTAAAAGGTATATATCCTTACAAAATTTACCATCCCTTCTGCCTCTTCCGTTTTCCCCATAATTTTCATAAATATGAAGGGGGTGCGCCTCGCAAAATTGTTGCTCATCGAAAACATTTGTGCACTTAGAGAAAATATGTCTTCGTAAATATTAATATACGCTGTGGTAATCAATTTTTCAATTTGGTAATCAATATGTCAAATTCTTTTAAAAGATTTTAATATTTAGGCTTTTGTTTGGCTTAAGTCAGCAATTTAAATTGTATGTGTAAACATAAATTGTAAAACTTTTGTAATTTTTTGGCTTAAACGATCTGTGATTCAGGGTTTCTGCCATTTACCTGATGAAATCGGTCGTGGTAAGTCGGCGGCAGCCGCAACCAAGCATTATAATGAATAAAAAAAAATGTTTTAGTAAACTTAGTCAGTAAGAAGCAAATTTAGAATATAAGAAGAGAAGTTTACATTAAGCTTAACGGAAAGCTTACAGAAGCTTAATGGACTCTACGCACTAAAGAAATTTATGTCCATATCTAACAGTTTTTCCTACATAAGCGGAAGCAATTTGCTTCAACAACGATATAATTTTTTCTAGTACACAGAGGCCGTAGGTGCAAAAGAAAAATTAACAAGTTATAGAATAGAGAACTCTCAAGCTTCGCACACATTCTGGCTTCGTACATTCTCGTTTCGCACACATTCTGGACGTGTTGGAAGGGCCTTGTAATTTCCAAGAAACCTGAACTGGTTCCAATATTCATAGCGGTTTATTACCGGTTCGTAACCTATAACTAACTTTAATGCAAAATTTAATTTTATGGGAAATATTTTAAGGAATTTATGAATCGGTTTAAATCGGTTGAGAACCCTTAAATGCGAAAGCTTTCTTGAGGTTTAGCGTCTAAATTATGAGTTCAAACAGTTTGCAAAGCCTGGGACGCTTTGCCACCCCTTTATGAATCAAAAACTATTTTGTAACTTATCAGTTTTTTTTATTTACTAAGCTTTTATATCAAATGTTAGAGAGTTCGTTATGTATAAAAGTAGGGAAAAGCGCGCTATTATAGGAAGATTTAAGCTTCGAACAATTCTTTTTTTTTTCAATGTGTTATAAATAAATTTGGCCCATAATAATATTATATTTTAATAGCTAGTCCAATGTGTAAGACGAATCGGTTACACGGCTAGAGAGCCTGCCATTATTTTGAATCTCTAAAGCAGAGGCGTGCAAGAACCGTTGAAACCGAATAAACGTCAAATGAAACACGTACGTCAATGGTCAAAACGCTACCAGAACAAACTTATTTTGACATTTATTCGGTTTCGACGGTTCTTGCACACCTCTGCTCTAAAGACTCATTCCTCTCGTTCAGTAATAACCCACCCGATTTGAGAGCTCTCTCCGGCTTAGGTTTTTTTTCTACCGATTCAAATTCATATCAGAGAGAACTTACAAAAAAATCCGTTGGATGTTCGAACGCTTAAACCGACGAGTTACACAAAAGTGAGGAAGTTCATGAAATAAACATTTATCATAATAAAATTGCAATTAAAACGTTGCAGCATCAAGAAATTCCACAAGCTACACAAAAATTCACTTTTTGCAGCAAACTTTTGCACATTGTTGTTGATATTATTGGCGATTGAAGTGTCAAGAATATCGAAATTCGAAATGGCAGAACAATCAGCGCTAAAGCGGCGGGTATATGAACTTGCACTTTAGGCTTCCGGTAGATTTTCGAATAGGTTTGGCTTGGCTTTGTAGTGACTTTGTGTCTTCGAAAGGTTATTGCTAAACGGAGCCATTGGGTACACCGGGTACACAATGTACCTCGTCCCTGGGGTTAACTTTCTGGTGAAAGGTGTGCTTTGCATTGTTAATCTTTACTGTTCAATGGCGAACATGGCTTTTGATGTGCATAAGATACATTTTATTTATCATTTTATAAGAAATTATCTTATTTGTCTTTTTTATTTGAAGTTGAAAAATCAAGTTTTTCAAATAAAATATAATTATAAATTCATAATATAAAGCACCCCATAAGTATTATGTCTAAGTTTTTTTTTAATTTTTTCTCTTTGCAGGTGAGTGGAGTTTCGTGATTTCGATAAGAGACAAACTAGAATTTACCATTGCGTTGATTTATTTTTCAAAGAAAAGTAAGTGTTGATTTTACCCATTGTGGTTTCTAAAAATTTTTCCGAGTATAAGAATCCCTCTTTATACCATTTTAAGGAGCATCCTATGTACAAATAGAGTGTGTGGCAACACAATATTTAAGTATGCTTCTTTACCATTCACCTTGTAATTGATTTATAATAGTGCTTCGGGAAGGTCTTATTCACCATTCTCGCAGGAGAGAAAATGTAATTTATGGGCCAGCGCGCCGTGTGGCTTCCATCCTGGCAAATTTGCCCACCATTCTCCCTCGAACCATGGAAATCAAATACACAATTGTCAGCGAAATTGTACAGTTTTTTTTTAACTGTCGTATGTCCCTCTTACCATTTGTTATAGGGGGGAAAAGAACCTTCTGATTTTTTTTTGTGGGAGAGAACCGGTACCGCCACAGAAAAAAAGAGGCACACATTCCGAATGAGTGAATGCTCGGAGCGAGAAAGTCATCACAGTACAGTACCTCCAATACGCAGCATAAAATCAATTTATTAACGATCAACTAAATATTTTTTACGATTCATTTGATTTTTATTGTTATTGCGATTTTAATATCCTCAAGCCATTTGGTGAAATGAATTGAATATTGTCGATGAATTAAATGGGGAAATATATTGGAAATGAGAGAGGAAAGAAAATCCATCTCGATATTATTTATGTCTTTCTCTAAGGGGCATAATCTACCTTTGATTTGAAAAAAATATATAATTTTAAGGGATTTTTTTTTTATTAAAAAAGCTTCGACGGATTTTTTTACGAATAGTTACTTAGCATTTAGAGAAAAAATAGAGCTTTTCTTCAAATCCGAGATCCTTCTTTATTGAAAAGCAAGCCTAATCTAATTTTACCTAAGATTTTGGTTTCTCTGCTACATGAAAACATTTTTTTAACTGAAAAAACATCAAAATTATAAAATCAAACAAAGAAATTTGGCTTTTTCTAAGTCAAGATTTGAAATGTAAAGATGAGACCATAAGCCACATCTTCTAGGAATTAAGTATGTTGATACCCACCAAATGAGTTTTAAGGATTTAAACTTATTTAATTCTTGAACGTTTTTGGTGTATCGAAAGGGATTTTAATTCGGAACACTTGGACTACCATACAACGAACACTTTGCAACATAACCAATTAGGGGGAGGGGAGGTTGGGCTGCTCTGAGCTGTGGGGCTAGATTAGTAAACGAATTTTTCGCCTATATCTAAATGAAGCTGATCCTTATGATTATTTTATTTAGATCCACAATTATTTTGTCTATCCAAATTACATCATGTTATAAAACCCAGTTTTCATTAGAAATACACGAAAAAATCGTATAACAATGTAGCCCAACAGCTCAAATAGCCCCACCTCTCCTTACATATCCAAGAATAAAATAAAAATATAATTTTCATTTATTATTTTTATTGTAAAGCAATAAAAACGATCTTTATCAAAATCCACGTAAAAGCAATATATTTTAATAATTAAGAAAATATTTTTAGATACTTTTTCTCAAAATTATTGAATGGTGAACTTTCCTGTTTACCAATAACACTTTAAAAATTCCATTTCATTTCATTGGGAAAATTCAACATTAGTTTGCAAATGAGTGACGTATTTTGGGAATGTTTTTGATACAGATGGGGTGGATCACATAAACTCTTTGATATGTTATAAGAGAATACTACAAAGCTGCAGCAAAATTATCGCCATAGGGCAAAATGTGCAAATAGTCAACAAAACAACTTATTATTGCAGATATTTCATAATTTTGATCAATCACGATATATATAGGTTAAATTTACAAAAATATTTGCTTAATTTAGCAAAGGGTATCAATTAATCACTATTTTGCAAAACAGCATCAAAGTTTCACAAAATTTATATCGGATATATTTATTTAGATTTATATAAAAAAAATTGTTTTTTTTTTAATTGTTTAATTCTCAATTTAGCTACAAGTACTAACCCTATTTACAAACTAAGAGACTACTAAGAGAAGCTTAGTACATTACATTTTTTTGTTGATTTTACTCAAAATTGGGAATAAAATGTAAATCTTTTCATCACATTATCCCATTGGATAACAGAAAAATTCATATCTGTGGAATTGTAACAAATTCTGTGTGCATAGTGCAAATTTTGAATTCAGGATGGATTCTCCTTAACAGTCATCGATCAGAGATATAAATTTTCCCGGATGGCATGGGTCAATTTTTGCCAGTGGAATAAATGATGGGAAAAATACGAATTGGAAGTATGTGTCTGTGAATAAAATTAGAGTATCACTTTTCTATGCTTAAGCACTCCCTGGGAAATCCTTGTAGATCCTGGGAGCAAAGAGGAAAAAAAGGTGGGATGGCCTGGGTGAAGGAAAAGTTTGCGAAAAGGCGAGCTAATAGATGAAATATGCTGCAAAGAACTTGGGGAATACATTTGAGTTAAAAGGGGTGCAAAGTGTCTCCAATTCATGAAAATATCGCATAAAGTGTCAAATCGCTGCCTAGCTGTACGTGTCTTTGAATTTTAAAGACATATTTAGCAAGTTTTCTCATACCAAAATTCGTCTTCCTCACCCCCCCCCCAAACCCATCCCCAGGACGAGAATAAATCTCCAAGGATGCTGATATTTATGGGGAGAGGGTCTCACTGGAATTTTCCCGCCATCTCCAGGACATATATTTGAATGCTCTCAATGTGTACACGGTGAATGTTGATGCCACTTGCTTGAAAATAGTGAATATGTAAATGGGAGGAAAATTCACTTTGAATAGTCAACAATCTTCATCAGGACCCAAGGATGCGCCTCTATTCATTGCAAGAGTCGACATTATCAACGACCAGAATTGAGGGCACACAATTTATGAATTTTAGAGCACTTGACTAGTATTTTATTATAATTTTTAAAACTTTTAATTCTGGATCTATCGCAAAGAGTTTTGTTTATATTCCATTATACTCTTCATTTATAAATTAAGGCATTCCACAGAGACATACCAAAATTTACCTACGAAATCTTCATAATTCCCACATTGTTAAATAATGTTGTCATTTAGGGGAGACTGGGGCAAAACGCATGTTTAATTCTTTCACGAGCTCGAGAAATCTTAAACGGTTAAGAATATGCACATTATTCTTATAGGAAATTTACTGCTCTACAAAATTTACGTAATATACTGTAAGAAACTTCCTTTTATTTTTTTGTTGAAGTATTCTGAAGACATCCTTAGCCACTTAGAACTCCGGTTTGAGACAATTTCGATAGGACATAATAAGACTAAATAGGCACAATTTTTTCACAATTTCTATAGAAAAGGTAAAGTTAAATACAGGTAAAGTTAAATTAAAGTTATATACGTTCAAACTTTATTTTAGTAGTTGTACACCCCTCAGTGGTCACGACTTTTATAGAACATCTTGAGGCACATACCAAAAGTGATATTTGAAGTGTGTCTCTCGAAAATTTGATCAGAGCTGCTGAAATTCGATTTGTGCCATCTTCTAACATTTACCAGGAATATTTGCGTGATTCATCTTACTTCTAAATCAATTTTGAAATATCAATTGCACCAATTCACCCTCTTCAGCATATCTGCTGCGGTATCTCTTAAGGATCGAAATGCTAAGAACAAGGCATTTAAATATTTATATGCAAATCAATTTTCGGCTCAAACATCAAGCTGTGTCTCCTCTTTGTGTGGAAGGAGATCTCCATGATTGCATTCAACATCCCGCAAAATCCTCAGATATTCGCACGTTAAATTATTTTAATTAATTACAAGAACAGAAGAGCATCTGTGGCCAAATACACTCTTCCATGGGATAATCAATCAAAGCTGAATTTCAATTTGTATCTCATGTGCCTTAAGACTGTCTCTTGGCGATTCTAAAGGACGATGGCACGAGATTAGAAGTAATCAAGCATCTTTGCAAGATGCTCACTTTCAATTTCTAAGAAAGAGGTCCATTAATGGATCAAAACTCTCAGCACATTTTTTGGGTATTGAATGTTATTAAATACCAATAATTGTGAATAAATTTCACGAAATAAAAAAAAGAGATAAAAAATAATATACTTTACTACATGTTAACGTTTGACAATTCATCTCTACTGATAGTATCAAAATTTCCAGTGGGCATTTCAGTAAGAGAGACATTACATAGTTTTAATGAGACAACCCTTTTGACATGCAAACCCGTGATTTTGTGCCTGGCTGGTGATTTATCTACTTCACACCCCAAAACCGACACCACCGTCCAATGTTTCCGGTTTACAGTGACGTCATCGAGTTCATTAACGGCTTATTCATGGAAGTATGAATTGAAATTATTGTATATCTACTTTATCAAGAGCGCCTCTAAACACCCTTCGATACGATGTAGGATGCTATTTCATTTTAGGCAGCTCTATATCAAATTTGTGGCAAACTCCAAACACCCCCTCACACTAGGGTTATATCGTCTATTTTGGGGGTTGGACGAGCCAAAGAGAATAAAATTTTGTGTGCGTCTCATTGTTTGGGAATAGTTCTTTTATCCTTTAGAACATGCCCAGCCCACCCATTCAATCATTTTCGTGCTTCTGCAAATATGAGAAAATCGTGGGAGTATTAGGGGTTGATCAGTGCAATACTCTTTTTTTTTTGTACTGCTCGAACTCCACAGACAGAGCAGTATATATTAGATGAGATCATATATTCTGTCAGTAGAAGAGGTAAAAAGTTTAGAGTGGTATATCTCAGCTCCTGATGAACATAATTGGATGAGTGAACTATTGTTGGAAAGCTTGGTTCATTGGCTTTCAGAATCTGGTATATGTAATTGGCTATGGGTAAATCATGGTCATCCAGAACCATTTATGTCGAAGAAGACACTTTTTGCAGCGTCATTTTTGACCATCTACTGCTGGGACCAGGAGTGACCCACAATTCTCGCACTTGGACTGTTCGTTAGAGGAACTCAAAGGGTATAATTTGTAGAAGAAACTTTTTTTTGGACATCTTACTTTTTTTTATTCATCGACTTTTGCAAGAATTTTAAAATGTTAAACGCAAAGAAAAAATTACAGAAATCCTTCTATTCCATTTTCTGGACAAACTAATGAAGATATCGACTTGGAATGTTCTGAGTACCCCCCCATAAGTTGATCCAAGGAATCCAAATGTCACTTCAATTTCATCCCCACGTCTATCCTTCCCCTCCAGAAATCACTCCTTTAGGAATATCTCAAGAACCAGACCATCGATGCATTTCATTTTGGGATATGTTTTAGAGAGTATCCTGGCGGACATTTCATTCATACATCTCAAAGACGTCCGACCTCTTCTTCTTGCACGTGCTAATAATCTGGTTAGAAGAGCAGAATTTCTTCTGATCAATTTTCTGACCAAAGAGACAAAGTTAGCGACTTTTATTGTTCTGAGTACCCCCCAAAAGTCAATCTAAGGAATCGAAATAACATATGCAATTGCCTCTCATCCCACTCCTTCTCCTCCAGAAACCACTTTTTTGAGAATATCTCAAGAACCAAATCATCGATCCTTTTCATTTTTGGATATGTTTTTGACATGGCCAAGGCGGACATTTTGTCCTCAGACACCAATATTGTACAGAAATTTCTTCTTGGAATTTCCAAGGCCAATAAATAGACAGCGTAAGAGAGTGTATTTTTAACGGATTAACACAGAATGTGGTTTATTTAATCAATCTCGAAATTTTTCACAAGCCTAATCAATTCTTACTTGCTTCAATATTTTTTTATGCTGAAATTCGTTGGTACAAGAATTTAAAAAATTATCTTCTAAATTCCAAGAAGAAATTTCTGTACAATATTGGTGTCTGAGGACAAAATGTCCGCCTTGGCCATGTCAAAAACATATCCAAAAATGAAAAGGATCGATGATTTGGTTCTTGAGATATTCTCAAAAAAGTGGTTTCTGGAGGAGAAGGAGTGGGATGAGAGGCAATTGCATATGTTATTTCGATTCCTTAGATTGACTTTTGGGGGGTACTCAGAACAATAAAAGTCGCTAACTTTGTCTCTTTGGTCAGAAAATTGATCAGAAGAAATTCTGCTCTTCTAACCAGATTATTAGCACGTGCAAGAAGAAGAGGTCGGACGTCTTTGAGATGTATGAATGAAATGTCCGCCAGGATACTCTCTAAAACATATCCCAAAATGAAATGCATCGATGGTCTGGTTCTTGAGATATTCCTAAAGGAGTGATTTCTGGAGGGGAAGGATAGACGTGGGGATGAAATTGAAGTGACATTTGGATTCCTTGGATCAACTTATGGGGGGGTACTCAGAACATTCCAAGTCGATATCTTCATTAGTTTGTCCAGAAAATGGAATAGAAGGATTTCTGTAATTTTTTCCTTCCGTTTAACATTTTAAAATTCTTGCAAAAGTCGATGAATAAAAAAAAGTAAGATGTCCAAAAAAAAGTTTCTTCTACAAATTATACCCTTTGAGTTCCTCTAACGAACAGTCCAAGTGCGAGAATTGTGGGTCACTCCTGATCCCAGCAGTAGATGGTCAAAAATGACGCTGCAAAAAGTGTCTTCTTCGACATAAATGGTTCTGGATGACCATGATTTACCCATAGCCAATTACATATACCAGATTCTGAAAGCTAATGAACCAAGCTTTCCAACAATAGTTCACTCATCCAATTATGTTCATCAGGAGCTGAGATATACCACTCCAAACTTTTTACCTCTTCTACTGACAGAATATATGATCTCATCTAATATAATCCCTTTGTCACACTGTTTGTTCGTCCGTCTGTCCGGCTGTCGCCAGCTCTAGAGACCAAACGGTTAGAGATAGCGACTTGAGCCCTAAGAGGGACCCCCCCATGCCCATCATTTTCCCCCTACCCATCCCCTTCCCCTCCAAAACCATGTTTTTTTTCAATTGCTCGAAAACGCGTCATGCGATTTTTTCATTTTTGAATATATTACTTATAGAGATTACCTCAGGCGGACAATTAACCACGTGTGAGAATACCATTGAGTCATTCCTAATAACAGTTATTCAAGGTCAAAGGTTAAAAAAAGCGAATCAGGTGAATTATCAGCCGAATGGAGTCATTTGGGCTCGTTGTAGATCTTGGAATTTCCGACAAAACAAAACCAGTTCCTATCGGTTTTAAACCGGTAATGAACCGATTCATAACCGATAACTAATTCTTATTCGAAATTCAATTATACTGGTCCTGAGTTATATTGGGCAATGTTTTCAGTGATTTATAAATCGATTTAAATTGGTTGAGAAACGGTAAATGATGTGAAAATACTTTTAAGAGATAACATCTGAGTTACGAGTTCGAGCACTTCGCAAAGCCTGGGACGCTTTGCCACTCCTTTTTCACTAAAGATTCATTTTTCGTGAATAAGAATTTGGTTTTTATGAATAGGAAAGGTAGGGGCGACCGGAGCACAATTACTCATATGTTGAAAGTGTAATTTTCTTGTTTCCCGTAAAATGTACATTGAGTAAAAATTATTGGGAATCCTCAATCAGAGCAAATGACACTCAAATCGTCCAGTCTTCTCCGGAGTGGAGTTAGGAAAAAATCTTAAATCGAAATTTCAAAAAATTCAAAAAATTGAAAAGACCTCTCGATAGCTAAACGAGTGCTCTACTAACTGAGCTATTAATGGCCATATATGCTCTGCTTGACTTACTGCACGACCTTAACCAATTGCATATTTGAACAAATTTAGAATCATATTATTTGTTTAGAATTGTATAATGGTTTAATATTATTAAATCTCAAATAGTCGAATGTATGTTATTCTATATCGTTAGCCATCTTAGAAGAAATTTAAATAACTATATAGAGTAGAATAGAATAGAATATTTATTTGGTTAATGCCCCGGTTGAATGCAACAAGTTGGGACTATACTAACTAATTTAAAAAAGAATTTTCCCTAAACAAAGGAAGAAATGAACATTTTGCCACCTCTTTTAAATAAAGTGTGAAGCACATTTTTTCAGAGTTTTCATTTCGATTTTAGATTAAGTAGTATCAATTATTTTCAGGTTGATTTTTTAACCAGAATTAAACATGAGATATTATATGTTTAGTGGTGGATTAAAGAAATAAAATGTGTATTTATTAAAAGAAATACTGGCACGTGCAGCAAATCAGGAAAAATTGTAGGTTTATGATTTCAAGACTAAGGGACTTTACTATACCCTTCAATTGCGGGTGAAAAATGATATTTTCCATCGAAAGGCATAAATTTCGTCCCGATTTGATTAACATTTTAGGTCATTTTGTTCTTTTATCTTCTGTCAAATGATTGATTGCCCTCAGAAGTGTTTTCGAAAGTGTATCATTTGGTGGCCCCTTTGATGGCATTGTAAAAGTATGGTCCTGTGCGATATAGCAATTGGAAAACCCTGTTTTTGGGAAGGTATGAAAAGGGGGTATTTTTTTTAGCAGAAGCTGATGGAGGCATTTCGCAGCGGGATGTATTCGACTGGTCTTGACGCATTACACGTAATGTACATTCTCTCACATACAAGCCAGTCACGTCACGATAAACACTATAAAAAGGCATCCCTCCGACAAAAATTCTACCCTCGTATAATAAATCCCTGAAAGGTTTTAAAAGCCTCCCCGTCTTTAATGTCTGTTTGCGTCTTTTAACTTTCAATCTTGACTGTGTGCCTTCCTCTCCGGATGTTTCTTCGATATTTCCCTTCAGCCCATCCTTTGTTCTTCATCACCGCGGGGAGATCCTTTCTTGCATGTGTGTGGGAAGCCCCTCTGAAGCGCGTGCCCCCCTTTTTTTTGGAAGAAGAGAGCAAGAAACCCAAACTGATATATCTGTTCGGTACAACTGCCTCGAGACTCTAACATTCAGCCCACGGAAGAGAAAAAAAAGAGCTCCAGTCAGTGATTTATTGACGAATAAAAAATTTACTGCCATGATATTTTGTGTTTTAAAACCATTTTATTCTCTGCCCGTTTACAGCACAAATTTTCACCCCCTACGCGGATTTTTTTTGTGTTGTATTCTAGGGCTTGCGATTTTGATATTTGCAATTTTCCTTTCTCTGGTTTAATGTATAAAACTCTGGACGTACTTTGAAACGTTTTACACACTCTTCCAAATCTCACCAAATTGCTTATTTTCTGCTTCCACTTTGTGATTTTCCACTCATTTCTTCCCTACTTTGAAGTACTTTCAACGTAAGATAAAAAATAAGGATACGAACTGCAATTTAGCAATTGATACAGCAAGATGGTAAAACTCAAATTTCTACAAAGTGAAAGACTGAATCAAAATTACTCGAATTGCTGCGTGGTCGAATTTGCTGAATGTTTTCAATTCGTCGACGAATGAATTGCATCAGCTTTGGAAAATAGCTGCCAGAAGTGGCTATTGGCTATACCTTGGAGCACCAAACCTCTAGCATCTAATTAAAGTAGAAAATCGAATAGGAATGTGATTGCAAGCTGCTATATGGCAAGCACCAATTTTTCAAATAAAAAGAGATGGCAAAACGTTCCAGCTTTGCGGAATGCTCGAACTCACAACTATCTGTGAATTTATCATTTTGCATGTTTTTTATGTATATCGATTTATGAATGATTAAATTCATTCACAAAATGAAAAACAATTCTGAATTAGGAGACTGACTAAGAGTATGCATTTTAGATTTTTCTTAGTAATATGCTCACGCGCAAATAAAAAGGGTATTCGAGAAAAATAAATAAATTACGATTACTTGACCAATTCATTACCGATTGAGACTGTTAGAGCCATATAGGAAAAAATGTCAAGATCTGTTCAAAAAAATACAAATTCAATCAGATCGGTTGAAAAAAATTCGCCCTCCAAAGTGATTTACTTTTGAACAATTCAGAATGACGAATTTTCCGGTCATAGATATGTTTGGACGAAATAATCGTCTTGCCTCTTAAATAAATCCGAAATTTATTGAAAAAGCTTGGGACAATTTTGAGAAAAACCGAGAAAAACATGTTTTTGCAGGACATAGAGGGGTCGTTAGGGAAAAAAGAAAAAAAAACATCTGGAAATATTGTTTTTTGTTGGGGGTCACCGCAGTCCGGAAGTCGATATCTTTTATCGTTTAAGCTCCAGGACGGTGGCAAGTTGGAAAAAATTGATCATAACTGCTCTCTCTTTGAGTTAGAGCAGTAACACGAATTCAAAAACAAATAAAATTAATCATCTTCTCTTTAAGAACAACAGATAAGGTTCAACTCTTCAGCAAAATTATAAAAAAAATATACTGGGCTAATGCATCAATTTTCTGTGAGTTAATCCGAATTCATATATTTCAACTTATGGCCTCTATACACTAGAGAAATTTATGTCCATATTGATGAGTTTTGCCTATACAAGCGTAAGGAATTTGATTCTTTAGCCCCCAATCGAATTTGAATGCATTTGGAAAGAATCTCATCTACAATAAGCTAACTTTTTTTCCTCATTTTAACACTTTTTAGGTGTAAAAATATATCAACATTTTTAATGTTAATTTTACACCTTTTTAACGGTAAAATTAACACGAAAAAGGGTAACTTTAACCCCTAATATACCTAAAAAGCATAGTATTTACACCGATTTCGCATCAATACTGCAGGGTAAAAAAAAACATTTCCGGAATGTTATTTTAACTTTTACGGATTTCTCTCACAGAGAAAGCTTATCACTCACTTATCGTCGGCTGAGATTTAGCAAAATCTGTGTTTGTCCTTAGAAACTCAAATAATATTACCTAAAAGTAATAATATTACCTAATTTTTTAAGGACGAAAGAGACATAAATTGAACGTCAGAAATTATCATTTTTCCGACTTTTTACAGCAAAACATAACTTTGGCCTCAGAAAGAATATTATTTTTGGGTCATCGGTGACTCAATCGTCTTTAAAGGGTTAAGTTTAAGAAATCATCCCTATAATTATCTGAAACTTTAGACTTGATTTGAACTTCCTCTATAATCCATATAAATGATTGGTGAGAAGAAAACATGTCCAAAGGGGTAGATTTTTTGCTAAAATTGCAGTTTTTTTGCTGTACGGCAAAAATTAACTAGATACTCTCAAATGCCTCAGAGGGGAACATGTTGTTAGATTCTGACAGCAGAAAACTCACAAATTCATAGGAAAAAAATAGGGAAATATGCTCTAGAATTCGAATACTTTTTCATAGACATCTCCAGGGAAATTACTGTTCTGTCCTAATTAGTATGTATAAACCAGAGAATACCCCTGGAATAGAATTTTGTTAACTCACCTTGTCGATTTGTCGTAGTTTGTATGTGCAACTGTATTAAATGTGCATTGTGTTGCTGTACTTTTTACAGCAGCTTAAAGATATAGGTCTTTTTTATGTTTGTTATCATATAGCATACTCGTTAACCTCATACAACTTACAACCATCCATATACAACAATGTCATCAAATTAGTCCTAATAACGGTTTTATAAATTTAATTGATAAAATGACTTTGGAGAGAATAATTCTTAACGGAAAGGACTCAAATTTGGGACTTGCAATTTCTAATAAATTTGAACTGGCTCCAATCTGTTATGAAATCATAATGTAAGCTTTATCCTAATATTAACTATGTAACTTTTAAGGTATTAAAAAGGACTCCTGAATGACTCCATTGGTTCAAATTTCAAATCAATTGTGAAAAAAGAAATGGTAAATGATGCAAAAGTACTTTTGGCACATAGGGTAAGTGTGCCAAATTTCGGCATAGTGCAAATAAGCACCGAAACCCTAAGTTTGAAATGCAATATTTTTAATTCATATTGATATTTTTTCTTACTTCCTTTTCGGGAGGGTTGTGTGGAACCTTGAAAACTAGTTTATCATCTTTGTTTTCTTTAAATCTGTTCCTAAAATATTGAAAAATTAGTAAAAATGTGGGCATTGATTTGGGTAGTATTCCGGCCACTTTGAGTGAAATACTGGCCACCTTGTTTGTGATCATGATCACCTTTTATGACGCAACGGATAGAAAATTTCAAAATGTCATACAGAACGAGTTTAATATTTAGTTTAATACGTTTATATGACCCACAAGTCCTGAGATCTTCCGTGTAATTTGTCCTGAAGACCTGAAGAGTAGCATTTCAAGTTTACGCGTAGATTCCCGTAGCAATTTGACCTTCCTGAACTCTTCCAAGGCCTTTTCCACATCATGTTTTTCATAGAAGCGATGGTTTTTTTCAATGACGTTGGAGAATTCAGAAATTGAAAAAAACAAAGAATCTTTAATGAAAACTAATCAATTTTCATGAAAAACACGGAAGGAAAACCTTCTGCACTTCACCACAAATCATAAGACTGCTAGAAACATAATCGATCCGTCACATTTTTTGTAAGACTCTTTCTACACTGAGATTTTACAACACAATTTAAATTCAAATTATACCTAAAATTTAACGTTCTTTGTGTTAATACATGTTAAAATGAATAAATTTAATAGCAAAATGAATTCATTGACTATTCAAAGATTACATACATAATTTTAATTAATTTATTTGCTTGGCCGAAATTAGAAGCTGGCCGAAATTTGGCACATTTACCCTATAGCATCAAACGAGTTGAAGTGTTTCGCAAAAAAATGGTTCGCTTATTTTCCATCCTTTTTTAGAATAATTCTTTACAGATAATATCAGTACTGACGGTACTAACCAATTTAATTAGATGGCATTTCTCGTAAAGATAGAAAAATGGTCCCTACATTGTATGTTTCTTATGTTTAAGCAAATGTGAGCAACATTTGCTAAAATTTACTAAATGCTTTGTAGAAGATTCCAACACTATTTACTATTCTCATTCATAAATTCTACACTTTACCGCCAATTTATCGAAAGCTTTTGGGTGCGAATGGAGTTGTATAACCAAAATAATTCAGAATAATTGACCCCAACTCTGAAACCAAAAACCTTGTGCACGAATCTGGGAAGTAGGAGTATTTCAAGGGAAAACTGATGCCACCAATAAATAACAAATATATTTCGAAAATTAATACAAACGTACAATATTGTTATACTGTGATTTAGTTGGAAACTAGTGAATTGTACACACATATTTTTGGGGTGGAATCCAAATGGAGAGAATGGGGGACTCAATAGACGACTACAATATTGCTTTCCGCCTCGTCCGAAGGTGAATACTGCACTCAAATGCGAATTGTGTTCATTTTCGAGCGGGCGGGAATGTTTTGCTGCACAGAGAGTTGGTGGATGAGAAATACAGATGGAGAGTCATATTGTGCTGGCTGGAAGGGAAAACCAGTGGTATGGGATGCAATGGAAATTGTAAATAATATTCCCATCTTCCATAACCGCCCCCGTCACCTCCAGCCCCCATACCCCATGAAACATCATATTTCACACACTGATCATATGAGATTGTGTTTTTGTTTGCATCCCTCTTACTCACGTTATTAAAATTCAGGCCCAACCTCACACTTTTCATCCTCTCGAAAATGTCGTGCATTTCACATCCAAAGTCAATTTTGTGTATCGAATTTATATGATGTTTTTAATGGATTTCGCATTTGTTAATCTAAATTGTATGCATTACTTATTTTAATGATAAATCTATTTGTATACCCAAAGTATAAATTGGTTCAGAATATGTTGTATGATATTGTTTATAAATGTTGTATGACCTACTAATGGTTCCAAAAGAAATCATTCAAATAAATTCTAAAGAATTTCAGTGAATTTCAGAAACATAAAAAATAGTGTAGAAAAAGGAATTTATATTAATTCCAAAAAATCTTAACAATTATCTGGAAAAAATACTTGGAATAATAATTGGAATAATTCTTTAGGAAATCATAAGCTTATGAGACTGACTTTTAGAGTTCTACAATTGAAAAAATAATTTTAGATTTCTATGAATTTAATATGATTGTATCTAATAACTGTATGCATATTCGTAAACATATCCGTTCAGTGGAGGATTACGTTTAATTTCTCAAGACGATTTGATCTCAATCAAATCGTCTCTAATTCGGGCATTTGGAACCGAAATGTCACCCAAATTAGTGAGAAATTCGGGCGTCAAACTGTTTTGAATTCTCATCTGGTAACTTTATCGCTATTTGATGTTTCTTTCCGGAATGAACGTAACCAATCTCACTTTATTAATTTCGGAAATGCTTGAAGCGTTAATCATCACCCTTCCCTTTTGATAGTCGTATTTGCCATGACAGGGTTGCCATGTCGATAAAATGGCTTTACAACAATTTTATTCCCAAAAGGAAAAGCAATAGGGTAAGTGTGCCAAGTTCCGGCCAGCTTGGAATTCCGGCAACCCTTTTTGTTCATCGAATTTTCATGAATTTTTAGTTTTTACATACTCTAGACTCTAGAGATAGAGATAATACAATGCAAAAGAATAACAAAAAATGCAGCTTCGACAAGCGAGATGACGTTAAAAAAACATTGGAAGAATTCCCGAAGGGCAAGGAACTATGAGAATGAAGGTGGCCGAAATAGGGCACCAAAACTATGTCTATATTTTTATTCATTTTAAAATGTTTAAGAATGATTTCAGAGTAAATAAAGGCGATAAACTGTCTATCTACACAGTAGACTCTCTCTCAATCGGGAATATGGGGCGATATGTCATTCGGTAGCTGTTATGAATTGAAAAGGTCAAAATCAAATATTTTAATTTATGATCATTAGAAGCAAATTTTCTCTGGTAAAACCCTTAGGGGAAAGTGCCCATGCTTGATACCATTGGAAGCTTCGTAATGACTAAATTTTTCCTATGTTTCTCAATAAACGTGACTCCGCAATATATTTTAAAAACTAGCCACTTTCCCATAGTTTCTAAAATTGCGTTGCGATAAGTCACATATAGATTCTGAAACATAGAAGTCATTACGAAGCTTCCAATGGTATCAAGCATGGGCACTTTCCCCTACAGCACTGAAACGATTGCAAAAACCCTCTGTTAAAAATATCCGAGCACAAATTTGTATCAGAGTTTATGAAACTTTTGCTATTTATCATAGTTTACAATAATTAGCAATTTCCCTATTTAATTGTTTAATTAAGAGATTCCCTAGTAAACTAAGTTTATTTTGAACCAAACCACTTACACCTTCCTGCAAATTTATCTCTGCAAACCTAATTCTCAGGTGGAAAATGAGAAGTGGAGCAAAAAAAAATTTATATATATGGGATAGTCGACGAGAGGATGTTTAATGGTATTAAAAAATTTAAAACAATAATTACTTAGCACTTAAACGTGGCCTCTATGGCAAAAATACGCCGTTGGATCGTGGGGGGAAAATTGAAAGCGGAAAATGCTCATAAAGTGACTCATTAACAGGTGCTTCTGAATATTTTATTGGACCAAGAGAGACAACCATAGTGCAATTTTAATGCATTTTTTAGTGTTTGAGTCTGGAGTGTGATTTCGGTAGCTTTTGTTGTGATTTTCTCACTAAAGAATTCTTGGTTTCTTTATAAACTCTTCCGTACTGACTACTCGCAGATTAATTCGAAACACCAAAGAGCGTGTTTGATGTGCAAATGGCGAAACACTTGAGACTTAAGGTGAATTTGTGTGAAATAAAAGAGATAATAATTGAGTTTTAAAACATTTTCACGGGGATCTTTTCTACATGCAATAATAAATGATTTAAGTTACTAACTCTTTAACATGATAATCAACCACATTTTTAGAGCTTGAAAAACGTTAAAAGGTTTCTCTTATTTTATTCATAAATCTGTATTGCATAACTTTCAATGGAAAAATTAATTTTCGTAAGTTAGGGGAGTACTCAAAGTCGTGAGTTTTATGTGTATACTGGTTCACTACTAGATTAAACTGGTTCTAAAGTCCAACTACAACCGTTTTAAAAATAATAACTGATAGCTTTAGTAATAATACATTACCGACTAGGACCGATTCCAATTCGAACAGATTTTCAAAACTTTTCAAATGATATCAATTTAAATACAATTCGTTTAAAAAGCCTACATTGTAAAATGATTATACCACGGATCTTGAAATCCCGTAAAAGCAAGATCAAATTAATGAATTGATGTGCACGTGTATTTTTACGAAATCTTCATCTAAACTGCGTTTAAAACTTGTAAGACTACTTCAAGTCTTACGAAATAATTTGACATTTCTTAAAATTTTCTTTATAGATTATTAGGGGAAAGTGGTCTGCTTTTGAATGCGGCATCCTGTGAATGTTTCAATTTTCCTCTTTATTTGTCAAAGCAAAAATTCAATTTTATGAACTATAGTTAATACTATTAACTATTTTCTATTAACTTCGATTAACAAAATGGAATTTTAGCTTTGAGAAATAAAAGAAAAATTTAAGCATTCAAACACTGAGAGAAATCCGAAAAAGTTAAAATAGCATTCCGGAAATGTTTATGTTACCATGCAGTATTGATCCGAAATCGGTGTAAATATTATGCTTTTTAGGTGTATTGGGGGTTAAAGTTACCCTTTTTCATGTTAATTTTACCCTTAAAAAGGTGTAAAATCAACATTAAAAAATGTTGTTATATTTTTACACCTATAAAGTGTTAAAATTATGAGGAAAAAAGTTGATCGCACCCCCTTTTTTCAGTGAAGGCAGGCCACTTTCCCCTACTCATAGTACTTGACAAATTTCTTTTGTTAAGGTGGCGAAAGTTCTTTTTTTTTCAGAGAACGCATGTTTTACCAAAACTTTAAATGTTTTAGCAGTTTGAATATTTTATAGAAAAAGACTCAAATTTTTTCTTATAGGGCCACTCCATCTCAAAACGACCGAGAAAATCGCAAATCGCGGGGTCATTTTCTTAGATGTTTCTGAATTTTACATATGTTAAAGTACATGATAAAATAATATACCCCTATTTTTTTCGTCCCAAAAAAAATTCCTGGCCGGAGATACATGACGCCAAAGATGGCGTCTCGCGCTTTATTCCTCAATTGCGATTTTTAGCAAATATTTTAAAATGCTCTATCTCGGGAACGGGTTGAGATTTCTTCTTACTCTTTTCTTTTATTTGAAAGTTAATTTTATACTCTTTAAAATTTTATACTTGATTTTGTATTATCTGCTTAAGTTTTTTCTAACGGTATTTTGAATTTTTTTTTGAAAAAAAATTAAAAATTAATTTTTCTTAAAAATTTTGATTTTTTTACTGTTGATCAGTAACATTGAGTACTACATTCCCTAAAAAGGCGAGCTTCCACTTTTGCGTTTAATTTTTTTTAAATAAATAATATATTACTAAATTTTCAAAATGAAATAAAACCACTTAAACTCAAAATTTTGAGTTCAATTTTTCAGGGAATATAGTACACCACAATACTTACAATTAAAAAATCAAAATTTCTTGAACTCAAGTTTTTGAAAATTTCTTTTTGATTTTTCAAATTAAAAACGAATATTATTGACAAAAATGAAACTTTAAGATACATTTGACACATGTGTTAATTTGTAGATTTTTTTAACCAGAATTTCAAAAAAAAAAAAATTAATTTTTTCAAAAGAAATCCCAAATAATTTCAAAAAAAAAATTTTTTGAAAAACTAAAAGAAAACTAAAAAACATAATTAGTTAATCTATCAAATATGATTTAAAGGTTTATTTTTGTCAATAAAAGACATTTTTATTTAAAACTCGAAAATTTTTTTTTCAAAAACTTGAATTTGAAAAATTTTGATTTTTTGACTGTTTATAAGTATTATGGAGTACTATGTTTCCTGAAAAGTTGAACTCAAAATTTTGAGTTCAACTGGTTTTATTTAATTTTAAAAATGTAGTAATATTTTTAAATATTTTTAAAAAAAAAGTAAGTGTAAAAGTGGAAGCTCACCTTTTCAGGGAATGTAGTACTCAGTGTTACTGATCATTAGTAAAAAAATCAAAATTTTTGAGAATGGGGTTTTTGAGAAAATTAATTTTCGAATTTTTTCAAAAAAAATCAAAATACCGTTAGAAAAAACTTAAGCAGATAATACAAAATCAAGTATAACGTTTTAAAGAGTATAAAATTATCTTTCAAATAAAAGAAAGAGTAAGAAGAAATCTCAACCCGTTCCCGAGATAGAGCATTTTAAAATATTTGACAAAAAAGGGAATTGAATAATAAAGCGCGAGACGCCATCTTTGGCGCCATGTATCTCCGGCCAGGAATGTATGTATGTATGTATGTATGTATTTTTATTACCAACATGTGCCTTTACATTAGCCCCCCATACCAAGCGTCCGCCGCCGTCTTAGCGTTGACGACCAGCCTCCAAAGCCAAACGGCGGAATTTTTTTCGGACGAAAAAAAATAGGGGTATATTATTTTATCATGTACTTTAACATATGTAAAATTAAAAAAAACATCTAAGATCATGAAGGGTACCCCTATGGTCGTCTTGAGATGGATTGGCCCTATACCAATTTATTTTAACAACAAATTTGAATATTTACTGGGAGTTATGTAATACTGCTATTGTACATTACACAAATAGCAAATTTTATTTATGACTTGGCTTGGAACAGAAACACAAAAAATCAATCAGAGTCAGAGACATAAATAGTAAATAATAGAATAATGAAAATTTAAATATTTTGAAAGCAAATAATGTTTTACATTTAAAAATAAATGTAATTTTTAGACTGATTGTGAATTCATCTCAAATCAAAAAAAAAATCATTGAGAAGAGATAAAAGTTTTCTAAAAAAAAATATTTTACACAAAATCCATTGAAATAATTTCTCATTCTCATCTTCAACCATTTTATTTATTTAAAATATTTTTAAATCTTCATTGATCGCTCCAATATTGTTTTCCTCACTTTCTGCAAATATTTACAGTACGTGACTGTTGATAAGCACTTGGTGGGTGGGTTTACTCAGAACAAATAAAAAAGAATATTTGTTGGAAGAGGCCCATAGGAAGAAGAGTAAGTCGGGGAGAGGGGGGGTTGAGGTAGGGGCGAAAAGGGTAGAATTTGAGATTGTATTTTGTGGTATATAGAAATTGTGGAAAAGGAATTGAGGTGAAAGTTTGTCCATATTAGTTTTTCCTGGGCCTGGGAAATTCTCTCGGTTTTAGTCAATTCGCATCCATATGAGGACATTCTAGGGAAAATTTCCCGTTCTCCATCCAAAATTGGCGCCATGAACAAATTGTTTGGTATCGAACTGGGTTTGGAGGATGTGTGTGCAATTTCAGGGTGTGGTGCTTGAGAATTAATTGTGTGGTTTCTGTTAATTTTGATTATAATGCTCAAAGTACCAAGAGTAAAAGTATGAGGTTGGGGGAGAGGAATGGAAAATAGAAAATTTGTCGAGGGGTCTACGGAGTTGGGGATTGGGAGTTTGTTTGTATGAGTGAGGGAAATTGTTTCATCTCTCTTCCTCATGGGAAAATTATCCCCACAATGTAAGCAATTTGTTTTGCGGTAGAAACTCCTTTTCTCGCGAGCAAAATTCACCAAAAGTAATCACGGGGGAACGGGTGGTTGGGAGGTTGATGGGGGAGCACAGAGCCGTCCCTAGCAGCCACGAAAGCTTCTCGGAAGACATGAAAGCTCTTACAGTGGGTTTTTTCTCCTCATAAGGTCCTCTGTCTAAAGCACAAATCCCACCATCATCAATACAGATGCTCTAAATTAACTCATACTTCCAACCCCAAAAAATGGGTGGATGAGTTTTACCCAACTTTACCATTTTCCAAATTCCAAAACTCTATTTATATCTTCCACATACAATTTGCCTATTATTTAACACACCGTAGCTTAATGCAAAATTCTCTATAAACCCCATACTGCTGCCCTCCACGAAGCGATCTTTGATATTTTATCGTTCATTTTCACCATTTGCAAACATTTTCATGTGCTAGGGGTTTATTGAGAATTTTAAGCACACGCCCAAAATCACGTGTGAGTTATTCATTTGCCTATGCCAAAATATGAATAACAATATTCTCAAATACACCTTTTCAAAATCCCAAAACTCGTTCACCATCAAAATATATAAATATTACTAAAGCTCCTTTTCACCTTCAGTGAAATTTCATGGAATTAATTTGCAATTGATGAAGGATTTTCTGTTGATGTCTAAATTCTCCAATAGTTTTTAGGATTATGCTATATAACTACCAATTTTTTCGTGATCATTGTTTTTTATGGAAGCTTAAAACAAGGAAATTCTAAATATTCTAGAGTGGACTTGTTTGGCTTTTATTGATAATAACCTACAACTCTTTTTTAATTCGTATGTCCGTTTATTTATATCCACTACTAAAAGTTTAGCTCTTTCGGCTCTTCTGGGATTCACCCAAAAAAAGTTTGGTTCTCTTGTGGATATTTGTAAAGTAGAAAATATTCATATCTAAGTTTTTTTTAAACTAATTTTGAGAAAAATTAAAACAACTTGGTTTTTAGGGAATATGGGGAAAAGGAAAAAAAGACCAACCGAGATTATGTTCACTTATTGGGGATTATCGAAAACTGAAAGTCGATATCTCTTACCGATTGACCTTTGGCTCGGGAACAAACTTAAGGTCAAGAGAAAAAAATCCGAAAAAACTTATTCAAAAATCGGTACTTAACCGACTTACTACCAATGAAGACCGATGCAGCAAGATTCGAAATTTCAATACCTGTCCACGAAATCCAAATTTAATCAAATCGGTTAAGGAACTGAGCCATCCAAAGTGACTGACCTTTGACCTTCAATAATTCAAAATGGCGAATTTTCCGGTCATAGGCATGTTTGGACGAATTATTCGCCTGGACTACCTCTAAAACATATCTTAAAATTATTGAAAAAGCTTGGGTTACTTCTGAGAAAAACCGGAAAACATGGTTTTCAGGGGATGGAGGGACGAAAGGAAAGAATACAGTCCGAGATTATGTTCACTTATGGGAGGATCTTCGAAGACAGGAAGTCGATATCTCTTACCATTTGACCTCTAGCTCGGTAACAAACTTAAGGTCAAGAAAAAAAAATTTCTGAACAAACTTATTCAAAAATCGGTACTTAACCGATTTATTACCCATGAAGATCGATGCAGCAGGATTCGAAATTGCAATAACTATCCAAAAAAATCAAATTTAACTAAATCAATTGAAAAATAGGCCCCCTAAGTGATTGATTTTTCACCTTCAATAATTCAAAATGGCGAATTTTCCGGTCATAGGTATGTTTGAACGAATTATTCGCCTGGACTACCTCTAAAACATATCCTGAAATCATTGAAAAACTTTGGGTTACTTCTGAGAAAAACCAGAAAACATGGTTTTCAAGGGTTGGAGGGGCGAAAGGAAAGAATACAGTAAGAGATCATGTCCACTTATTGGGGGTCATCGAAGACCGGAAGTTGATATCTCTTACCGTTCGACCTCTAGCTCGGGAACAACCATTAGGTCAAGAAAAATAAATTCTGAACAAACTTATTCAAAAATCGGTACTTAATCGATTTATTACCCATGAAGACCGATGCAGCAGGATTCGAAATTTCAATACCTGTCCAAAAAAATCAAATTTAACTAAATCAATTGAAAAATCGGCCCTCTAAAGTGATTGATCTTTGACCTTCAATAATTCGAAATGGCGAATTTTCCGGTCTTAAAACATATCCTAAAATCATGGAAAAAACTTAGGCCAATTTTGAGAAAAACCGCAAAAACGCAGGTTTTAGGGGTGAGAACTTAAGGGTGGGGGGGGGGAATAAAAAAAACGTCTGGAAATATTTTTTTTGGGGGTCATCGAAGACCGGAAGTCGACATCTCTTCCGGTTTAAGCTCTAGGACAGTGACAAGTTGAAAAAAAGACGATTATATAACCGCTCTCTCTCTTTGAGTTCGAGCAGTAAAAATATATCCCGAAAAAATTAATAATAATCAATGGATACTGTTAATTACCAGTGAGGTTCTAAGGTCGACATGGTCAGCATTACCTTCTCGTAGCACTTAGCCTACGCCGGAAAAATTTCTAAGTCTTATCGTCCTCATCCCTGTAAACGGGTTAATGAAACCGACGATATTTTGAACTTCGATGCCATACTTTTCAGACGTTTCAGATGATGCGAGAACTGAGAGGGATATTAGACTTTATAAGTGGGATTTTTAGCCTTACGTAGAAATCTATTCAAATCTTGAACAATTGAATAGATTTATTTCCGAATAAATTTTTGAGTATAGTACGTTTTTCCAGACTTTGAAAATATAATTTAAAAAAAATCTGAAAAAAATAAACTTCAGAGATCTTAACATTTTTTATAATCCAAAATTTCATGTAAAGTTCAAAACCCTATTTAGGTTTTGAGAAAAAAAAATCTCAGTCTTTATATGAAACAGTCGAGTGGATCACATTGCGCGCAATATTCAACTTTTATGACACACTGCAGACGGTGTCTTTCTTTGCAACCCATAGAGGAGTGAATCAGAAAATCTCCTTAAAATATTCAGAAGAAAGATGGGAGACAAAATTTGTGTGATGATAGAATTGGAAAATATGAAGTTCTCAAGAGTCTTAATAGAGAAAAGAAGTTCCGATAAATTATTCTGTGTGTCTGTCATTGAGGTTTTTGGGATAAAAAATTGCAATATTTTAAGGATGAAAAAATCTCTCATCTAAACTGAAAATCTTAAATGAGTTGTTGCATATTGTAAACATCATTATTATCATCTTTAGGACGGAACCATATGGAATTATAGGTGAGAATTCTTTTGACTATGATGTCATATAGTGAGAGAATTTTCACGACACATCCAACGAAATAATTCTGTGTGTTTATGTTGGCGTTTTAACGAAAATGCGAGAGAAAGAGCTTTCGTAATCACAGTGTATATAATGTATGGCACTTTATTAAACCGTGAATATTGTGTGTTAAGCACCCTCTTACCGCAAACATCACGTGTTTGTTTGTAAGGCAACCCTCAACGTGCTATCTATTCAGGTTTCAGAGCTTTCCACGCCACACACAGTATTCCACGTGCCCTAGAGCCAAAAGCTCCCTCCGCCCTTCATCACTATTTTCTTCAGCACTAAAGTATTGAAGAGCTTTGGAGGGGGGATAGGGTGAGAATGTCGGAAGTGGTGCTTCGAGGGGTGACAAAGGGTGCCAGCTTAATGGATTATTTTAATGATAAATTATTGTACAACAAAGCTTGAGGAGGTTCTACCCATCCATTCTCTGCCATTTCAATTAATTCTTCAAAAGAAACCTCTTTTTATGCTCTCCTCATTGCAATTTTGCATCAATTTCCCATGGAATTCACATATTTTGAGGGCTCTCTTTGAGCCTCCTCAAACTGCAGTGGTGAATTCGTTACATTCCGTAAGAGAATCCAACAAGTGCTGAGTGGAAAAATGTGAAAATCACAAAAAATCGCTAGTTATATCGACTGCATGTATAGAAATGGCCAGTGCAGTGTCTTGGCAAAAATATTAAACTGGTTAATAAAAAATCAAAATTGAGCTGTAGATATTAATTTGGTTAGCAAAACAATTGATTTTGATTATAAAAAAAATCGATTTTAAGCAGTGAAAAACTGATTCAAGCCATTAATAAGCCATTAATCACTGAAAAACACTAGAAACAATAAAATTTGGTCATAGAATAACAAATATGATCGTTGATTATTCTATAACTTTTGTAGCAGTTACCATTATTATTATTTTATTCCACTCAGAGCAAAATCACCATTTATGTTTTGGTAAAAAAAAAAAATAAAAAAAGCTTTTTTTGTCTGCATAATTACTACTACATAATTTAGTTTTTACTGATAAATTTTGATTTTCTTATTGATAAATTTGGATTTTTTATCAACCTAAATTTTAAATAATATTGACTAATCCAACATTTATACTGTAGAAACATATTTTTGCTTAGCAATTTTATTTCATTTTGATGAATTTAATATTTTATGTACCGTTTTCAAATGATAAAGAGGTTTTACAATTTTATTTTCTGACTAAATTTCCGCTTTTAAATAAAACATATTGAATTGTGATTGAAGCTGATACGAAAACATTTACTATTTTTCCTACAATTTGTTTTCGCAATCGTAATGCATCTGAATATAGTAGGGGGAAGAGGGGCGCCTTTAAATTGGGCACCTTTGAAATTGACCTATTTCTCTTCAGTCTTATCATTATCTAATTTAGCTTAACAATTAGTTTAATTTTATCGTAGAACGTACAGCCTATTTGGCACATGTCAACCCTATCGACGGCTGTATCCCAACAATCCAAATCCCTTATTCCTTTGTTAAGTTCAAGCCCAGGCGGGTGCTGAAGGTTATTATATCATGCTTTTTTTGGTCATAATAATTAACACTACCGTCGTTGCGGGTGACTTTGCACTCGGGGGGTGACTTTGCACTCTGCTGTTCGTGAGACTTAGAACAATTCTAGCACTTATTGATAGTCCTCGCCGATCCGGTCTACCATGTCAAAGTATATAGGGATATGTTAAGTACCAAGTAAGGTACAATGATCCTCAAAAGGATTCTTGTAGTTTCAGTAATAGTCAATGAAATCCTAGTATAGGTATTTTGTCAAAAAATGACTCCGCGAAAAAGTTATCTGAAGATGCAATTCCAAAATCGATTTCAGAGAAGTAAATTGTCCAAATCTATTCTAAATTTATCTGGCTAGAATAATCCACTTCGATTTTGTTCATTATTTTTAGTAAATTCCTTTTTTTCACTATAGTCTTCCTAAGAACGCATGATTTATATTATAAAATTGCGTATAATGGACTTTCTTAAGCTTTATTATAGAAGTATTTGGCCAAAAATTATCCAATTTTTTTTATAACTTAAGATAAAATGACCGAGATCTACAAAATGGTGTGGTCGCCATCTTGATTTGATAATTCTGTCAGCCATTTTGAATAACTGTCAAAACAAAAAACTTATCCGATTGAGCTGAAATTTTAGTATGTTCTGGCTGATGTTAAGACCTTTTCAGAACATATATAAAATCCGACCTAGGTCAAGCGATTGTCTGGATATTGGGGCTCTAAGTTCAAAATTTTGACATTTTCATTAATACAGAACTACAGAGAGCTTCTTTTATCGAAACCATCACAAAAAAGACAGTGCTATCGTTAGGCGATGAGATCTAAATAACAAACAAAAAGAAAAGTAATGTTTATCTTTATAACAGCATATTACTTGAAGATCTGAAAAACTTTTGCAAAGATGAAAAAATAAAAAAATAAATAAATGCACTTTTCATTTATTTTTTAAGCCTCAACCATTTCTAATGGTTACTGAGGCATTTCGTTTAGGTTTTAAAATTCAGGATTAGAAAATAAAGATCGCCAAAAAATGAATATTTCAAATTTTTAAACTTTGAGCCTCTGTATCAAGGTAAATACTTGACGTAGACCGGAACATAGATACGTTCTGAAAAGGTCTTGATATCAGCTACAACATACTAAAATTTTAACCCAATCGAACCTGTTTTAGATTTTGACAGTTATTCAAAATGGCGGACAGAAACGTCAAATCAAGATGGCGATCATGTCATCTTGTAGATCTCGTGCATCTTACCCTTAGATGTGAAGATCTTCATTGTCGTTTATTATCAGAAATTGTTGATTTTTTAGTATTTATTGAATAGTGCAAAGTCACCCGCACCTTATCCCCAGTGCAAGCATTTTTTCTTGATTTTTTTAAACATAGTAAAATTTTATAAAATTAATGCTAGTGGCACAAAATCCATTCATTAACAACTGAATACAAATAATTTAACTCAAAAACCCCCCTCCCTTCACTTTAACTATCCACTTTTATAGGGCAAAGTTGAAAAACAGCGAAAAAACGTGCAAAGTCACCCGCAACGACGGTAGTACTTCAGTTCGTGAACATCAGTAACAGAGGACAGTTCACTCTCAAGAAGTTAAAATAATGGGTGACATCCTGAGTTCTCCAATTCTCCTTCAGATTATGTAATTTTATTTAGGTGAGCCTTATCAGGGCTTATAGGGGAAAGCACTCTCCCTTCGAACGTTCATGCCTTCGAATAATGTGAATTTTCTTTTATTTTTCCTAAGAGACTTACACATTTCTACTAAATATTAGATAGCTTATCATTTATTATTGATAATTATCAATAATTAATGATAAGCTATCTATCGAAGGCATGATCGTTCGAAGGGAGAGTACTTTCCCCTACATGGTAAGATCCAGCTTCATTTAAAATAATAGGAGAAATAAGCTCTATTTAAAAACTGCCGGAATTCAAATATGCCCTACTCCCCCTATCTATAATACGGTCATTTAATCCTATGAAAAGTTCTGAATGAATATTCGGTCTGATGGGATGTAGCAGATAGTGGACAGAAATATAGACCTCTCTTGATTTTTACTCTTTAATTCTTCATGACGTTTCGAGAATGAATGTCCTCTTCATCAAGTATCGAATTGCAGGAAAAATCACGTACAGGTGGGAAATTTTACTGTTGCACTTCACTTGGACTTTTTCAAAAATTTGCACGAAGATGTTCAACATCCAAAAGGCTGACACAAACCAATTCGAAACCGGATGAAAAGGACAATCATCCTCGAAAAGTCGTGAAAAATTAAAGGGTAAAAATCACAAGAGGTATATTTTTCCGTACACTATCTGCTCTATGGCAAGTTGTATTTTTTTAATGAAGCTATATATTTGAAACTGGCTCGTGGACTAAGCTCATAGAGTTATGTCCTTGATACACTTATGACTTAATCCGAGAGACGGCTTAGTGGAAAATTATAGAAATGTAGTTTAACCGTTATTTCGAGAATATTTACGCTAATCCGTCTCTCGGCTAATCCTCAGGCTTGTCAAGGCCCTTACGTATTTCCTTATTATTTTATACGAAGCAACAGAGAATTATGATTCTCAGTCATTCACAGCACCAATTTTTTTACATAGCCCCATATTTTACATTTTGAATTAAACCATGTCGTTCGAATTTGAGAGACGGTGCTTGAGTAATATTACCTATAATATTAGAAAAAGTTACTTACACACCCAATTAGAAAAATTGCTTAGTTGCCTTCAAAAAATCTAAATTTATTAGTATTATTTGTACTTTAAAACTTATGGTTCAAAATATTATATACATATACCTAAAGAGCCATATCATGCATAAAGCTTTACGAAGCGGAGCAATTTTCAGGCTATCGTGGTGTAATTAAAGTGAATATTGGTCAATGTGGAATTTTCTAATCCACCCACTGCAAATATTTTCAGCCTATCTGAGGGGAAAGGGTTGAAGAATGGAAAATCTTTTCATGGAATTAATGAGCTTCTCACACCATCGGAAAGCGTCTCTCGTCGTTTTTGACATACTCTCTCTCTCTCTGAGGCAATTTGAAAAAGGGAAAAATCTATATTGAGGGATTTTCTCCATTTTCCTTAGCAATTTTTCCTGGGGGAGCCCAAATGAGGGGGGAGTCTGTTGAGGGAGAAATGATGTACAAGGACCACACGATGGAGAAAATAATAATTCCCTACCTTTATGCATACCATCGTCGCCGTATATTTTCAAAGTAAAGGGATCAAACCCTCATAATTCAAATAATCTTATTTTCTCCATTCCAACCCCTCAGTTTCATCATCGTTGGGTCTCTGACTTTGGGGATGATGGCTCTTTGATAGAAAGGGCGAGGGACATGCTTCATCTCCCCAATTCAGGAGCCGAATTAAGTTAATGTTCGATCGCAAAGTGAATGGGCTGTATTTTACATTGCAGAACAAGTTTTTTTTTCAGTGTGGAATGAAAAATAATTTTAAAATGCCACCCCGAGTGGGAGTTCCCTGAGAAATTTCCATTCTCCACTAATGGAGGCCAATTTCGACATGCAGATTCCACGGTAAATATATTCATCAAGGTGTACACACGATTTTTAGAAGAATTCTTTCAAGCTCCATACCTTCCATACCTTCACCAAAATATTTTTCAATGGAGATATAATTTTCCGGACTATTTCCCTCACAAAATTGCCAACATATGCTTGAGTGATTGTAACCAAGGAATATATTTGGATTCTGAATCAGAGGATCATACAGAAATTCAGCTAAGTTTGAGGGTGTTTCAAATTTACTTAGTTTACTCAATTTACTTCAATGATGGAGAAATTTAAAAAAGAAGTTGTAAAATCGAATAATGTTTGTTCAGTCAATTCAATGATTAATTTTCGATATGGACTGAAAGCTCAATAAACGAATGAATTTCATTTGAAAATCAGATTACATACAAATTGACTGTGAGATTCTTGAGAATGTTTTAATAAATTCAACTTTACCCTTTTCTGTGTTGCTTCCTGAAAAAATAGCATGAACTTCATCGAGGTAGAACACTTAACAAAATAAATCGCATTTATGTTCAAATGAAATCCTTTTCTAGATATATTACAAGATTTACTAGCAAAACAAAACATTTAAATCTCTTAAGAGGGCAAAAGGAATACTTGAACGAATATCTGTAATTTACAATATGGATTAGTCGAGGTGTTTTGTAGTAAAATAATAATTCTGTAAGAAATTATTGAAACTTGGACACTTTTAAAACGTAATGTACATTTTTAAAGAAAGAGTGCACAAAATGTGTAGAAGTTGGTAAATTAATAGAATGCTTGTGTATTCAATCCATAAACATCAAGGTTCAAGCACTATGTAATTGTAAACTATGTAAAAGTCAATTGCATTGCAAGGGATATTCAAACATCGCTCATTTCCCACTCTTTGGAATCCATCCTTTTCGCTTTTCATAGAGAATGGATATTCAAGAGAACTCTCTTTCACTTCCACGTGTTTTCTCTGCTCAGAATCGAAAAGATTGAGGACAAAGGATCTCTTTTTCATGGTGAAGCATCTTCAAAGAGAATCCACCTTCTCGAGAGTTAAGAGGAAATTTTCATTAATCGAAAGAGAGTATTTAGGAGACTGTTTTCCTCTTGAGCTTTTTCAACATCTATATAGCTTGATAGAAATAAAAACGGTCTAAAAATAGTAAAGGTCGAATTGATTCTGGAAATCTTTACGTGAGTCATAATAAACAGTATAAGAATCCCAAGCTGTTGTTGTCTACTGAAGTTTGAGGATATACCATGGAAATATTTACAAGATGAGTGAGCTTCAAGCTTCGTCTAACGACAAAGTGAACCACTTTGCAGACATTTTCCTTAGCTTCTGGGGTGCATCTTCAGCCCCATATTGCCGTTTGCATGCATTTTCCTCCCAAAAAGCATGGCAAAAGCTCCCGCTCCCGCTACGCTGAGGGGGAAGAAGAACAAGCTTCACCATGGAGTTACTGTGTATTTTTTAATAATGCTTACAAAATACCATAAGAAGTATATTGAAAGTTGTAAGAATGCAGCGCAAAATAAGAAGGGTGGCGACAAAAAAAAAATGAAGAGAAAATATCACAAGATGGGTGAATATTTTTGTAAATATTATAAGAATATTTTTGCTCTTACACGAAAATGAGTGGAGTGCTTCTCTCTAAAGTATGGCATTTTCGTCGTCTTTGTTGCGGAAAGAGGGTCTGTTGTAGAAAAATTTCAGAGTTGAAAATATTTCTCTATATATCATTGTTATTTGAAAATTACTATCTGTCGGAAGATGTACTTGGAGTATGCAATGAAATTTGAAATTATCGCAAAATCATTGCAAAATACCATGGCAAGATGGGAAGTACAGAAAAGAGGAAATCAATAAAATCCCAGTACAATCCAATGAAAATGAATTGGACGGTATTATGCTTGAAGTGGGATAATACGATGAGGTTGAATGTGGAGCAAAGTTGAGTACATTTGTGGAGAGATAACGACGAGACCGCGAAATGAATTTTGGGGATATAAAGCGTAGATTAGTCGTAAGAGTTGACCAATGCTTTAGACAAGCCCCATTTGTCGGAATCTGAAGCAAGTGAAAGAGATACCGAAATTCACTAGACTGAATGTAATGAGCTAGACCGTAGGTAGAGCTTCCAGATATGTCTCTTTAAAATGTGGTTAAAATTGTGTTTGCCATTAAGTGGAAATAAGTGTCCGGGATGAATGTTATTCAGAGAAATTTGTTCCTTAGCCGGTAAAGCATCATAATATCCTCTAAAAAGATATCAAATGCTTGTTCCTGTTTTTAAACAATTGGGGAAATAACTTGAAAAAATCATTTTTAATGAAGTCGCATGATTAAGCAGTGAAAAATAAGTCGCAAAACTTGTTGATACAAATTTAATTGAAAATTTCTCAAAGATGTGCTTTATGACGATAATTTTTTCCATATATAGCTTTCAAGTAAACACACACGACTTAGGTTTGGAAGCAGCCAAAATCCCGAAAGACAAAATCTCGAAAGCCAAAATCCCGAAATCAAAAACCCAAACGCAAAAATCCCGAAAGCCATAATCCCGAATGCTCAAAATCCTGAAAGGGATGGAATTGTGTGGAGGATAATGTGTAGAATGATCTTCCAGGGCACAGGAAATTTTCCTTTGCCTCGAGCAAGTGCGGGTGCAATCATGGGATTAGCTATGATACTATTAAGAATTCGAGATTTTAGCTTTCGAGATTTTGGCTTTCGGGATTTTGACCGGGACCTATAGAGATCACAAAGTCCCGAAAGTTAAAATCCCGAAAGCCAAAATTCCAAAGCCCAAAACTTCGAAAGCCAAAATCCCAAAAGGGCTAAAATCCCGAAAGCCAAAATCTCGAATTCTTAATAGTATCATAGCTAATCCCACGATGTCACAGAAGCCCGGAAGCCAAAATATCGAAGAGTTAAAATTACACATTTTGCCAAAATCCTTGAACAAAAATTACCGATGAGTCTAGTTTTCGAATGATCTAACTGAAAGCCAAAATTCCTAAACCCGCAATCAAAAAAACTAAAATTCCAGAAGTCAAAAATTTAAAAACCCGAAATCCAAAGAGATAAAATTTCTAAAGCCAAATAAACGGAAAACCAAAATCGTAAATTGGCACAAAATCCAAAAATACAAAACACCGAGGAGTTGCAAACAAATTCTGCAGAGTGTAGATTGTTATATAATATGAGGATAATAATTCATGATGAAACTGAAATATTTAAAATACCCAATTTCATCTAGCAAACAATATTTTGCAAAATGGTTTCATGGATTAATTAAATGTATATTCTCGTATACAATTTCTGAAGTATTTTTCTGAAAATTTTTAGTTGACAGTCTTTTGAAGGCCTCATTTTTCCATTATTTGTATATGCAAAAATTTTATGGAGGAAAGTAAATTAATTTAAGGAATGCAAGACTCATAAATAATGAATAGTTATTAAATAAAATCTAATGGAAAATACGTAAGTTATATGTATATTTCCAAATAGGTCATAAGCATTTCATAAATGAATCTTTAAAAAAAAACATCAGCCATTGGACTGCCCGTGTTTCCCTAATACCTCTTCATAACCCATTCAACACGACTAATGCTGAATTTTTGGTATCTGCTGAAAGGAGCTTTTACATTTTTTTTTTATTTTCTTGAACCACTAAGTAATTTTAATCTTGTTAGAAAATTATATCAAGTATCTCACACATATAGCATTTTTGGGGTGGTAACCAGGTTTTTGTCTACTTTTCGTGGGATTTCTCTCGCATGAGCTCTCAACAAATGACAGAAGAAAAAAACTTTAAGCGAATTTTATGCCATGTTTAAATGTTTGAATATGAGATATCGTAAAAGAAGCTTTTTGAGCTGCAAACCCCTAAGCTCTTACATGAGACCGCGCACGAGGTTTAAGTGGGAATTTTCGAGGAAAAACAGCTTTGTCAGGCGTCTACATTTGATCATGTTTGAATGAAATGAAAAGGCACTGTCGAATAACATACAAATTTAACGAACGGATATTTGTGGTTTTTCACCATAATTCATTCTCTGTCGAAGGATTTGAAGATGAGTGAATGTATTTAATGTGAAGGCAACAAGCCGTAAAAAAGGATTCATTATTAACTTCCCTCGTCCTCTTCAAAATAGGGGATTCCACTTCGCAAAACACTTTTGATCACACTCCGTGGTTGGTATCAAGTATTTTCATAGAATTAGACACACCAAAGAATTGACTAGTATAGGAGAGGAATTAAAATGAAATTTGAGAATATTCCAAATATTTGCCTACACATTTTCATCGCCTGAAGTTTCTCAGGCACCGCCTTCCAGAAACTGGTGAAATTGATTAGAGATGATTTTCAATCGTTGATAATTGAAATTGTTTCCGAGGTATCGGGGAGGGAAGCAATATAAGTCAAAAGTTCACAGAAACCCAACAGGAAATTTACATTGGATAAAAGCTCAATCATTCATTGAGTGGGAATCTGAAGCTTATGTATTTGAGGATTTTGCCTGAAATTAATTCTGAAAAGTCTAGAAAGGAAGGTGTATCATCAGCTTGGGGATTTCGACCTGGATTCTTAAGATAATATTTACCAGACCTGGATATGGTTAATTTCACATTATGTGAAGGTGCAAAACTGAAAACTTTTGTGCCTAGGGAGAAGTGGGGCACCTTTCAATTGGATCACTTTTGAAATTGGATTTTTTTCTCCTAATTAATAGAGCTGAGCCTTATCATATTGTTATGTAACTTCACAATAGGTTCATGAAGCTACATTATTATCATGGTAAGGTTAAGTTTCATTTAAGAACAGGTGTAAAAAGCCCAATTTCAAAGATTCCCCACCTCCCCTTATGAACTTTCTAATAGAGTTTATATAAATTGAATTAATTAATGAAATAATAATGATTAATACAGCGTTCCAGTTATATTTAATTAAGTCCTTTTATAGACGTATTATTGAAATAAACAGTAAAAAATAAGAGTCAGGGGAAGTGTGCCAAAGTTCGGCCAGCTTCTAATATCGGCCACTTTGAGTGTAATTTCGGCCATGCAAATAAATTAATTAGAATTATATATGAAATCTTCGAATAGTCAATGAATTCAATTTGGTTTTAAATATTTATTCATTTTAGGATGTATTAACACAAAGACCGTTAAATTTTAGGTATAATTTGAATTTAAATTGTGTTGTAAAAATTCAGTGTGGAAAGAGTCTTACAAAAAATGTGATAGATCGATTGTGTTTCTAGCGGTCTTACGATTTGTGGTGAAATGCAAAAGGTTTTCCTTCGGTGCTTTTTCATGAAAATTGATTAGTTTTCATTAAAGATTCTTTCTGTTTTTGTTAATAGTGAATCAATCTTTAAATTTCGGGTTAAATTTCCCAGCTATATCCTGTATTTCGCGTAAAAAAGTATATACTTTTTGAGCGTCTCTCCGGTGAGGTAGTGTTGCCTATTCCGGCAACATCTTTTGCTTTTCTAAATTTCTTATTCATTTTTGTTTTTTTTTCAATTTCTGAGTTCCACAATGTCCAGAGAAAAAAACCATCGCTTCTATGAAAAAGATGATGTGGAAAAGGCCTTGGAAGAGTTCAGGAAGGGCAAATTGCTACGGGAATCTGCGCGTAAATTTGAGATGCTACTCTTCAAGTCTTCAGGACAAATTACACGGAAGATTTTATGGCTTGTGGGTCATATAAACGTATTAAACTAAATATTAAACTCGTTCCGTTTGACGTTTTGAAATCTTCTATACGTTGCGTTACAAAAGGTGACCAGAATTTTACTCAAAGTGGCCGGAATACTACCCAAAGCAATGCCCATATTTTTATTAATTTTTCAATATTTTGGGAAGTGATTTAAAGAAAACAAAGATGATAAACTAGTTTTCAAGGTTACACAACTCTCCTGAAAAGGAAGTAAGAAAAAATAGCAAGATGAATTAAAATTATTGCATTTCAAACTTAGGGTTTCGGTGCTTATTTGCAACTATGCCGAAATTTGGCACACTTACCCTAATTGTGTCCACTGGATTCACAAATTTTGAATCAGTTGTGTATTCGGTATTTACGAAAAAGAATGACAGTGTGTTCCTGCTTTGCTGAATGCTGTATTTAAAATATTATTCCTAAACAACTACAGAGAGGGTTTATCCCAACCGAGTACATTACCAAAATAGTAGGGTGGGGATGTCCGTGGTGAAATTGATAAGAGCGTTCCGTTCTTAGGCAGTTTGACTACCGCCCGGTGTAAACCAAATTGTAAACCGGTATTTTTGTAAACGGAATATAAAGATTGTAAACTGAACTATGTACAAAATGGCAAGACAAACGCGGTACATCAAAATAAATAATATAATATTACCAATACATAAAAGAAGTTACTTTGGGTAGGGTTAAATGTACGCCTTGAGAATACTGAGTTAACCCCAAAGTAACAATAATAATCTTATGCTCTAAGTTCTTCCTAGTAAAGTAACATCTCTATTAGCTGATATTAAGTTGCACTTTTTCCTGACTTTCTTTTTGATAAACATGGAAAAAAAGATCTCAAATGTGAAACTCAACTGTGTCGACCGAAATGTGGGCGAACATTGCCTTAACATCTTTGGTAGATGTGCTGCAATGCTAAAGACCACATTATGCACGTCTTTTGTCTAACAGACACCATCCGGTGAATACAAAGCCACCTTCCAAGCCCTACCTCATAGAGATTGGAATCTCTCTGGCATGGGAAGGTATTGGATTTCACTAGTACGATGTACCATTTGCCTTTGCCGAATATGATGAGTGGAATATGTTCACATCGGATTTGCCTGTGTTGCTATTAAGTTCAAATTGTGACTACCGAGACAAAGGCGGGAGTTGCCAGGGAATACTTGAAAATGAATTGTAAGCTCAAGGTAATATACGCTAGGCGGTACACAGGGTGTGCAGAACCGGAGATTGCTGGCGAATGGTGATGATGGGTTGTACAACAGCATCTGCCACCCTCTCTAACTCTCACCAAAAACACTTTCTCTATTGTAACTCATTTCGAATTATATATTGGTGTATTGTGCAAGAGGCGAGAGATGGATGAAATTTCTGTATGAACCGCAATATCAAAGGTAAATTTCAACCTCCGGCGTTCCTTAGTCGTTTTCTTGGTAATTAAAATATTTAATTGAATTTGAAAGACGCACACTTCACATATGTAAGACATGGTAATTATACATTTCAATTAGATAAGTACCAACTCTTAAGAACTCAGCCATCTCATTTCACGCCCTTATACCTTAAGGCCTCTACACACGAGAAGCAAATTAAAAAAAAAGCTTTTTCAATGAAATTTTCTTGTATCGTGGGCAGAAACGTCAATTTTTTTTTAAAGAGTCAATTTTTAACAAAAATGTTTAGTTTATAGACACCATCAGGAAGAATTATTTTGATGAAATATTAACTTGAAAATTCTTGAAAGTCACAGCAATTTAAATGGTCCTATTTCCTGATGTTTATTATTAAAAAAAAATATACATATCATAAATAAAATGCCAAATATTGCAACGCACATCCCTTGTTTGAGAGGCTTTAATTAAAGTTATTGAAATCAATATGATACTAACTTGACGGAATTTGGTTTGGTTCAATACATACTGATCTCCAGGATTATTTTTAACGGTGGAATTGAGTTGAGAAAAATGTCTGGAGGGGTCTCGTCTCAGAATTAATAATTCCACCGAGCATTGAACTTCATGCGACAGTATATTGTCATTTGGCTTGGGAAAAAACTTGTTGAAATGCATTGCACATATTTTCCCAAATGCACTCTATTTTCTTCTCCTTTGGGCGCTCCTTTCTTCCAGTTCCAGAGGGAGCTTTTCCATGATCGCGGGATGAATTTAAATCCATCAGGGCGTTGAAACACTTGCGACGGTGTCTCATCGATTTTCCATACATCTAATTGAATGGTTTTCGTCTCATCTGGCACCCAAGAAAAATTGCCCTAAGAATGTCGAATGCTATGTTGGCCTTTGATGCCTTTCACAAACTGAGCTTGAAAGTGCTTTAACAAAGTGCTTGCACTATTGCACCGGTAAATCTTCAATTGACTTTAATGGTCCGTTTTGTGGGTGAGGATTTTACCACAAGCATATAACTCAAGTGAAGTTTGGACTGAGGAAATTCAGAGACAGATTTCTTCATTAAGTTAAATCAATACGTGATTTTTCTTACAGTTCATCGACCTCGGAGGGTAATGGAATGTAATCGGATTTTTTAATAATTACAAGTTTCGACGGTTTAGTTTAGAGAATACAATTTTAATTTAAAATTCAGAATCATAGTTTTCAGATACTTTTGAGTGTTTCTTTATTAGATTGTCCGTTCCTGATGTAGGGGAGACCGGGGCAGAATTAGCCATGTATAGTATCAGATAATGGTATCTCACAGTTTGCCTGCGAAGGAATATTGAGGAAAGCACTCTTTATTCTAAATATCGTCGGTTACGTCTACCTCTGTCGTATCTACATTTGTTTTGTATCTGCATTTGTTGCAAGCTACAATACAGACGTCCTCTTTTACGTGAAATGCTGACACAAAAGAAATGCAGATACGACAGAGGTAGACGCAACCGACGATATATACTTCCCTTCCTATTTATTGAAATATTTATCAGCCTCATTCTAACATTTTTTGTACAAATTATACGCAATGAAAAATTTCATTTGGTGGCTAATTCTACCCCAGTCTCCCCTAATGTGTTCAGTTCTGTGGAATAGTAAATTCAAAAAAGATGTCAAACTGTATAAAATTGAATGAAATATTAGAATCGGTTAGAATTTGGTATTTGAGAATCCTGCAATGTCTTACTTTCATACTTTTTCGAAACACAATCCCGAGAACGAGCATTCCACGAAGTCTAATTCACCTCGCCACCTCTCTAAAAATTGAAGTCACATTTGTAAAAGTTTGTCTCTTAAAATAATTGATTTTTATAATATCAAAAAAATAAAATTAACTTGGGTACTAACCCTTTATTATTCTTATTTCTCTTTTCAGGTAAGTCGAGATTGTTACTCCGCACGTGCCCAAGGGTTGAGCACCCTTCACCCCGCTCTAGGAGCATCTTTCTAGAGGAAAAGTGGGATGATTCCGGTGAAAGTGTTGACTGACACATTAGTTGTCTTATTGCAATATTCTCAAGCGAATATTTTGGCTTAAAGCTCAGGGATGGTGTCTTATAAGAAATTCAGCTTAAATAACAAACCCTACAAATCACTTTGAGTAGAAAATATGGCCCTGTTAATCTTGAGAGTTGCAGGATCCTGTGTCACAGGATGTGAGGTCGGGAGGGATATTCGTACACAAAATTCATATTAAAGGGTATGTGGAGGGTGAATTCTCGAGCGCATCACATTCGCTTGACAGGATTTACACTTAACATATAGGCTGGGTAATATGTTGACTCCGCCAATTTCGCGTCTAGTGATAAGATATTCCTCTTCGTTTCTTTTCGCGCGAGTTTTTTTTACTGTCTCAAGGCAGACAATAAATGGGCCACAGCCGAAAGTGAGACAGGAATACGTAAATTATTTATCACGAAATGTCCCATTTTACGGAAATGGGAAAATTTGGGAGAATGAATAGGTAAATCTACAATTAAAAGTGTTCATTGAAAATATTTGAGAATATTTGCAGATTTTTAGAAATATTTTGGGGATTCTGAAAAAAGACATATCTACTGATTTCTTGTACAATCAGGTAATCTTTATATTCCTAAAAAAATGGAAAAAAAATCCTCCACTAACATTGAATTACATTCATCCTTCGCAATACTAACAAAAATATTCAACAAATATGGAATATGCAAATATAGAGGGAAAAGCACAAGAGAAATCATATTCCTTTTGTATATCGTTAGTGAAAAACATTCAGACAAGTGGATACTAAGTAATTTTGTCTGGTAGTGGTGGATTTTTCGTTTGTAAATAAAGCTTTGTGTTTTTTTTCAATTACTTCAATCTGAGTAATGTAAATTTACTTCTTTAAAAAATATGAAAACTAATGTTTTCTGTGTCAATATCTAGGAAAAAATATTTTAAAAAAATATATTAGGGGAATTGTGCCTAATTCATGACACCTTGGAATTTTAGGCATTTCATGTGTTCCTCAAACTCCCAATTTTTTAGTTTTTCTAGAGCTTGTACATACAATGTCTAAAAAAACAAAAATAGAATGTAAGAACATGATGCAATGGAAAAAGCTTTAAAAATCTTCCAGAAACTTATTGTCCTAAATTGCACAAAAAGCGATCTATAAAATTTTATTTATTTTTTTTATAAAATACCTGGTACCGGTAGCTGATTCATACCGCAAGTTTTGGAATAATAAAGGATTCCTCAAAAAAGTTAGGCAAACCATTGTGTAGAGGCGTCGAGCTCGGGGCAGACCTAGGACAAGGTGACTGAAGCAAATTCAGGATCTTGCATGGGATTGCCTTGGAATTTACCGTGAACATCTCCTCGAAGTGGTGGAGGATCGGTAGGCGTGGGCTGCTATCCTAGATATCCTAAGCCCGCGACCCCAAAAGGGACAGGCGGTTTAAAATGATGATGATGATCATTTAGAAGAATTATTTTCGCATTTTTAAGAGTAATAATTCTTATTTTGTTTACCCTAAAATTTATATGGAAAAAGTTATTTAAAATTATTATTTTTGTCTAAATTAAACTTATGTTTTTCGAAGATTAGAGATGCGGAAAGAATAAAGATCATGTTAACGATCATTAGGTCGCTTATGGGGGAGGAGATTTCACGGAGGTGCCAAGGTTCTAACTCTCACTGTTTGACCTCTAAAACTGAACTTGAGACGGCCTGGCGGACGAACAGGTCAGACTGCCAGACGGACAAACAAACAAACAGCATGACATCATTTCTAAAAATGATTGAAATGAATTTCTAAAATGCGAATAGGGTAAATGGTGGAAAGCGAGACACTTAAGAAAAAAATCAATTTCAAATCCATTTTTAAACTGAATAAATAATTATTTTTTACCATTTTTTTTGTATCATGGGATTCTTTGACAAATATTTTAACAGAATCTTAACAGTTGTTATTAAATATTGCAACCGAATAATCGGAAAATTCACGGAAATTAAAAAATAACACATTTTGAAAAGATGGACAAAATTTTGGAAAGTTGGACAAAAACTTTTGGAAAGTTGGACATAGTGATATTAATGACAAAATATCATACGAAATATGTAGAAAATCAATTATTGAGGGTTTTCTGCGTATACTTGCACATTAGATGGTTATGCTAATCCCTCCTTTATGTCCGGGTAACAGTTGAGGAACGCCAATTACCAAGAACTTCCTGGACGTCCAACCAAAAAGAGGTTCTGTAAATTTCACAGACGCCTCGTGCTGTCCAGCAGTTATAGCTTTAACTCTTTCCGGACCGCAGCATATGCTGCAAGCCAATTTCACAATTTTTAATCAAAAATATCTAAGCTCAGGAATTAATTGAGGTCCTACAAAAAATATCTCACATTTGGACATCCTTATAGTTTGTAATCATCCACAAGAATCGGATTTTTATCAGTTCTGAATAATTAAAAACATTATTTTTCATAGAATAGTCATATGCTGCTTTGGGTACTCAGAGTCCCAAAAGAGACGAAAGAGTTAAAGCGGATGCAACTTCTTAGCTGATTTGGATACCTCATCCGGCCAGGTCCTTTTCCACTTGCTTTGGGAGTTCTGTAGAGGCTCCTCTTTGTCTTTCTCCAGGTGTTTTTGCGATATTTACTATACATTCTGTCAGAAAAAGTGGTCTTCGAAATCTGGAAATCTTGGCAGGCTTTCTCCAGGAGATTTTCTCCTTATCAGCTACTAACTGCTGTTGCAACTATTTCTCCGGATACTTAAGGATCTTTGTCTTCCTTGTGAACATGATTTCACTGCACAAAATCAACTTGTCCAAGATTTCATAAAACTTGTTTTGAAAGCAACACGAAATTAAATCACTTTTTTCTCCTTTTTAAATGTAATATTTCACAAATATTTTTTATTCACCTTTTAAATGGATGTATGTCCTTCGATTTTCACTGCGGACTTAACAATATTTCACAAAATATGACGAAAAATCAAACAAAACACTTTGATATTTTTCTAGAAACTTCCCTAAGAAACAGAGAAAATGACAACTACCGTGTCAAGGTTATGAATATCACGCATGCAACACACTTTTTAAATTCTTCATGCAAGCCACCCTTTGATTGTTTTATAACAATATTTGCATTTTTAACTTCTCGAATAATCATAAAATTAGGTTCAATAATCTTTTTATCGAAAATTTAAATATTTAATTGATTTATTATCAAGTGTTTAAGGAGGTGTCTCACATTCCACACTGCTTTGTCCAACTTTCCAAACTGTCTCGCTTTAGGCCAATTACCCTATATTTTGAGAAAAGTGGCCCTCATGGATTGTATACACTGCTCTCTCTGTGAATTTAAAGTAGTAAAAAAATGAAATTTTTGGGTCAATAATTTAAACCCGTCAGTAAAAAATTAAAAGTGGTTATAGCTTTTTAAATTTTTCCTCTGCCAATATTATTTCTCATTTTTACCTATTGTCAATGTTAGTTTTTTTTAATATGTTGCGGAATCACATTTATTCAGAAAAATAGGAAAAATTTAGTCATTACGAAGCTTGGAATTGTATGAAGCAAGGGCACTTTCCTCTATTGGCTTCATAATTAATTAGTAATTATTTAAATATTAAAATAATATAATTAATTGAGTTCAAAAACTGGTAACTGATTCTTTAAAAAAAACCTTTATACAACTGTAAATATAAAGCACAGAAAAATCACAAATGTGGAAGATATTTCGGCAAATAACAGTATTTTTATATAAAGACATTTTAAGAGTGTGATGGGAAATATTTTCCACTGACTGGTTTAGCATTATTAAAAATCCATTTTAATAAGATTTATATCCTTCTCGTCCTTCTTGTTTTTTTTTCTTGCACCACATACATATACTCATTGAATTTTATACTGCAAAAGGGAGGATGAGATGGAGAGTATCAAAGTAAATTTCCTCAGAAACACATTTTTATACATTCTATGGAAGTTGCAGGGTGGTATCTCTTGCATTTGGATGGTTCGTCTTGAGGAACATGGCGTGTATGTGAATAAAAGTAACATAAAATTTATACCAACTTGCTTACAATGTGAAGAGAATTGTGTCGTCGACATTTCTTTGGGTGGGGGATGGCTCGATGGGGAGGTGGAGTTCCGAACGATGCAGGGGCAAATTTCATTTTCAATCTAGTGAAACGAAAAATAAATTCTACCCTCCGCGAAGTTAGTATCTAGCACAGAAGAGGAGCCCGGTAAGAACAAGAAAGAAAAGGAGGTAGGACAAGAGAGGCAGGCAATAAAATTAGATCCAACAAATTGGTCGGAATTGCATGAATTTACGGCAATATATGATTTATAACATTTTATTATATTTCTTCTCAACATCTTTTACTAGCTTTTGCTTCGCAGTTATGTTATAAAGCATATGGATTCAGAAAAGGAATTTCCAAGAATTTCCTATTCCATTTCACAGTGATGGCCTCAAGTTATGATATTTTTGTTAAAAATTAAACTCTTGAAATATAAATTTTCTTTGGTAAAATTCAATTAGAATTTCTGTGGTTTCGGTGGTCAAAGAAAAAGACCGAATTATCCCATACGATATTTGTCAAGTTGGTCCAGGGAGAACTCTCTGCAACTGACAAGTTGAGGAACATTAATACAGAGTGTCAAGAAGGAAAATTTCGCACTATATACTCTATGTCTGTCTCACAATTAATTTTGTCCATTTTAATCCACCCCATCGGGATGATTTTAATTTTTCACTTGGAAATTCTGATGTGTTGATGGGTGAGGTGGTACTCAAGGGTTTGACCGAGACAACACTGAAATGTAGAACTTACCACATTGTGCCGCAACGGAACACAATATCAATCAGTCTGAGAAAGTCGGAAACACTATTAATACACACATCAATTGACCATGGAGTGAGTGTCTCACTCATTAAAGGGGTATCTAAGTAGTATAATTTGATGACAGAAACTCTTATAGAAATTTAAAAAAAAAAGATAGTGAAGCAAAGCTGCGCATTAAACCCATTAAAAGATCTTAATGCACGCCACTATATTATACACTACTGAGATAAAATCTCTATAGGGGAAAGTGCCCATGCTCCGTACGATCTCTAGCTTCGCAATGACTTAATTTTTCCTGTGACTGTTCACATCCATATTTTAAAAACTGGGCACTTTCCCCTAGTTTCTAAAATATATTACGGAGTCACATTTACTCAGAAACATAGGGAAGATTTAGTCATACGAAAGCTTCGGATCGTACGAAGTATGGGCACTTTCCCCTAGTAGCTGTTATTATCCCCCAAGTGAGGGGCCTCAGTGGATAGGTTTCGACATGCAGAGTTCAGTCGAATACAAATACAATGTGTATTTGTATACAAACCGAGGCTGGTCTACCGTGATATAAAGCGGTACTGTGTGTATCAGAACGCACACAGAGCACTGTGATATAGAGTAGGTATACCCGCCTTGGGGGTTAAGATAGAACAGGAGAATGGGGAGTGCATAATGGGCCCAAATAAGTGGCCTGAGTGCAACGGTTCCGAAAGGAATATAACCGACCATAGAAAATTCTTACACTTAATCCCCCAAGTGTGTTTCGCCTAAGGGCCTACATAGACTCAAGCTGATCCTCGAGAATATTTAGCCTGTAAAATTTGGCAGTAAAGGATTAGGTAAAGGAAATTTATGCAAAGGACTTCTAATCGATGATCCTAAGTCCTCAGTGTATGACAATTTGGGCTAAATCTTTACTATCAAATTTTACAAGCTAAATATTTTCTAGGATCAGCCTGAGTCTATTTGGGCCCTAAGATAGAACTAGATCACACCGCAAATCCGACTGTATTCTACAAACTAAATCGAATTGAATGCGACCTAAAATTAAACCAAACTAAAGTAAACCAAAAAGGGCACTCAATGAGTCGAGTGGTAGAGCACTCGCTCTATGATGCAAGTGTCGCGGGTTCGAATCCCCTTTAGGTCACCAGGAATTTTTCTGATGTTAAAGGTGTTTGGATTGCATCCAGTGAGCTTCACTGCACTTGATTCCACAGGCATGGGACTGACAACCTCATCCCGTACAAGAAAAAAAATCATGTCTAGAAATCCCCTTTCGGGAAGGCCTAGTTCCTTCATGGAATGTTGTGCCAGCATTATTATTATTATTAAAGTAAACCAAAACAATCTAAAATGAAATAAACTAAATTAAAATTGGAATAGAACGAGACTGATCTGCAGACCCGACTAGGCTTTATTGACTGAATTGTATAGACCTTAACCGAAGTGGGGTCTAAAGTAGGGTTAATGCATAACGTATAACATATTTCCCTCGATTTCCGATGTTCACCTCCAGTCCAGCCGACTGGTAGGCCCCTGTATACTCAGATGCACGAGGGAAGATTGAGAAAGAAAATGGAATTAAGTGCAGAATCACATTGACAGTAAGATGCTCACCGTCACCGTCAAAACCTCACCTTATTTCGTTAATTTACGCATTGTCATTGCAATTCTTACAGAAATTCTCAATTACCGTGTTACCTTATCTCATACTCGGTGGCACTAGGTGAAAATAATATCAAAAAATTGAAGAAATAAAACGAAAATACGATAAACGGTGAGCAAAAAAAAACTGAAGGATTTTTTCACTACAGTATTTCGTACAGTTTTTTGGTCACCGTTTATCGCATTTTCGATTCATTTCGTCAACTTTCTGAAATTATGAGATAAGGTAATACGGTAATTGAAAGTTTCTGTAAGAATTGCAATGATAATGAGTAAATTAACGAAATACGGTGAGCATTTTACTGTCAATGTGATCCTGCCCTAAACCTAAAAATTAAATCTAAGTAAATTTGAACAAAGAGAAGTAAACTGAATCAACTTCGTATCACAACTAAAATGAATTGGGGATCCAACTGAATTTGAACTCAATAAACCAAACTGGAGCTGAACCGAACTGAACTGGATTGAGTTTAGAGTTCACCTAGAATATACTAAAAACTCTACTGAACCCTAATTACTGAACCCGCGTATAGTACTAAAGTAAATAAATAATACTAAAAGTGAACTAGATATCCGACAGGCTTGTCAACCTAAATTAAATTGATAGGACTGGATTTTGATCATTTTTGATCAACCTTCCTTTTCTAATTTAGCAAATCAGTGCTTTTGAGTAGAATTATTCATAGGATTATTTTCCTAAAATCTGGTTTTGAATTTCTTTAGTTCGACGCCTCTTCAGAAAAGGATAAGTCAGAGAATTTCTGTGTTTCGTCGTCTTCTGGGTTCATTGTTGGTGGACTGAAAATGATAACAAAATGTCTAACCGTGAGCTCCGGATGGGAGACACTAATAGCTAAAAACTCCCTCAAATTCACTCCATTCTGGCAAGTTTGGACGTCCACTTGAAGGACTGATCATTTGTTTCCACGACACTTGAATTGCTTGAGGATGGTCTTCGGCAAAACACTTGATTGCCCACCCATCGTCTATCCATGAGATGGTATCTCTAGCTGTGTGAGAAAGTCTTTTGAGGGCAATTCCAAAGGGTGACAGGAAATGATTTTGGTCTGATGGACTTGAGCTCCTTAAATTCCTTTTCTGTCTCGCCATGTGCTATTTCTCCGTTTGTCCCATGTGTGAATGACCAAAAAGGTAGGGAAGTATGGTTCTTCAGGCTTTCGGATGAGGATATTGAGATCCATCTGATAAAGCACAAGACGTAAACCTGAGGTGGACACTTTCCTTCAGGTGAATCACATTCAGTCATTAATCGATTTTTCTTGCTCGAAAGTTGAATTTGGAAAAGGATTTTGTTTTGATTGAATTGAAAATTTGAACTCAGAAACTATTTAGCAGAGTATAGTGTTAGTTATAAAACAGCTCATTAACTAAATCGAAAATAATGCTTTTAACATCGATCGTGAATTTAAAAATCAATTAATTAACTATTTAGGAAATTTAATAATTGAACATTGCTCAGAGACAATGATCGATAGAGAGGGTTGTAGGGGGTCATTTCTGGTCTTTTTTGGCGTCTATTTTGAAATCCATGGAATTTTTCATGCGCGTCCGCATGAAAAATGGGCAAAAGTTTGGAGATGTACTGGGATAATAAAACATATGTTCTGCCCGCGTGTTTTTTTTTTCTTTCAGCAAAAATTTTCATTTGATGTGCGGGAGGAAGGGAATGGTAAAGTCCACCCATGCCCTGTTCACCCGCCGAAAACCATCCTGACTAAAAGCTGAACACACAGAGAGTTAAATTAGTTTTGAACTACATTTTAATTACATTTTTCGGGATTTCACACACAAGAGCTTTATTGCCCCAACATGAATATTTTTATATGTTGGGTTGGATGACGAGAAATATCAAATAGACAACATTTTTGTTCACTCCAAAAAAGCTCATCCCTAAAAGCTCTTCCCATCCTTCCTATGTTCGAGAGGAGGGAAAAGTTGGTGTTTTTGTGCCAATGAGACATAGAGCTGGGAAAAAGTTCCCCTCATGTTGTATTTTAATGAATGTATGGGAGCTACATGAATAGAAAGCAGTTGCACAAGAGCATCAATGTGGAAAATTATAGAGGAAAAGTCTCTGTGGGCACGAAATGAAAGGACACGAATGAATTAATTAATAGAATAATTATGAAAATTTTACTTCTCGGTCACCAGTCAAATTCCGTACAAGGAGAATTTTTGGCATATAACTAATTATTCAGTATGATGTTTGACATTTAATATTGAAAATTCAGTTTATTTTTGAATAAGTGCTTTTAACTTATAAATAATGTCAAGGTCAAGTGTTTGTAAATTAGTCAGAAGATTTTTGTTTAATCTTTTTGCAGCAGATGTCAGTTATTGAATCACATTGACAAGAACTGCACCAAAGTGCTTATTTGTGCAAAAATGTGCAGAACGTTGTGCTGTGATTTGAACTGAACTGCTAAACCCTGAGAGTTAAAATATTAGTATTTTTAATTTTTTTTTAAACTTCCCTGACTCAAATCAATTTAATTAAAAAGTATTTGAAGCTGCATTTGTATTAGAAATTTTGTATATACATAGTGTAGCACGAATGCTACAGGCCCCACACAAGAACATGCTGCAGCACCCTTCATCGCCAGCCTTCCGGAGATTGAACCCCATTGTCCATTCCAAGAAGACCACGAATCCAGCGTCCACCTTACTTCACTAGTGAAGACAGATTCCTCTCGTTCAGTAATAACCTTCCCGATTTGAGAGCTCTCTCCGGTAGAGGTTTTTCCTTTACCGATTCGAAGGTATATCAGAGAGAACTTACCTAAAAACCCGTTGGAAGGTCGAACGTTTAAACCGACGAGTTACACAAAAATGAGCAAGTTCCTAAAAAGGACATCTCTTTGAGTGAAAATGCAATTAAGACGTTCTGCCATCCTGAATTTCCACAAAACTACATAAAAACTCACTTTTTGTAGTAAACTTTGTAGATTGTTGTTGACATTGTTGACGATTGAAATGTCAAGAATATCGAAATTAGAAATGGCAGAACAATCAGCGCTCAAGCGGCGAGTACGCGAACTTGTACTTTAGGCTTTCGGTAAATTTTCGAATAGGCTTGACTTGGCTTTGGAGTGGCTTTGTGTCTTCGAAAGGTTATTACTGAACGGAGCCATTGAGAAGCCGATTCGATTGTACCTTCGGAATAACTCGTCGAGCACTCACAACCCCATCTCGCGGAACTATAGCGATATCGTAACTTAAGGTTAGCCTGTGTTATAACACCCCTTAAAGTTACCACCCCAGCTGAACAGTGATTGTTACCGTTGGCTTAAAAGAGTCTTCATTAGGACGAGCTTTCTCCCTCCAACTACTCCAGACTCAACAGTCCTACTAAAATAGGTGACCTGCACCTATTTCGGGACATCTTGCAATTTGGGCCAATAGTTGAGGCGTGTCCACGACAAGATTGTTAATAAGAAAAATGTTGCAAAATAAAAAACTACGAAATATTAAAAAAAAAAATAAAAATAAAAATATTTTTTGAAACTTCATTGCAGACAACTCAAGACTACTCTTATGGCCTACACTTATGACACACTAAACCTAGGGAAATTTATGTCCATATTGAAACACATTCCCTACGCTCGTGTAGGAAAAACTCTTCAATATGGACATCTATTTCTCTAATATGTAGAGGCCATTAGATACATTGGTTCTTTATTCCAGTTTTTAATTAGCAAAATTTCCAAACTTTTTGCTTGATTCTTTTCATCAAGGCCTTCACAAGATCATTACCGCGGCCTTAGACCAATTTGTTCCATTATTTCTTGAAGTGCTCGATATTCCGGACAGGTCCCAATATCTCTCAATGTGATGAAAATTAGGGGTATTTGGTGGGTTCATTTCATTAGTTACGTTACGAACATAATTCTCTTCGTACCATTCTTTGGTTGGCTTTTTGGAGGCAGTCCGGGATGTAAATGGACGAGCTTATGGTTTCCTTAATAAAGATCTCCAAATACTTATATATAAATATATACTTTTATATAAATAGATGAATACTTTTGGAAACTTGTCAGAGCTTTTGGACCTGTACTGTTTGAGTGATCAAATGCTAGATTTTGCGGGGTAATATTGCTATCCTGAATTATTTGAATGATTCCAAGTAAAAGTGGAATGAGATTATCTGACGATCTTGTGAAGGCATTAATGAGAGGAATCAAAAAGAAGCTATGAAATGTTGTTAATTAAAAACTCGAATAAAAAACCAGTCATTCTAAGTATTCAGTACCGTCGTTGCGGGTGACTTTGCACGTTTTCGCTGTTTTTCAACTTTACCCTATAAAAGTGGATAGTTAAGGTGAAGAGAGGGGGGTGAATGGGTAAAATTATTTGTATTTAGTTGTTAATGAATATATTTTGTGCCACAAACATTAATTTTAAAAAATTTTACTATGTTAAAAAAAATCAAGAAAAAAGGCTTGCACTTGGGATAAGGTGCGGGTGACTTTGCAGTTTTTAATAAATACAAAAAATCAACAATTTCTGATAACAAACGATAATGAAGATTTTCATATCTAAGGGTAAGATGCACGAGATCTACAAGATGACGTGGTCGTCATCTTGATTTGACGTTTCTGTCCGCCATTTTGAACAATTGTCAAAACCTAAAACTGGTCCAATTGGGTTGAAATTTTAGTATGTTGTACCTGATGTTAAGACCTTTTCAAAACATATCTATGTTCCAGTCTACGTCAAGTATTTACCTAGATACAGAGGCTCAAAGTTTAAAATTTTGTAATACTCATATTTTGGCGGTCTTTATTTTCTAATCTTCAATATTTGAAACCTAAACGAAATGTCACAGTAACCATTAAAAATGGTTGAGGTATTAATTTTATATATTTATTTACTCTAAAATAATTTTTAAAAAAATAAACGAAAAGTGCATTTATTTATTTTTTTATTTTTCATCTTTGCGAAAACAGTTTTTAAGGTTCTCAAATAATGCGCTGTTATAAACAAAAACATTACTTTTCTTTTTGTTTGTTTGTTAGATCTCATCGCCTAACGATAGCGCTGTCTTTTTTGTGATAGTTTTGATAAAAGAAGTTCCCTGTAGTTCTGTATTCATAAAATGTCAAAATTTTGAACTTGAAGCCCCTATATCCAGACAATCACTTGACCTAGGTCGGATTTTATATGTGTTCGGAAAAGGCCTTGACATCAGCCACAACATAATAAAATTTCAGCTCAATCGGATGAGATTTTTGTTTTGACAGTTATTCAAAATGGCGGACAGAAACGTCAAATCAAGATGGCGACCATACCATCTTGTAGATCTCGGTCATTTTATCTTAAATTCCCACAAAATTGGATAATTTTTAGCCAAATACTTCTATAATAAAGCTTTAGAAAGACCATTATATGCAATTTTATAACATAAATCATGCGTTCTTAGGAAGATAATAGGGAAAAAAAATATTTTAATAAAAATAATCAACAAAATCGAAGTGGATTATTCTAGCTAGATAAATTTAGATTGGATTTGGGCAATTTACTACTCTGAAATCGATTTTGGAATTGCACCTTCAGATAACTTTTTCACAGAGCCGTTTTTTTGACAAAATACCTATATTAGCATTTCATTGACTAATACTGAAACTACAAGAATCCTTTTGGGGATCATTGTACCTTACTTGGTACATAACATATCCCTATACACTTTGACATGGTAGACCGGATCGGCGAAGACCATCAATAAGTGCTAGAATTTATGAAAGTCTTACGGACAGCAGAGTGCAAAGTCACCCCCCGAGTGCAAAGTCACCCGCAACGACGGTATTTGATGTTCAGTCAGTAGATGAATTCAAATAAAAGGACACGGATTTTGACGTAGACCTTTCTCCTACTGTATTATTGAAATTTCAGTAATAAAGAGAGAGAAGCGCTTTGCTACTGAAATTTCAGTAATAAAGGAGGAGAAGGATTATTAAATTCAAAGTAATCTTTGATGATGTACAATTTCAAATAATATTTTTCATTTTTTAATATTTATGTAGTTTTTGATTTTGAAACATTTTCCTTTAGAACTTCTTATCGTATAATTTTTTTCTGTAATTATAAAATGATTGCGAGTTGTATTTCTTAGTGCGTTAGCACTTTAGTACAAATATACCAGTTCAGCACCCTTTAGATTATATTAAAAACTTAGGGGAAAGTGCGCTACCTTCGGACGACTCAAGCTTCAGACAATTCAATTTTTTTCTCTAAGTTCCTTATGGATTTGACTCATGGCTCTTTCCAGAAAATTTGAGGCATTGGACTAGCTATTAAAATATAATATTATAATTGGCCAAATTCATTTATAACACATTGAAAAAAAAAATGATTTGTGTGAAGTATAAATCGTCCGAAGGTAGCGCGCTTTCCCCTACTGCCTGAATGACAGTGATGGTATAAAAATCTTACCTAAATCTTAGCGATCTATCTTTTCGAATTAATTCATGGTTGTTCGGAACAGCTTTAAGTTATGAAAACGTATCATTCCATTTTCATTACGGAAAACTGGGTATTTAAACGTTAGTTATTCAAATAATAATTAATCTTAACTAGTTTAATTATTCAAAAGAGAATCTATTTACGATCCGAATTGCATTTTAGAACATCACTATGTAAAATCTTGATAATTTTAGTGAAATGATTCATTGAATAATTACTGTGAGATGGCTATCCAATACTACAATAAATATTGAATATAACATTAATTCTCACAATCCCTGATATTACAACAGCCAATTCATTCAAGGGAGGTAATTAGGGTGGGTCTGTTTAGGGAGGAACAAAAAGAACATCTTGGAAAAGTGTTGCGTGAAAAATTGTTTCTTTCACATAAAATGGAGATTAATTGCAAAAAGAAGTGAATCTCAAGGAGCACCTCATTCAACCCAATGAAAAAAAAAGAGAGTAGAAAAGTCTTCATTTTACCAAAAGGATGGGTGGAATAAAGTGGATGACTCCATGGAGTTGGGGAGATTGGCTTCCTGCCAGGCGCGTCCGGCCATAGGAAAACAGCAACACTTATACCATGTGCACGCATGAATAATCACATTTTCGGGGAAAAGTTTTCGAATATTTGTGCTGTAATGTGGCACAATATTTTCCCTTTGCTCTTCAAGACCACCCCATCCCACCAAAAAGAGGTGTTCTGCCGTGGATGATGGCCTGGGGTTAGATTCTTTTCTGATGACTCCACTGGAATGACAATTCAGATGGCCCAGTCCGAAAACAACCCCCTGGCACGACCGATGGGATTTTCTTGGCAATTTTATTGTGCTTCCACAAGCAAAAGTGACCCCCAAAGAGGTTGTTTTGCCCAAAGAACATCCACAAACACGTGAGAAAGTTTCCATAGAACACCCTAAGCTTGAACTCTACTTTGTCTCCCCCGTCCAAAAGTTCAAAAAGCTGCAAAACAAATCAATGATGTGGCGGAAAAACACTGTGAATGTGCTCTGTAAACTACAGGAAAAATTGACATCTTCTTCGGCACAATTGTCAGTAGTTTTGGAAAAAGTTGGGAAATTCAGAAAGAATTCTAAATTTAGAGTTAAAGTCCAATGCTAGATGTGAAACGAACTATTTGGAACAATTTAAAAATATTATCTGAATTTTCAGTAAAAGTTTCTCCTTTATTCACGGAAATTTCATCAGCAAAAAAGTTCGTTTTGCAAAATTTTAAAAGAAATTATACAGCATCATAAAGTCGTGAATTTAATTTTTAGGTAGGGTAAAGTGATATAAGTTGGACATAGTGTTACAAGTTGGACAATTCGCCGGTACAAGTTGGACATTGCTTTTTTCTTGATAAATACAGTAGAAAGTTTGTTTTTAAGCACAAGGAACCAAATTATAAACCTAAGCATTAAAAATACACAAATAAAAATGAAGTACTAAATTTGTCAAGAAAAAAAGCCCTGTCCAAGTTGTACCATTCATTGTACAACTTGTACCACTTTATCCTAATTACCAAACATATCAAAAAGATTCTAAAAAAATATCAAGATTAACACAATATGGTAATAAACAATTCTACACATCTAACCTTTAATAACATTGTAGAATTGAGATGGAATATTTACGAATTTAATAAATAAATACATAATTAAATAGTTAATCGCATTATATAGAAATGTTTATTCAAGTCCCATCGATCAGACTCTGCGATTGGATAAAGCAATGAATGCTTTTAAGCTCTATCCAATCAGAGTCTGAAATAAATACTCTAAAATCCGAATACAATTATCTACTTATACGACATAATTTTGATATTCGAAATAGTGTATAGATAGGTACAAGATTTTTATAGTAAAATTGTTGTACATGATAATGTATACAGCGATTACCGTCGTTGCGGGTGACTTTGCACTCGGGGGGTGACTTTGCACTCTGCTGTTCGTGAAAGTTTCAACAATTTTAGCACTTATTGATAGTCTTCGCCGATCCGGTCTACCATGTCAAAGTATATAGGGATATGTTAAGTACCAAGTAAGGTACAACGATCCTCAAAAGGATTCTTGTAGTTTCAGTAATAGTCAATGAAATCCTAGTATAGGTATTTTGTCAAAAAACGACTCCGCGAAAAAGTTATCTGAAGATGCAATTCCAAAATCGATTTCAGAGAAGTAAATTGCCCAAATCTATTCTAAATTTATCTGGCTAGAATAATCCACTTCGATTTTGTTCATTATTTTTAGTAAATTCCTTTTTTTCACTATAGTCTTCCTAAGAACGCATGATTTATATTATAAAATTTCATATAATGGACTTTCTTAAGTTTTATTATAGAAGTATTTGGCCAAAAATTATCCAACTTTTTTATAACTTAAGATAAAATGACCGAGATCTACAAAATGGTGTGGTCGCCATCTTGATTTGATAATTCTGTCCGCCATTTTGAATAACTGTCAAAACAAAAAACTTATCCGATTGAGCTGAAATTTTAGTATGTTCTGGCTGATGTTAAGACCTTTTCAGAACATATATAAAATCCGACCTAGGTCAAGCGATTGTCTGGATACTGGGGATCTAAGTTCAAAATTTTGACCTTTTCATAAATACAGAACTACGGAGAGCTTCTTTTATCGAAACCATCACAAAAAAGGCAGTATTATCGTTAGGCGATGAGATCTAAATAACAAACAAAAAGAAAAGTAATGTTTTTCTTTATAACAGCATATTATTTGAAGATCTGAAAAACTTTTGCAAAGATGAAAAAATAAAAAAATAAATAAATGCACTTTTCACTTTTTTTTTAATTATGTAAGAGTAAATAAATATATAAAATAAAAGCCTCAACCATTTCTAATGGTTACTGAGGCATTTCGTTTGGGTTTTAAAATTCAGGATTAGAAAATAAAGATCGCCAAAATATGAATATTTCAAATTTTTAAACTTTGAGCCTCTGTATAAAGGTAAATACTTGACGTAGACCAGAACATAAATACGTTCTGAAAAGGTCTTGATATCAGCTACAACATACTAAAATTTCAACCCAATCGAACCTGTTTTAGATTTTGACAGTTATTCAAAATGGCGGACAGAAACGTCAAATCGAGATGGCGATCATGTCATCTTGTAGATCTCGTGCATCTTACCCTTAGATGTAAAGATCTTCATTATCGTTTATTATCAGAAATTGTTGATTTTTTAGTATTTATTAAAAAGTGCAAAGTCACCCGCACCTTATCCCCAGTGCAAGCCTTTTTTCTTGATTTTTTTAAACATAGTAAAATTTTATAAAATGAATGCTAGTGGCATAAAATCCATACATTAACAACTGAATACAAATAATTTTACTCAAAAACCCCCCTCCCTTCACTTTCACTATCCACTTTTAGAGGGCAAAGTTGAAAAACATCGAAAAAACGTGCAAAGTCACCCGCAACGACGGTACTTTACATTATAAAAAAGTTTTTAGAAAAGGATTTGAATCTGTGAGGTGTGCGAGTAGATTACTCTCGGCAAAAATTGGCCATCTGATGATGGAGTGACAAAAATTGGCCATCTGATTCAGCTAACAGAGTAAATTTTCTAATCTTTCATTATTGATAATACAAGTTGCCAGTTCTTGAGGAATGTCCACTACGTCTCACAGAAATATGTCGCTTGCTTAAGGCTTCAGAGAAGCTTTGTAGCACCATTTCTCAATATTTAGTTGGATTTACTGTGATGCCACTTCCAGATGTTTAAGGATACTAAAAATTTACGTTTTTAGAGCCAAATATAGCATAAACGGGTCCCGGTCAAAATCCCGAACGCCAAAATCCTGAAAGCCAAAATCCCGAACGCCAAAATCCCGAAAGCCAAAATTCCGAATGGGCCAAAATCCCGAATTCTTAAAAGTGTCACAGCTACTCCCACGATTGTACTCGCGCTTGCTGGGGACAAAGGGATTTCTTCTGTGTCTTAGGAAATTATTCTAATCATTTTCCTCCATATAATTTTATTCCTTTCAGGATTTTGAAAATTCGTGATTTTGGCATTCGGGATTTTGGCGTTCGGGATTTTGGCTTTCGGGATTTTGGCTTCCACCTAGCATAATCATGCTATTAAAAAAGATGGCAAAACGTCCCAGCTTTGCGGAATACTCGAACTCACGAGATAGAGCTCAGTGTGAATTAGTTTTTCTCATGATTTTTCGGTGTGATCAATTAGGGATCAAATTGATCCATAAGACAAAAAAGCCTTTGAAAATTTAAAAAAAAATCGGTACTTAACTGATTCATAACCGATGAAGACCGATGCAGCCGGATTCGAAATTAACTTTTCAAAAAAGTGTAAATTTAACCAAATCGGTTGAAAAATGGGCCTTCTAAAGTGGTTGACCTTTGACCTTCAATAATTTAAAATAGCGAACATATAGCGAATGTATCTCTAAAACAAATCCGAAAATCATAGAAAAAGCTTGGGCCAATGTTCTGAAAAACCGAAAAGCATGGTTTTAGGGGATGGAAGGGGGTTAGGGGAAGAAGGAAAAAAACGTCTAGAGATATTTTTTTAATGGGGACCCTTAAGGTCAAGAAAAACAAATTCCGAAAAAATAATCAAAAATCGCTTCTTAACCGGTTCATTACCGATAAAGACCGATGCAGCCGGGTTCGACGTTTCAATATCTTTCCAAAAAACCAAATTTAACCAAATCGATTGAAAAATGGGCACTTCAAAGTAGTTGACGTCTGACCTTTAATAATTCAAAATGGCGAACTTTCCGGTCATAGGTATGCTTGGAACATATCCGAAAATCATCGAAAAAGTTGGGAAAGATATTGTTTTTTTTATTGGGGGTCATCCAAGACCGGAAGTCGATATCTTTCACCGTTTAGGCCCCAGGACACTGAAAAGTTGAGGAAAAGACAATTATAACTTGCTGTCTCTTTAAGTTCGAGCAGTAAAATAGACTGTCATTAGTCTGACGTTCAATAATTATAATGATCTTATGATCTACAAATGATTGCAATTCAATTAACACACCCTGTATTAATTACCCATCATGAGGATTCCTTTAGCGTAATTAGGAATTCACAACAATCAGTAATTTTGTAGATATACATAAATAGAGTATTTTCATGCAGATACTTTAATTATGGTCATGATGATAAATTTTTCTTCAAGGGATGAGGTTTTTCGTGCACTTTCAAGGGAGATGAAAAGTTCAAGTGGCTGGGAGGCTCGAAGTACAACGAGCGGAAGGTATTATTGTGTCGGTGACCACCAGTTGATTGTTGGAGCGAGTTATGGCATAAATTTAAACTTTTGCTAGATATGTGACTTCAACGACTTGACCCCTTCGGCAGGATGAGAATTGGATGGAGGGCAAGTGGAAAAGTCGCATTACACTGAAATGTATTGTCATGGGATTTTCTTGCAGACTAATACCCTAGCCCCTCCTTCGACTTGTGTTTGTGCTTTCCCATTGACGAAGTCCGTTGCCTAGGCACGTTGGATTAATTGTGGATAAAACCTTTCCCCCTTTTATACCTTTTCTCCAGGCGATGGCTCCAGAATGAGAGTGAGAGGGTGAGCCAAATCCTCTAAGAGTTGAGAAGGTCGAAAAGGTCTTTGTGATCCTTTTGTATGACTCCGAAGTTTATAAGACGTCCTATTCCCCAGCACATTTTCATTCTTCACTTTTAATTTGGTGTTTGTATGCACAACACAGGAATTAATGAGGGATTTATGTCTGGGAGATTTTCTTCTTGGGAGCCTCAAACTCTCTCCTATTCGTCTTCGTGGGCAAAATAATAAAATCTTACAAATAGCACTGGTGAAAAAAGGGGTTAATTAAATTTTTCACCCAAAAGTGTTTTGATCACGTCGTAGAGTTTTGCTGCGAGTTAATTGCAATCCGGATGAGTGTTGCCTGTGAATGATGGTGATGAAAATTGAGAGGTATCTTCTCCAAAGAAGTAAACTTAGCCATCTTTTTTTAGTAATTTTTAATTATTTCCGAGAGAGTTTTGTGGTTAATTTTCATTAATGAATTCTCACAAGTATAGAAAAATGATCATTAGAAACGATACTGAATTGCCAAGTTACAATAAATATATTTTTTATGAATGCTAAGAATTCATATTTTGGAGTAGAAATCATTTAGACTCGGTTAACCAAATAAAGTTATTGGAGTTAGTTTGTCAGCTCTATCAGCCAATTTGAATAAAAGAGCCGTACCATAATAGTAAATTTATGAATTTTCTATACTTGATGAATACTTTATGAATTGCAGGATCGTTTTGAACGGGTTTTTGTAACCAAATAATACACGGAAAATTTGATAAATAATACTGAAGTTTTAAAATTAATCTGGAAGATTAGAAAAAATAGATCGAAAACAAATTTTTAACATATGTTTAGAATAAAAATATATTAAAGTATTTTTGGGGTTATTAATTCGAGCAACTCGAGTAATAGCTGGGTCAGGGATGTTTAGATGTTTAAGAAAAGGGAAAAGGATCTGATAAGAAATACCGAATAAAGCTTATAAAATAATCTTACAGTTTTACAATTATAAAAGCACAAATTCATTCGGAGATTTTTAATTTCAAATGATAATTGAGAAATAAAATATCCTGCTTTAAATGAGCTTTATAGGATTTTTTTTACCACCTTAGACGACACATTTCTTAATAAGAAAAGGTTAATTAAATTATGCAGCGCATCTGTAAATATGTAAATATAAAAAAAAATAAAAATGGGCTATGACTTAAAAACTTCCGTTAAAAATGATAGAAAAAAGGAACTTAATTTAAGTCCTCTACCTTGGAATTGTTTTCAAAGAGAGACTTGAAGAAAGTGCTCTTTCTCCCCATTTGCTTGAACTTTTGCTTTTAAGGAAAAAGTACAAACATTCCTCGAATGATTTATTGGGGCATTATTGATGGTCAGATTTCAATCACGTTAGAGGAAAAATGGGTGAAATTCCACCCCTTGTAGTCGGAAACACTTGCTGAAAACTAGAAAGCCTCTGCCTATTCGTCATGACGCTAATAATTTGAGATTTATCGTTCAATCATTGGAAACGTGTCAGGAAAATGGATTACAGTACGATGAAAATTTTCCGCATTTATTCACCAGTTAGTGCGAGAAATGTGGAGAATAGGGGCAGATGAAAGTGTGAAGAAAAAAAAATAGGTTGTGGAAATAGAAAATATGTGTTTGCAAGAATTGCACTTCAATTCTCAATCTTTCTCACAAATCACTCAATAATCAACTTGTGGTGCATTAATGATGAAAGAGCTTTTTGCACTCCATTAAAATGCCAGAGCTTTTATGCCAAACGTCAACCGCAAAAAAATGGATAGAGAAAGTTGATGAAATTGAGGTCTAAAGTGGAAAATCAATTGATTGATGATTTTATTGAACAATTTTCATAAAGAGAAATTGATTACTTTTGCAATGATTATAATTTATGACGTAAACTTCTATCAACAACAAAGTGTAAAAAAATTCTAATTTGAAAAATTGCAAACATTGATATTCTTAATTGCTCGATCTCCACGGTGTGAGTTTATATTTCTCTTTTTTTAATTTAATGATATTTTATAAAACATGATATAAAGCTGTTTGTTAATCCATTCGTCGATTTGTACAAAAGTATATCGACGACTCCATTCCATACTATTCTAAGTCGACTTAGAATTATATTACTCCGAAAGATATGTTGTTCCTGGGACCGAGATCTACAACTGGTAAAAATTTGGTGGTCGTCCGACGTTCGGGTAACGAGATATTCAATTTTTTCGAAAAACATTTACACGGGCAGCATAGGGATTTGCCAACTTCAAATGGCTCTCCTGAAAAGTTGTCATTTTGAGGTACAATAGTATGGAATGGAACCGTCGATATAGTTCAAACGGTTAAATGTATGGTGAAGTAGTGTTTTGGGAACCCTTCTTTAAGTTTACGTAATTTGAATTGTCTTCCCGTTTAATAATTTTTTTAATTATCATTTCTTAGGAATATTAAAAATATCAAAAAATTATCAGGTTTTTAAATATTTTTTAAAGATTTTAAACAAATGTTCCAATGTCAAAAAGAACCCAAAAAATTGTGATTCTCAACCGATTGGGATAAGTTTGAATTTATTTGTGTAGCACTCCCTATTTTCCGCAAGAGAGTCCTGACTAAGAAAAGGTACTTGTACGCTACACTGGTAAAAATGAAAGGATCAAATTGATCAAAATTTGATCTTTTTGCAAAGGATGGATTATATTAACATGTTCTATTATAATAAACAGGGGCATGACATTTTCTATGATTCCCATATGTTTCTAGCGAGCCGAAAAAACTTTTGATTTTATTAGCTGTTTTCTGTCAGTGTAGAATGAATTATCAAAAAATATAAATACAGAATAAAAGCCAACTTAATATTGAATAGGCAACCGAAAACTCCAAATTGGCAACCTACGTAGTTTTGGAGATATCTCATGAAATGTGTACGAAAACAGGGAAAAAATTGCACTAAAACCGGTCGCATTTTTCAGAACTAATGTCACCCCCCTGATAATAAATGTGGATTCGAAGTTCGAAATTTGATCCATCCTTTGCTAAAGGATCAAATTTGATCATTTTATTTTTACCAGTGTAGAAGGAGAGGTTGTAATGCTAGAATTGACCTCCATTCGTTCCTTGAGAGTCGAGCGCGAGACATTGGAGTCTGTGTTTTCTTGAATTCAGATCGGAGCATTTGTTTAAGACTACAGGCCTTGTGGTCTCTTAAGACTAGAAAAATTTATGTCCATATTGAAGCAAATTTCTTACCCTGGAAAAAATGGTCATATATGGACATAAATTTTTCTAATATGTACATACCATTGCTATACCTCCAAAATACTTTCGCATAAATTAAGGATTTTATTAATAATTAAAAAAATATTGAAGGTTCACTACCTATTCGTTAATTACTATAGTAAATTAGTAAAGTATTGATTTTCGGATAAAAATTAGTTATCGGATATGAACCGATTCATTGCCGATTCAGAACCGATTGAAACCGGTTCAGTTTTATAGGAAATTCCAAGACCTTTCCAAGAGCCCAAGCATGACCCCATTCGCTTGATAAATGCGCTCTCTAGTGTCTTTTTAACTTTGACCTTGAAAAACCGAGAAATGATTCAATGCTATTTTCGTCTAAGGACGAAATGTCCGCCTGGGTAATCTCTAAAACATACCCAAAAATGAAAAAAATTGCTCGACGGGTTTTCAAGAAATCCCAAAAAACATGGTTTTAGAGGGAAAGGAGAGGGGTGGGTGGAAAATGAGGGGAATATTACGATCCTTGGATCGACTTATGTAGGGGTCCCCCGAAGGTCCCAAGTCGCTATCTCTAACCGTTTGGCCTCCAGAGCTGGTGACAGCCGGACCGACAGACGGACAAACAGCGTGACGACATTTCTCAGTAATCGTCTGAAACGTTAAGATTTGTTGACAAAAGTCGTCTCCGGGGGGTGGGAGGTGAAAATTTTGGGGGATGAAAAAATCGAGGGATTATACTGCTTTCTCCGTGGAATTCGAACACTAAAAAAATACAGATCACTTTTGGCCTTGTTATAAAGGACACGGCCTTATGGTTCCAGTGTCGACTTACGGTCCTCCTGAAGTTCCAAGTCTGTATCTGTAACCATAGTAAAGTTTATATTTAAACAATTAATGAGAAACTAAAAGTCCCTAATATCGAACGCACGACATTAAGCATTCTGCAAAACGGAATGCTTTTCCCCTTTCCTCATTTATGCCAAAAGCTTTTAATTCAAAATAAAATTTATTGAGAAAGATATTCTTCCCATTTTCAACTTAATAAAATTGTTCCTTTTTTAAGAGTAAATCCTGAATCTAGATTCTCCACTGCATTTACACCTGAATAGAGCTTTTTCCCAGTTAGGAGCATCTATAAATACCAAACCGATGGATTGGCAAAAGCGCAGGAAGGGAAATTTCGAGGAAATTTTCGCATTTTGAACTTTTCCGCAAATGGAATTATCTTGATTTTCATATTGAAGTTCCTATCAATTTCCTGTCATTCCTAGGGTATAGCTATGGTTGTCATGAAAAAGAGCGACAGTAAAAGCTACCAAAGATATTGAAAGTATGGGTTAGAATCCTATGGAATCTTCACCCTTTTCCCACGTCATTTCCTCATTTCACTCCACTTTATTGCCGATTTTTTTCCGTTTCCCGCCCCTTCAGGGCCTCTATCCACTTCATTGGATGCTGATGTGTAATACATTGTAATGTGGTTGTATTTTGGATTTATGCTGTGATGCTGGTGAAAGATTCAATGGGCGCAAATTTAAGATGGTGAGAGAGTGAAATGTACAAGAGATGGATTTACTAATAGTCGATGTGAAAGGCTAAGGGTCCTTATTCAAGCATGAATAGTTCGTGATGAGAGCTTCCACATCCTCCCGTCGTCGACCAAAAGCTCCTTGGAATTCCTCTCAAAACCTACACACACCTCCCTTCGATATATCGTCAGTTCCATTTTGTATTATTCTATTTAAAAAAGAAAAAAGAACATTACGAGAACCAGTGGAAGTTAATATGAACGGAATATAATTTTGGTTTTCGAAAATAATAAATATCTCCCTATTTATTTATCTCATGACTAACAAATTTCTATCGATTTAGAACTCAATACTAGAAGTATCATATTTCTAAAACTGAAATTGTTTCAACTGATTTAGAACGGTTGACTTAAAATAGCATGGAACGGATCAGTCGATAATACTCTTCCCACACCAAAATATCTTCCAGCTTGATTTCACGTGTATATATAAATTCATATATCGCCCCGGAATATGTTTGTTAGATATGAGAGATCCTTGTGCAAATTCCATATCCAAAATCATGAATCCGACGTTAACATAAATGAGAAAGTGGTTTGGGTTAATATTGAGGGAATTGGGGAAGCTTAGTCAATGAAATGGAAATGATTGAACAAGTACGCGAACTCTCATATCCTTCCGCACTCGCATCCTACCACAAAAGCTTCCTATTACTGAAGAAAAAAAGAGTTCAAAGACAAATATAATGTTTCCAGAGGAAAATAATTGTGCATCGAATGATGGGCAATTGTTTGCAATATAATTGAAAGTGTCACACTCATGTTCTCCATCGAGGATAATTCGTGCTTAATTATGTTAATCAGATGTTGGGCCATGATTAACTGGCGTTGTCAGTCTTGAGTAAATTTCAATTATAGCTGTGAGATAAAGGATATAGTCGCCTTTTGTCTCAATTGTACATTGGTGAATATACGTAGTTATATATTGTTCCTCTTGTTTGCACCCACACTTCCTCCAAGAGGATTATATATTGAAGCCAAGAAGATAATACACTCGCGGAAATACTTTAAGGATCAAAAGGGATCAAACACGTAAACACCATTCAGCTTATTTTATCAATCAAATAAAAAACTCTAAATAGCAAATATAATGAAATAAAATTCTGACCTCTTGTGATAGTTTCAATATTTTTGTTTCTCATAGGGCTCAAACTTTAGTTAAATTTTTTTTTGAAAATTTCCAGATTAATTCATTAATTGAAATCATTTAGGGATTTATTTACCAAGGTAGTGAACCTGCCTTATAGTACAGTAGGGGAATGTAGCCTGCATTTGAATGCGGCAGCCTTTGAATGTTGTATGTTATTTAGTTTTCATAAAAGATATAAATTCTATTTTAATAATTGTTAGATATCTATCCATAATGCTCACAATTCATCAACAAATAGAGAGCCTAGCCCTTATTCTCAAGTGCTTAGTCCAAAAACTAAAATGAGCTTTGGCGTGTAATTTTGATGTTCGAAATAGAATACCTACTTTGGTCTGACAAATATACAAATACGTATAGCTTGCCTAGCTTGCTATCTTGTACCGATCGGAATATTTCAAAGTGACATTGCTGAAGATTGACAAGAAATAACCGTGCAATTTTTCCAAAAGACTTGAAACCGAGACCTTAATGTCATAGTATCAGTCAGTACCCTGTTCGATTTAACAATTCTCGATTTAACAACTCTCGAGTCGAGAAATTTTTTTCTAAACGAGTGCTCTACCAACTGCGCTATTGGAGTCCATATGCTCTGCTTGAGTTATTACATGACCTTAACCAATTGCATTGCTCATTTCAATTGTCTACCCTCGGGCTTGCGAGATTTGGAAACCGTATAGTGCGTGCAATTGAGCCGGTAGCCTATGGTTTTCATTTTTTGTTTTATTGTGAAAATTTTGCGAACGTTTTTGCGAAAAACCAAATCCATGGACACCATGGAGTGCCGGCTCAATTGTACGCACTATACCGTTTCAAATCCTGCAATACTGAGAGTTAGCTGAAATTCTTTACAAACTTTTGTGATCCGAGATGAAATTCGATCGCATCAGATCATAGATAGATAAATCATAGATCATGAATATCATATGCGCCAAAAAATGATTTTCGTGGACGTCCTGTCCTGTCCAGAGTACAAACGCTTCTGAAGAGAGAACGGAGAGAGATATCGACAATCGGTTTTCAGCAAAGGTTAAATATCGATGAGTGGTTAGAGGTTGGTTATGTCAGACCTACCCCAATCCGAAAAAAATTACTCTGCCTCAAAAATGCCTTGTTTTTGATGTACAATAAATGGTCAAAAAATTACTCCTAATTGAAATCTTAAAAATTAGTCGTATTCGCGTCAAATTTTGGTCACCGCATTACTCAAGATTGAATTAGTAATATAATCGTTATTTTACGGTTCTAAATTTACTCTATCATGCAGTAACAAAAGCGACTCCAAATAACGGTATTTTACCGTGCAAAAAATGATGCGCCGAAAACAATGCATTTGGCGTCCTTTACTACCGCATAGGTACGAAATAGACGTACGCAATTTGAATAAAGATGTCAAGTGCACTTCACAACTTTGTATTGTACTACCACCGTAGACACTTTTTTCTCAACAATTCTTCACATTTTCTATCGTTTTCTACTACGTTCTGTGTACTTTTTTCTAATTTTTCCCCAATTCACTACTCACATTAACGAAGATTTTTGCCGTTCGGCTTTTGCTGAATGAGCTATCCCACATGTCGAAAATTTTCACACTGGATGGCAACAACACAAAATAATCTTTTAAAATTTTCACTATATAGGTCTTTTCGACACAAAATTTTGATCATACAGAACACTCCAGAAACTCGAGCAAACTCCTGAACCATAAAATTTCATTTTCCAAAAAATTGTCCATATATTTATAATGCAAAATACTGTCTGATTTTCGTTTAATTTTTGTCGGCCCTATCTTTTTATAAATCCCAAATGCACTTCTCTACCGGAGGAGCTCTTGCTCCCAATGCACAATATAATATTATTGAGAAAACACACGAAAATATCAACAATTTTGCGGATTCAAAGCATTGAGTAATTCTATTTGCCATTTGATAAGTGAAATTTCCCCTCAGATATACCCAGTGAGAGGAAGATTTTTTATAGGGACACTGGAAGTCGGCGTCATTTTTTAGTCGTGGGCGGGTAATCTTAGAGTTATTATGACGCCAAATGACTTCCGTAATTACCGTCATATTGGTCATATTATTCCCCACTTTCCGTCATTTGACTCTCTGACGACCGTCATAGGACCCGTTTTTTGGAATCCAGAATACATACATCCAACGGTAATCTTACTCCAAATTGCTATTTGGGACCTCCTCCCTTTTTCAATGAAATTTTAGTATATTGTATTTGAGATCGAGATCTTTCTAACAATGTATCCCATCCGTCCCCATTCCACTATGAAGGGGATAGAAGGGTACAGGAGAAAGATAAAAAACACGGTTACCGGAAATTGATCGTATACCGTTTAAGCTCTAAGGCGGTAAAAATTAATAAAATCATACATACATATACTGCTCTCTCTTTGAGTATGAGCAGTAAATTCCTGATATTATATGGATTAGTAGTTGATAATTAGTATAAATACAAGAATTTATATTCCTAGAATATAGATAAAGAAATATAATTGAAGATCTATCTCTTATTAGACAACTATTGTTTATCCAATCGGCGGCCGCACCTACCAATCTTACCCAATGTCCATTAGCAGAACTGGATATCAAAAAGGATTGGTAATAGTACATTTCCTCCCCCTAAATCGACCTTTTTGTTATTAATAATTCAACTCATTTTAATTTAATTTATTTTCATATCTCGTCTTTTTACCATTTTTCTCATGCGTCCATCGCCATTTCAGTGTTGGTTAAAGCCTCCAGGACCAAACTGGAGGATGTGGAAATGATGGAATTCAAGACTCAGGAATTATTTAGTATCAGTGATTTTCAACAACTTTGATGATATAGGGACGAAGTATTCTATTAACACAAAAACAAACTTTTCGTTATTTCAAAGGTTGTATAAATATTTCAGGTAGTGTATTATGATTCCGTATGTTGCGTGGGCAAAGTAATAGATGAGAAGCTCAAATGAAGGGGCAATTGTGAGAGTGTTGAACATAATTCCGCATTCTTCAAGCTCTAACTCTTCAATTCGGGTAGAGATTTACTCGCTATCTCAAGATGTTTACCAGGCGAGATTTCCTCCGCGATGATACTACTGATGGAAATTGAGAAATCACCCCTTGGATCTTTGATGACAATGCACTAATTAAATATGAAAACTGTCTAGTCACTTTTGGAAGTACCCTCAAAATTTCCAATTCCATAACTCCCGGTCAATTGTTATTATTTATTGGATAATTTTTTTTTTGGGTAGGAAAAACAACTCTCGCGGATGCAAATTACAGCCACAATTTTGCTGCTACAATAAAAATTTATTCAAATGTCTTATTGCGCGAATCGATTGATATCAATGACTTTGGCGACAGGGAGGGTGGTTCATGCCCCTATACGGGGAGTCTACGGGAGAAAAATGCTGAAAAATCGACAACAAGGAGAGAAAATGCGACACCTCATTGAATAATACTTTGTCTTCTATATTCGCATTATTTTTCTTCTTTTTTTCCTTGTGCAAATTCTTCAAATGGCATGTCTTGTCGCTTTTTTTTACTAGAAGCATTCTCCCCCCTTTTGCCTTACTTTATAAATTGCCACACATGGTAAAAGCTGACGATCGAGGAGGGAAGGGTTGCAAAAATATCAAGCTTATGGAGACGAATAGGGTTGACTATGGGGTAGAAAGGGTGGCTACATAAGAGAGAATTTTGACTATACAAAATGGGTATCACAATTTATCAGTCTGTATAAGTTGCTATGTATGTTATTGCCTTGGATGATGGTGAAAGTTTCTCTCCAGTCGATCCACCTCCCCCCTAAAAAGCTTCGCCCCTCTCAAAATTGTTCATTTCAAACAACTCTTGTGAGAAAGCTATTAATATCTTCTTCTCTCGCACCAAGTTTGTACACTTGCATTGTCCTGGAACTCAATATTAGTCGGTATGAACCAATTATAAGTTTATGTAAGTTGTTGGGGTATCCGATTAGACACAATCTTAGCAATTGGCTGCTCATGATAAAATTGTGATAAGGGCCAACGGAACTATGGGAATTCTGCTATCTTATTACTGAAAAATTTTGTAATGAATAATTCCGTTTTATTTTTGTTGTGGCTTGGTACTTCCAGGAGAAGAGGAATATTGGTATTTAACTAATCCCACGTTGTCGTCGAAGGGTGCATGGGGTGGCCAGGTTCAAACCAAACACTATATACTATATTTTACAGACTTTATTAGAAATGTACTTCAATGTAATAAATGACAAATGTGAGAGAATGAATGAGATCGTCTGAAAATTCTTTACCCCCAAAATTCAATTCACAATCTAATTTTCACGCATTCCGAGTTGCAAGCACCCCAAGTTGCACACATTTCAAGGTCGCCTGTAAAGAATCTCAGCTACCATAAGCTTATCTGGGCTTATCACTGGTCATTTTCTAATTTAAATAGTCTGAGTGGGGAAGACCATCAAAAGATAAAAAAGTATATTGAAATCGGTTAATAAACATTAGAGATAGAGTCCGGTTCATATAGATATAGTAAGTGTCGGGGTACAATCGGTTGGGGTAGAGACGGATGGGACCCATTATTAGAAAGATCTTGATCTTAGATACAATATATGCTAAAATTTCATCGAAATCCCTTCATAAACACAGAAAATGCAGTCCGGGCAAGACATTTTTGGTTATAGCTCGGATCAGGAAACATCAAGGGAGGAGTGCGACCCACTGTTGAAAAGGTCTTGACCTCAGCTACAACATATTAAAATTTAAAGAGAAAGCATATTCTAGTTTTCGAAATATTCGAGATCTATTAATCGAAAATCGATTTTTCGATATGACCATTTGATAATTGAATTTTTGAAGCCCTCTAGCTCGGGTCTGGAGGGTCGGAAGGGGTTAAATTTGGTATCTATCGAAATCCCTTAGGCCCAGATATAACATACTAAAATTTGAGCTCGATCGATGCCATACGGGCTGAGTTATTAAAAAATCAAAATTTAGGGGTGTTTCAAAATGGCGGAAGGAGGGGGTGGGGGTGGATCTGACATCATCCACTTCGAGCCGCCCATCGACATTTAACCTTTGCCGAAAACCGCTTGTCGATATCTCTTTCCGTTCTCGCTCCAGAAGTGGTTATACTACTCACGGAAGGACGGACGGACGGACGGACGGACGGACGGACGGACGGACGGACGGAATGACGGACGGACGGACAGACGGACAGACGGACGGACGGACGGGACGTTCACGAAAATCGATATAATAATCGATATGATAATGATATTCGTGATCTATGAGTGTCAAAACGTGTACATAAAAAATTTGGGCCCGATCTGACGAGGTCGAATTTCACCTGTGACCACAAAAGCTGAGATTGTAAAGAAGCTCAGCTAAAAAAACTTCGTTTTGGGACAGAGACTCTTGCACCGCTTTGGTAAATGAGTGCCTCATAGTGAACCAATTAAGAGAACGCCTCGGCCAGTGTTCAGGAGCCTCCCCAGGCACACAGCACAGAAGGCGAGAATGATCTAAGAATGTTTTGGAGTGAAAATTCACCTCCTCCTGCCTTTCTCTACCTCTTCTACAATCACTCTTTCCCACTCATACGTATATGGGTTGCTCTCCCAAAGTATATGCTTAAGAGTAAAAATCGCACCTATGTGAATAAACTGAAAATTTTACCCCAAACGAGATGTTTGGGCTTAAGTGGGATCCACATAAATGGTATCGTTTCCGTTGATGCATATTCAAATGCGAAGGAAACCTTTGCCAAGGTTTTCAAATGAAACCGAAAAACAGGCCCTTAGAAATAATATAAGTGGTAAGGAGGAATGAGGATAACATGTCGTAAGCAAAAGATAAAATAAAAAAAATAATTTTATCACCTTTCTAACTGCTTTACTTGATTTTTTAAGATCCAAGATTTGCTACAAAATAAGGCAATTGCCATTATTGAGAATTTTACTAAAAACAAACAGACTTTTCTTGATTTTCCAAAGCACATTCTTAAGACGACAGAGCGACGATGTAAAATTGCATTTGGATCTTGTGAATGAACGCAGGATGGATCCACAAGCGCCTCCATTTAGGATAGATGTCAGAAGATTCAGCTGTTGGCACAAGCTGAACACAATGCGCTACTACAGTTCAGTTTTTGGTGGGGGGTTGTGGATGGGTGAAAATTTGTCGTCTCTTCTGTGCAAATAAATATACATTTCGAAATGTATTCTCACACCCGGTCCACCGATGTACAAATAACAAAGTGAATCGCATGTGAAGTTTTGCCATTTTCTCATTTTGTAGTCCTAGCGATGCGCGAACATTGCCCACCTTCAGCAAAGTGGTTCCACCATCCTCTATCCCATTTTCTGAATTTGAGGCAGTCAACTAGCTACTGCAACATACCACACAATAATAATAATATAGGAAAACACGGGGGAATTGAAGAGGTATATATAACTTGGGCTTGAGTATTACAAACAATGAATTTGTCAGGTTTTGTTAAATTTGTTTTACCCATTCTCTCTGTCCGATACTACTCTGGGAGAAACGGACTTGTAACACAGAATCCACCTCCAACATCTTCACTCCACTTTGAGCAAGAGCCAACCTACCACCACCCCCCAACTTCCCCACTATTACTCAATATTGCTCAACAAATAACACATATAGAGAAATTGTGTATATATTTGGCCTGGACCAGAAGGAGGACTGAGGTGGGGCCTGAAGGGAATGACTTGAAATAAGGGCGTCGGCACCAACGGTAACCAACATCTGTTTACGACAGTTCTCTGACCAAATACCAGACACACAGCACAACTGTGTGAATAAATACATTTTCCACCATTTCCACACAATTATAATTTCGACTTGAGCTTTTGCCCCAACTACACTAAAATTCACTTTGACTGGCCGTTTCTTCCATGCACACAACTTTAGGTCACAGTTTTCTATTCTATACGGTTAGCCACTTAATACTTCATTTTCAAAAAGCGACAAACATCATTGCAAACTGAAATTGATTTTCCTTGAGTTATTGACGATTCGTAATAAAAGTTGCAATAAAATGACACAACATCCCAAATAGGAACTAGGTCTTCTCGTATATAAACCTGATGACTAGAGATCTAGAGATGCTTTATTATTTTTGAAAAGTTTTAGTTTCATTTAGGGGGAAGTGGGGCACCTTTGAAACCGGCGCACCTTTGAAATTGCGGTTTTTACCTATTTTGAATAAAATTGAGCCTTATTGTGATAAATTTAAATTATTTCACGATAAGGCTCAATTTTGTTTAAAAATTGGTAAAAACTACTAATTTCAAAGGTGCCCCACTTTCAAAGGTGCCCCACTTCTCCTTACTGTAGAGTTAAGTGTTCTAAGATTTAATAACATAAAATGTCTAATCACAGAGAGATCCGAAAAAGTCAAAATAACATTCCGGAAATGTTAATTTTACCCTGCAGTATTGATCCGAAATCGGTGTAAATATTACCCTTTGTAGGTGTATTATGTGTTTAAGTTACCCTCTTTTCATGTTGAAAAAATAAAATTAACATTAA